>NC_090448.1:290528221-290831251 GCF_031143425.1 Pleurodeles waltl | reverse complement strand
AGCACAAGGTAATAATCCATCCCCTTTCACCATTTAACACCCCTTACAATTTGTAGGACCAGTGAGGACAGTTAGGCGACTGCTGGTTGCCTGACCTGTGTCCAGTAACAGACTTTAAAAGCCCTGCAGCCAGGCAAACTAAATATACAGTATACCAGAGAGATTAAAGTCTTTGTCTCATTTCCGTCTGCTAACCTCTAAACAGCTTGTCTTTTTGGATGGTAGGATTTAGGCATAATCTCTTCAGCAATGGGCGTTTTTCATACATTTACCTTCCTTGAATGCCAAGCAGAAGAGGACAAGGAACTGAGAAACAGGGTAGATAGATCACAGCAATAAAGTTACTGTGTTGCCACTCAATGACTGGAGTGTAACCAACATTTCTGGTAGTAAGCCTCTGGGTTAGCCGAGCATGGAAAGCTGAATTATTAAGAGTTACACAAAGCCAATCACGATCATGAGAAGTGTAATAAGGTATTTCTGTTAAAGCTAGTGCTGCAGTTAAAACAATTAATTAATAGCATATTATTTGTGTTTGCGGCTCTGCTGGTTTCATCATTGTGCCTTATTTTAACCCACTTTTATCCAAATAAACATTCATCCTGTTTACCAGATGTAGCTCTGACTGGACAATGGCTGTATTGTGCCTGATTGCTCTGTCATATTCAGAGGCCAATGGAATTATGCAACTCTGTGGGTACTGTGTTTTTACATAGTTATGAATTTACTGTACATGCAGCATATTCCAACATTTGCAGCATAGTTTAAAATGTAAACAAAAAATGTTTCTAGTTCAAACAGATCAAAGGTTACTAAAAAAGCACCCCGTATGGTTGATGGCAGTATCAGACACATTGCAAAGGTCAGCTGGTCACCTTTCAGTTGCTGATTGCTGTATTCAGGTGTTAAAATGGGACCAATGGTATGAAATGCCGACAATGCAGTATTAATGTGTGCTAGAAGGACAAAATAGCAAGAAGAAGAACAGAGGAAAACAGTGATAAAAGGAGAAAGCAAGAATGAAAAAGACCCCATGACAGTGAGATTTATAGATAGAAAGTGTAGGGTGATGGAATAAAGAGGTATGAGGTGGAATAAAAACTATCCAGTCTTGGTATTCGGCAACTCTAGACTTTGACAACGCCTATGCTGGGTTCTAAAAGGGCTATACACTAAACTTTTGCTCAGGCAATCGAATGGCGCTGCACAATTTTTCTCTGCACTTTTGGCTTTCATAATGGTAGCTAAATCAATGCTTTACGCTTTGGAAGCTCCCATGCAAAACCTTAGTAAATGATCTACTATGGGCCTAATTACACATAGGCCAATAATTAATGAGTCTTGGTGCCAGTGTGCCTGTGTTGCAGGGAAGATTGTTTTTGTGCAGGAAGGGACGCTTTCCTGCACAAAAACAATCCCAGGAGGTGTTTTTGTCTTTCTGTGTGTGCTGCACAATGCAGCACATATAAAAAAAGTAAAAACAAGGAGAATTAAAGGTATTTATCCTTGTTGCGCCTCCCTTACACCTCCCCTGGGGAGACAGATGCTTTTAACTTGTGCCCAGGTTTATGAATCCTTTGGAACACCTGCCGCAACATCCATGGAACGTCTCTTTGATGCAGAGTAAGACAACGCAGCTACTTGCGCTGAATTGCCTTACTCCACATCTACAAGGCAATGTAAATCCATGCAAAGTGGCTATGTGCGGCCCTGCAGATATGGGCTTGCAGCCTGCGCCGTCGGTGTGTCAAAAAAAATGATTCACCAGCAGTGCAAGACGTTTGTAAATACGGCCCTTTGTTTTGAACAGTTAACTGGCTAAGGATAGAGAAGGAGTGGAACGATGCCCCTGAAAAAACATCTGGAAACATGGTGTGCAATAGTGTATTTTCATGTTAGCAGAGCGTTCACGCTTCCCAGCTCCACTCGTGAGTATCTCATCCAGTCCAAGTTTTTTCTATGTCATCTGTTATGTACCTTTAAATGCTATTATAAAATCAAGACTACAGAATGCAAACAATAAGAGTGGGCTGGATGAGCTGTTTGAAAGCTAAATGTACCACTTCTTGTGACATACTATAAATGCATTAAGCACCTGCAGGCACAATGCTGTCAAGAATATCATACTCTTTTTAGTAAGTTCTCGTACTCCATACAGTCATTTGATGTCACCTGTTTAAATGTATACATTTTAGCAGTGTGTGTTATACAGCTCTCAGGTACATAGGGCCACGTGAGAACAGCTATTCCAGTCCAGGTTTCAGTAGCGGCTGGCCATTTAAGGAACGAGGGGGCCGGGTGGGAAGCACACTCACACGCATTCCTTCACGCACGCACGCACGCACGCACGCACATCCATTCACAATACTCATCAACATTCACACATACGCGCACGCACCAAACATTCATTTAAAAAACACACACACTCACCTACCTTCAGCTCGGAGGCTCCAGGAGGGTTGGGACTGCTGCCTTCCCTCACTGACCTTAGGTCAGCCAGTGAGGGAAGGCAGCAGTCCCAACTTCGTCACAGAGTGGGATGGGGTCAGTGAGACTGCTGACCCCACCACACTCTGTAACGAGGTGTCACTGATTGACACTCGCCCTGGGCGCTTCAGGGCTTAAACTTGAAGCACCCAGGTCAAAGTCAATGGGTGACACTTCCCCTCGTCACCGAGGGGGAGGGCCTTGAGGCACCTTTGCTGAGCTGAGGATGTCACGCCCATAGGAGCTGTGATCTCTTCAGCCCAGCAAAGTTCAGCTCAGGCAACCAAGAGTCTGCACAAATCACTCATGTCTCGATCCTGGCTGCCTGATCTGAACATGAAGAGTGTCTGCCAGGCTGACCTTTGCTCATCCTGACAGCCACTCTTCATGAGGGGCAAAAGGTGGGGGGTTGGCCCCTCCACCCTAAAGGACAGGCCGCCCCTGCCAGGTTTACTGTTTATATTCTTACACCTGATGTCTTGATTTTAAAAGGACATAGACAGGACTACAACGGCCATAAAACAAAGACAACACCGGTACTGGATAAACTCCCACGTGTGGCCCATGGAAACGTGAGAGTTCTGGTGTACATGCTATTTTAATGTAATCATTTCTCAGCAGTTGTCTAGACCCGGGCTTTCGTTTAGCAACATCTTGCTTTATGGGAGTCACTGAGTTATTTCTTATGGACTGACCCACCTGGTCTAACCCCAGTAAGTATCATTTGATGTATCTTCTGAGACTTTGTAATCTCACAGAGTGTAAACCCAAAGTAGAGGTGGCATGGCCTAAGGTGGGAAAAGATTTCTTGACAAGCCAGTTGCTCTGAAAGTCTGGTAATGCTTGGAAAAAAATCTGTTATTTGGTCAAAACCTGTACAGATTGATGAGAATTATTCGTGCCTTTTAGAGGCTGGCAGGATTGTTTGGAAAACAATTATATGTTACTCTTGCCTCTGAGAGCTCAGTGTAGCTAAGGTAGACTCGCCCAATCAAGGTTGTGCATTTTGTAAGGCTAGGAGAAGTGGAGCAGAGTCAGTCACATGTCATACCTATGCATTAGAAAAGTCACCATAACTGACAGAGCTCTCATGTTTCCTAGGTCCATGCATGAAGAGCTTATCCAGTCTATGTTTTTGTTTGCTTTCTTGTGCAGTAGTCCTTTTTATGCCATTATAAATGCGGGGCAAAGTACCAAAATACAACCGGAGGGGTTACTCATGCACAAGCCTGGAACAATTATGACTCCAGCATTTAAAGATCTACGCCCATATTTATACTTTTTTAGCGCCGTTTTTGCGTTAAAAAGCGGCGCAAATGCGGCGCTAAAAAAGTATAAATATGGGCTCTAGTCTGCTGGAAAACAGACACGTGTAAGGTTTGCATCTCTGAAATGTTGGGAGATCTTAGAGAGCAAGTCATCTGAGACGTGCGTCTTTTGAAAGTTCAATGGAGAAGGAACAGTGTCAGACGATCATCTTGTCTGTGCTCTCAATAGGCAAGTGGGGCTGCGCAGAGCCAGTGACAAGTCATTATGCAGTTTTCTAAGTATAGGTCACTTAGGCACGCTGCATGCTGAGAAGCGCCGTCCCTGCCACACAATGCCTGCACCGACCCACGGGAGGCTGAAATATCAGTTATTATGGCCTGGCCTGACAGTGCAGCTATGTCAGACAATTATGTAAGAATCACCGGGAGAGGGCCTTTGGCTCCGCCCACATGTTGGTAGCCAGGAGTACGTGTTTTCATTGAGCAGAGATATGCTTCCACAAAAAAGTGCTTGGTTGTCACACAGCTGTGATCATTTTGTTTATTTATCCAGCTGCCTGGGGTTGAACTTTTAGTGGCACACACATGACACTTTAATGCTATTAAGGTGTCTTAAATATTTGGATAATGTATGTTTCTTTTTCTGGCAGCAGAAAAGATGGGAGTAGGTGTGAGAAAGTAGCCTCTTTCTAGCCTTGTTACCCCCACTTTTGGCCTGTTTGTGAGTGTATGTCAGGATGTTTGTCACTGTTTTCACTGTCTCACTGGGATCCTGATGGCTAGGCCCCAGTGCTCATAGTGAAAACACTATGGTTTCAGTATGTTTGTTATGTGTCACTGGGACCCTGCTGGTCAGGACCCCAGTGCTCATAAGGTTGTGGCCTATATGTATGTGTCACTGGGACCCTGTCACACAGGGCCCCAGTGCTCATAGGTGTGCATGTATGTGTTCCCTGTGTGGTGCCTAACTGTCTCACTGAGGCTCTGCTAACCAGAACCTCAGTGGTTATGCTCTCTCATTACTTTTAAATTGTCACTAACAGGCTAGTGACCAATTTTACCAATTCACATTGGCTTACTGGAACACCCTTATAATTCCCTAGTATATGGTACTGAGGTACCCAGGGTATTGGGGTTCCAGGAGATCCCTATGGGCTGCAGCATTTCTTTTGCCACCCATAGGGAGCTCTGACCATTCTTACACAGGCCTGCCACTGCAGCCTGAGTGAAATAACGTCCACGTTATTTCACAGCCATTTTACACTGCACTTAAGTAACTTATAAGTCACCTATATGTCTAACCTTTACCTGGTAAAGGTTAGGTGCAAAGTTACTTAGTGTGAGGGCACCCTGGCACTAGCCAAGGTGCCCCCACATTGTTCAGAGCCAATTCCCTGAACTTTGTGAGTGCGGGGACACCATTACACGCGTGCACTACATATAGGTCACTACCTATATGTAGCTTCACAATGGTAACTCCGAATATGGCCATGTAACATGTCTATGATCATGGAATTGCCCCCTCTATGCTATCCTGGCATAGTTGGCACAATCCCATGATCCCAGTGGTCTGTAGCACAGACCCTGGTACTGCCAAACTGCCCTTCCTGGGGTTTCACTGCAGCTGCTGCTGCTGCCAACCCCTCAGACAGGCATCTGCCCTCCTGGGGTCCAGCCAGGCCTGGCCCAGGATGGCAGAACAAAGAACTTCCTCTGAGAGAGGGTGTGACACCCTCTCCCTTTGGAAAATGGTGTGAAGGCAGGGGAGGAGTAGCCTCCCCCAGCCTCTGGAAATGCTTTGTTGGGCACAGATGTGCCCAATTCTGCATAAGCCAGTCTACACCGGTTCAGGGACCCCTTAGCCCCTGCTCTGGCGCGAAACTGGACAAAGGAAAGGGGAGTGACCACTCCCCTGACCTGCACCTCCCCTGGGAGGTGTCCAGAGCTCCTCCAGTGTGCTCCAGACCTCTGCCATCTTGGAAACAGAGGTGCTGCTGGCACACTGGACTGCTCTGAGTGGCCAGTGCCACCAGGTGACGTCAGAGACTCCTTGTGATAGGCTCCTTCAGGTGTTGCTAGCCTATCCTCTCTCCTAGGTAGCCAAACCCTCTTTTCTGGCTATTTAGGGTCTCTGTCTCTGGGGAAACTGCAGATAACGAATGCAAGAGCTCATCCGAGTTCCTCTGCATCTCTCTCTTCACCTTCTGATAAGGAATCGACTGCTGACCGCGCTGGAAGCCTGCAAACCTGCAACATAGTAGCAAAGACGACTACTGCAACTCTGTAACGCTGATCCTGCCGCCTTCTCGACTGTTTTCCTGCTTGTGCATGCTGTGGGGGTAGCCTGCCTCCTCTCTGCACCAGAAGCTCCGAAGAAATCTCCCGTGGGTCGACGGAATCTTCCCCCTGCAACCGCAGGCACCAAAAAGCTGCATTACCGGTCCCTTGGGTCTCCTCTCAGCACGACGAGCGAGGTCCCTCGAATCCAGCGACTCTGTCCAAGTGACCCCCACAGTCCAGTGACTCTTCAGTCCAAGTTTGGTGGAGGTAAGTCCTTGCCTCACCTCGCTGGGCTGCATTGCTGGGAACCGCGACTTTGCAGCTACTCCGGCCCCTGTGCACTTCCGGCGGAAATCCATTGTGCACAACCAAGCCTGGGTCCACGGCACTCTAACCTGCATTGCACGACTTTCTAAGTTGGTCTCCGGCGACGTGGGACTCCTTTGTGCAACTTCGGCGAGCACCGTTTCACGCATCCTCGTAGTGCCTGTTTCTGGCACTTCTCCGGGTGCTACCTGCTTCAGTGAGGGCTCTTTGTCTTGCTCGACGTCCCCTCTCTCTTCAGGTCCAATTTGCGACCTCCTGGTCCCTCCTGGGCCCCAGCAGCGTCCAAAAACGCCAAACGCACGATTTGCAGCTAGCAAGGCTTGTTGGCGTTCTTTCGGCGGGAAAACACTTCTGCACGACTCTCCACGGCGAGAGGGATCCGTCCACCAAAGGGGAAGTCTCTAGCCCTTTTCGTTCCTGCAGAAACCTCAGCTTCTTCTGTCCAGTCGAAGCTTCTTTGCACCCGCAGCTGGCATTTCCTGGGCATCTGCCCATCTCCGACTTGCTTGTGACTTTTGGACTTGGTCCCCTTGTTCCACAGGTACCCTAGATTGGAAATCCACAGTTGTTGCATTGCTGGTTTGTGTCTTTCCTGCATTATTCCTCTAACACAACTACTTTGTCCTTAGGGGAACTTTAGTGCACTTTGCACTCACTTTTCAGGGTCTTGGGGAGGGTTATTTTTCTAACTCTCACTATTTTCTAATAGTCCCAGCGACCCTCTACAAGGTCACATAGGTTTGGGGTCCATTCGTGGTTCGCATTCCACTTTTGGAGTATATGGTTTGTGTTGCCCCTATCCCTATGTTTCCCCATTGCATCCTATTGTAACTATACATTGTTTGCACTGTTTTCTAAGACTATACTGCATATTTTTGCTATTGTGTATATATATCTTGTGTATATTTCCTATCCTTTCACTGAGGGTACACTCTAAGATACTTTGGCATATTGTCATAAAAATAAAGTACCTTTATTTTTAGTATAACTGTGTATTGTGTTTTCTTATGATATTGTGCATATGACACTAAGTGGTACTGTAGTAGCTTCACACGTCTCCTAGTTCAGCCTAAGCTGCTCTGCTAAGCTACCATTATCTATCAGCCTAAGCTGCTAGACACCCTATACACTAATAAGGGATAACTGGGCCTGGTGCAAGGTGCAAGTACCCCTTGGTACTCACTACAAGCCAGTCCAGCCTCCTACATTGGTTGTGCAGTGGTGGGATAAGTGCTTGAGACTACTTACCACTCTTGTCATTGTACTTTTCATAAGAGAAAAATATACAAAACAAGGTCAGTGTATATACACATAGCCAAAAAGTTTTGCATTTCCTCTTTTCACTCTTTTCTAAGTGCTGAAAAGTACTTCTAAACTTTCAAAAAGTTCTTAAAAGTTTAAAAAGTTTTTTCTGTCTTTCCAAAAAGTTCTGAAAACTTTTTTTTCTTTTTCTATCACTTTAACTCTCTCTAAAAAAATGTCTGGCACAGGCCAAAGTGTTGATCTGTCCAAACTTGCATATGACAACCTTAGCTGGAAAAGAGCAAGGAGTCTCTGTATAGAGAGAGGTTTGAGTGTAGGGAAAAATCCTTCCTTGGAACTGTTACTTAACATGCTTAGAGAACAGGATAAGGCCATAGGTGCCCCATCTGTTGAAAAAGTACCTAATAGTTCCCAATCTGATTCAGGGACTCCCCCAGGAAAAGATTCAGGAAAGAAACTTCCTAGCCTGCCCATTACTAGACAATCTAGCATAGATGGTAATGATGATGAGCCACACCAAATAAATAGTGTTGTCTCACATCATAGCAAAAGCATTTATTCTCACCATACTGGTAGTAATGTTTCTGTAAACCAAGCTGTTAGGGTGGCTTCTGTAAGGGACAGGTCTCCTTCTGTTCATTCCCATCATAGCTCTGTTTCTAGAAATGTCCCTCCCACCAACCCTGATGACAGAATGTTAGAGAGGGAACTCAATAAGTTGAGGGTGGAACAAACCAGACTGAAGCTTAAAAAGCAACAGCTGGATTTGGATAGACAGTCTTTTGAATTAGAGAAGGAAATACAGAAGTTGGGTTTAGATACCCATGGTGGCAGCAGCAGTATTCCCCATAGTCATCCTGCAAAAGAGCATGATTCCAGGAATCTGCACAAGATAGTTCCCCCTTATAATGAGGGGGATGACATTAACAAGTGGTTTGCTGCACTTGAGAGGGCCTGTGTTGGACAGGATGTCCCTCAAAGGCAGTGGGCTGCTATCCTATGGCTATCATTTAGTGGAAAAGGTAGGGATAGGCTCCTTACTGTGAAAGAAAATTATGCTAATAATTTCCAAGTTCTTAAGAATGCACTCCTGGATGGTTATGGCTTAACCACTGAACAGTACAGGATAAAGTTCAGAGAGACCAAAAAGGAGTCTTCACAAGACTGGGTTGATTTCATTGACCATTCAGTGAAGGCCTTGGAGGGGTGGTTACATGGCAGTAAAGTTACTGATTATGACAGCCTGTATAACCTAATCCTGAGAGAGCATATTCTTAATAATTGTGTGTCTGATTTGTTTCACCGGTACCTGGTAGACTCTGATCTGACCTCTCCCCAAGAATTGGGAAAGAAGGCAGACAAATGGGTCAGAACAAGGGTGAACAGAAAAGTTAATACAGGGGGTGACAAAGATGGCAATAAGAAGAAAGATGGTGACAAATCTCAAGATAAGCATGGGGATAAGGGTAAAACCAAAGATCCCACTTCAAATCTTAAACACTCTTCAGAGGGTGGGGATAAAACAAATTCTTCCTCTTCTTCCCAACCTGCACACATTAAAAAGCCTTGGTGCTTTGTGTGTAAAAACAGAGGCCATAGGCCAGGGGATAAGTCCTGTCCAGGTAAACCCCCTGAGCCTACCACCACTAATACATCAAGCTCTAGTGCCCCTAGCAGTAGTGGTACTAGTGGTGGGACTGCTGGCAACAGTCAAACAAAGGGTGTAGTTGGGTTCACTTTTGGGTCCATAGTAGAAACTGGGGTAGTCAGTCCCAAGACAGTTTCTGTCACACCTAGTGGCATTGGCCTTGCCACACTGGCTGCTTGTCCCCTTACAATGGATAAGTACAGGCAGACAGTTTCAATAAATGGTGTTCAGGCCTTGGCCTACAGGGACACAGGTGCCTGTTTCACTTTGGTGACTGAAAACCTAGTGCACCCTGATCAACACATCATTGGACAACAGTATAAGATTATTGATGTCCATAACTCCACTAAGTTTCTTCCCTTAGCTATAATTCAGTTTAGTTGGGGTGGAGTTACTGGCCCTAAGCAGGTGGTGGTATCACCTAGCTTACCTGTAGACTGTCTCTTAGGTAATGACCTAGAGGCCTCAGGTTGGGCTGATGTAGAGTTTTATGCCCATGCAGCCATGCTGGGCATCCCTGAGGAATTGTTCCCTCTCATTTCTACTGAAATGAAAAAGCAAAGGAGAGAAGGCCTGAAAACTCAGGAACCCTCTCCATCAACAGGTAAAAAGGGTATCACAGTATCCCCTAACCACCCTACCATTCAGGATACCATTCCTGTGGTGGGAGAAACCTCTCCTGGGGTGGCACCTGTTCCAAGGGAATCATCAGTTGGCAAAACGGTACTCCCTGAGGTGGAAGTACCTCTCTGTGGGATAACTAACATTGGTGAGAAAAAGAGCACCATTTTAGTTAACATGGAGCATCCCTCCAACCCTCCCAGAGAAACTTTAGTGCAGAAACTCTGCACTGCCTCACAACACTTAGGACAGCATCCCTGCCCTAGTGTGGAGCTGATAGGACAGCATCCCTGCCCTGCTCCAACCCAAGAGAAACAGCATCCATGTTCTCTCTTCCAGCCATATGGACAAAGTTTTTGCCCAGCTATGGCTTTTCTGAGACAGCATCCCTGTCTGGCATTTCCATCACTACAAATAGGTTCAGTGGACAATTCCCACTGCTCTAAACTAAAACTTACTGATAGAAACTCTGAAAATACATCTTCACATTGTTGCTTAGCTAAAAAACTTCAAACAGGGTGGTTTACATCCCCACAGGGAAGTAACCATATAGTGGATGATAAAGGGAGTAACCAGTCTATTGCAGAGCTACTCTCTACTTATCACCACTTAGACAATAAAGTCTCAACTGGCCAAGGTTAGCCTTATTGTCCTTCGTTTGGGGGGGGTTGTGTGAGAAAGTAGCCTCTTTCTAGCCTTGTTACCCCCACTTTTGGCCTGTTTGTGAGTGTATGTCAGGATGTTTGTCACTGTTTTCACTGTCTCACTGGGATCCTGATGGCTAGGCCCCAGTGCTCATAGTGAAAACACTATGGTTTCAGTATGTTTGTTATGTGTCACTGGGACCCTGCTGGTCAGGACCCCAGTGCTCATAAGGTTGTGGCCTATATGTATGTGTCACTGGGACCCTGTCACACAGGACCCCAGTGCTCATAGGTGTGCATGTATGTGTTCCCTGTGTGGTGCCTAACTGTCTCACTGAGGCTCTGCTAACCAGAACCTCAGTGGTTATGCTCTCTCATTACTTTTAAATTGTCACTAACAGGCTAGTGACCAATTTTACCAATTCACATTGGCTTACTGGAACACCCTTATAATTCCCTAGTATATGGTACTGAGGACCCAGGGTATTGGGGTTCCAGGAGATCCCTATGGGCTGCAGCATTTCTTTTGCCACCCATAGGGAGCTCTGACCATTCTTACACAGGCCTGCCACTGCAGCCTGAGTGAAATAACGTCCACGTTATTTCACAGCCATTTTACACTGCACTTAAGTAACTTATAAGTCACCTATATGTCTAACCTTTACCTGGTAAAGGTTAGGTGCAAAGTTACTTAGTGTGAGGGCACCCTGGCACTAGCCAAGGTGCCCCCACATTGTTCAGAGCCAATTCCCTGAACTTTGTGAGTGCGGGGACACCATTACACGCGTGCACTACATATAGGTCACTACCTATATGTAGCTTCACAATGGTAACTCCGAATATGGCCATGTAACATGTCTATGATCATGGAATTGCCCCCTCTATGCTATCCTGGCATAGTTGGCACAATCCCATGATCCCAGTGGTCTGTAGCACAGACCCTGGTACTGCCAAACTGCCCTTCCTGGGGTTTCACTGCAGCTGCTGCTGCTGCCAACCCCTCAGACAGGCATCTGCCCTCCTGGGGTCCAGCCAGGCCTGGCCCAGGATGGCAGAACAAAGAACTTCCTCTGAGAGAGGGTGTGACACCCTCTCCCTTTGGAAAATGGTGTGAAGGCAGGGGAGGAGTAGCCTCCCCCAGCCTCTGGAAATGCTTTGTTGGGCACAGATGTGCCCAATTCTGCATAAGCCAGTCTACACCGGTTCAGGGACCCCTTAGCCCCTGCTCTGGCGCAAAACTGGACAAAGGAAAGGGGAGTGACCACTCCCCTGACCTGCACCTCCCCTGGGAGGTGTCCAGAGCTCCTCCAGTGTGCTCCAGACCTCTGCCATCTTGGAATCAGAGGTGCTGCTGGCACACTGGACTGCTCTGAGTGGCCAGTGCCACCAGGTGACGTCAGAGACTCCTTGTGATAGGCTCCTTCAGGTGTTGCTAGCCTATCCTCTCTCCTAGGTAGCAAAACTCTCTTTTCTGGCTATTTAGGGTCTCTGTCTCTGGGGAAACTGCAGATAACGAATGCAAGAGCTCATCCGAGTTCCTCTGCATCTCTCTCTTCACCTTCTGATAAGGAATCGACTGCTGACCGCGCTGGAAGCCTGCAAACCTGCAACATAGTAGCAAAGACGACTACTGCAACTCTGTAACGCTGATCCTGCCGCCTTCTCGACTGTTTTCCTGCTTGTGCATGCTGTGGGGGTAGCCTGCCTCCTCTCTGCACCAGAAGCTCCGAAGAAATCTCCCGTGGGTCGACGGAATCTTCCCCCTGCAACCGCAGGCACCAAAAAGCTGCATTACCGGTCCCTTGGGTCTCCTCTCAGCACGACGAGCGAGGTCCCTCGAATCCAGCGACTCTGTCCAAGTGACCCCCACAGTCCAGTGACTCTTCAGTCCAAGTTTGGTGGAGGTAAGTCCTTGCCTCACCTCGCTGGGCTGCATTGCTGGGAACCGCGACTTTGCAGCTACTCCGGCCCCTGTGCACTTCCGGCGGAAATCCTTTGTGCACAGCCAAGCCTGGGTCCACGGCACTCTAACCTGCATTGCACGACTTTCTAAGTTGGTCTCCGGCGACGTGGGACTCCTTTGTGCAACTTCGGCGAGCACCGTTTCACGCATCCTCGTAGTGCCTGTTTCTGGCACTTCTCCGGGTGCTACCTGCTTCAGTGAGGGCTCTTTGTCTTGCTCGACGTCCCCTCTCTCTTCAGGTCCAATTTGCGACCTCCTGGTCCCTCCTGGGCCCCAGCAGCGTCCAAAAACGCCAAACGCACGATTTGCAGCTAGCAAGGCTTGTTGGCGTTCTTTCGGCGGGAAAATACTTCTGCACGACTCTCCACGGCGAGAGGGATCCGTCCACCAAAGGGGAAGTCTCTAGCCCTTTTCGTTCCTGCAGAAACCTCAGCTTCTTCTGTCCAGTCGAAGCTTCTTTGCACCCGCAGCTGGCATTTCCTGGGCATCTGCCCATCTCCGACTTGCTTGTGACTTTTGGACTTGGTCCCCTTGTTCCACAGGTACCCTAGATTGGAAATCCACAGTTGTTGCATTGCTGGTTTGTGTCTTTCCTGCATTATTCCTCTAACACGACTACTTTGTCCTTAGGGGAACTTTGCACTCACTTTTCAGGGTCTTGGGGAGGGTTATTTTTCTAACTCTCACTATTTTCTAATAGTCCCAGCGACCCTCTACAAGGTCACATAGGTTTGGGGTCCATTCGTGGTTCGCATTCCACTTTTGGAGTATATGGTTTGTGTTGCCCCTATCCCTATGTTTCCCCATTGCATCCTATTGTAACTATACATTGTTTGCACTGTTTTCTAAGACTATACTGCATATTTTTGCTATTGTGTATATATATCTTGTGTATATTTCCTATCCTCTCACTGAGGGTACACTCTAAGATACTTTGGCATATTGTCATAAAAATAAAGTACCTTTATTTTTAGTATAACTGTGTATTGTGTTTTCTTATGATATTGTGCATATGACACTAAGTGGTACTGTAGTAGCTTCACACGTCTCCTAGTTCAGCCTAAGCTGCTCTGCTAAGCTACCATTATCTATCAGCCTAAGCTGCTAGACACCCTATACACTAATAAGGGATAACTGGGCCTGGTGCAAGGTGCAAGTACCCCTTGGTACTCACTACAAGCCAGTCCAGCCTCCTACAGTAGGGCTATCACTAACCTACATGGTTTTTAGGTCAGGCTTGGCAATGCAACGGTCACCTGACCTTTTAACCTACATCAATATTATTCAACAGTTCTTTGCTTCCGCACAAATACCATTCCCATGCTATCTACTTCTAATGCTTCAATTTACCATGCAACATTATTTTAAAGCAAGACCTATTGGTATTGTTAATGTGACACTGCTTGATCCATTCTGGAGCGTCCAGTAAAGCTTTACTTGTAGCAGATATTTAATTATTTTTTTTGCTGACAGCTATACACTCCTTACACTACACTACTACTGGACAAACATTAAGTCTTACCATTTTTGGTATTCAAGCACTATTCAAGCACAAGCACCTAATAGTATATTATATTTATATATTAGTTATTCCAGAACAGCCCTATGGCACATTCAGAGATGTATGTGATTTCTCCAGGTCACAGGCTACAATGGAAATGAAATAGGTCACTAGACTAAGGCATTAATGGTCAAATATGCTCAAGGTTTGCCACAGCATTCGCTTAAAAAACCTTGGGTGAGTATCTCTAAAGTCAAACGATGAGTAGTCTAAATCCCATTAAACTTACAAAGTTTTGACCAATGATATTGGTTTAATGTGCCTAAAATGCACCACTTACTCACAGTTCCAGCCACAATTCTAGGCCAAGAAACCCCCAGGGTAAAGAGATCTGTAAGTGTCTTAACTAAGCAGTCTCAGGGCTCGCTTTATGTGATTCGCCCTATGTCTTAACTGAGCACTCTCAGTACTCACTTTCTGTGATATGGCCCTGTGTCTTAACTAAGCACTGTCAGCGCTCACTTTATGTGATAGAGCATCTGGTAGGTTACAACTTTCAAAGCAAGAAAGGCAGAGTCAGCGCATCTTCCTTTAACAGTTATTCAATGGCAACAGCTAAACTATGTAATAGTAACAGCACTAGTGGTTAGGGCCATAAAGGGCCTGATTTATGAAAAGTTAGTGTTGCCTTCACGTAATTTTTTTACGCAAAAGCGGCTCAAACATACAAAATATAATTATACTTTGTAAGTTTACTCCGCTTTTGCATCAAAAAATGACGCAAAGGCAGCGCTAACTTTTCATAAATCAGACCCACAGTTCTAGATTCGGTTGGTATCTGAGTTCTTGACTGAAGTTTGAAGTTATGGCAAATATGGGAATAATGCATTCTTGGTGCTTTCTACCAAGACATTCTACTGGCGAATGCTGATGAAATCCACAAGTGGGAAATTGTTCAATAATGGGGCATAACGTCTGGAAACAGATGCAATAAAGCCGACTTCTGTGGTAATTCCCTACATCTAGCTTTTTCTCAAACCATCTGATACTGTAGTCTGTTACTGTTCTGTTGGTTTCATTTCCTGTTCTCTCTACTCTTTTTTATGTCTAGGTGTTTTTACTTTGACCTGGCACTTAATACTTAAAGCCAAGCTGAAAGCACATTTGCCACTTCAGCAATGTACTCCCTTGCTCGTTAAAGTGAGCCCAGCCGAGCTGGTCAAGCTCTGATCATCGTCTAGGCAATGAGACTTCTCCCCCTCGGGAAATACAAAGCTCATATGTATAAGCCTAGGAGTTTCACTGTGGTGTAGGGTCCCAGCGATTGGTGCTTTTTGGCGCCCAGAACTGTTCCTTGGTTGACAAGAACCAAGGAGTTAATCCTGCCTAACTCTGTGGATATAAGGTGGGCACCCTACTTTGGCACTAGGTGTGCACACCATGAAGCCCCTGCAATCAGTTAGTTCTCTGTCATCAACAAATGCATTCTTGAGCACCTCGGTGAATGATGGTTGTACCCTAACGGTGGTAACACTGGGCGTATGTTGGAAACTATGCAAGCTGAGCTAGTTATCACTGTGACCTGTGGAGCATATGTCCACTCTAAGCATGGCTGAAACTAAAGGAATGTGCTGCAGCATCCTTCTTCCATCTAATGATATCCAAGGATGTAATTATCAATAGTGGAACAGGTGCAGTGATAGCGATGCTCAGAGGCCTGGAGGGATTACTGCTGTATTTTTTTTATAGATGAACCACAGGACACAGGGGCATTTTCTTGCTTGTACTAGCGCAATTGGCAATACTAAGCAAAAAGGTACTGGTACTCTCCACTTAAAATTATGTAAGTGCATGCCCATTTAAAACGGCGATTCTAAGCCTTAATGAGAGTCTTGGGCTGCTTTAAGTTACGAAGGACAACAGCGAAACTGTTCTATGGCAGATTTACATTAGGAAGAGCAGTCTAGGGATCGTCTAAAGACCACCTTAAACCAGGGAAATCCCTTAGAAATTCAAGTACAGAGCACATTCTTGCACCTGTGATTTTTATTGCGGGTGCCAGATATAAGCACTACATTCCCCACAATGCACGGTTGTGCTTTCTCGCCTCAGGATGTTTAGTGTAACCTGTGTACGGTGCACAGTTACAATTTCTGTGTTTGGAGTGAAATTAAACTGAGCTCTACTGGTTGATTTTGTAATCATATTGCTGATAGCTATGCTGTGTGTTTACATTTTGAGCGAGATTTGTGCTTTTTTTATTTGCACGCTGTGTATAATTTCGTTTTTGGAACGTTTTAGGGTCAGCCATTGTTGCAGAGAGTTTGTGACGTAGTCTCCGAATATAGGGGTGATGCAGTGCATGCGTGAGGCAGTCAGTCACAGCTGGGATCAGGCTGAAGGCCGTCAAGGAGCTGATCACCAGGTCAGGGGCAAAGCAGCATGTCAGGTGGCACCGGGGTTCAGTAGGCCTGAGGACCTGGGGTGATGGGATTCAGCAGAACATGCCCTTAAGTTAATGTGGTGCGGTGAAGTGTGATGGGGACTCTGTGATCCCAAGAACACAAGTGAATGAGCAGTAATCCAAATTAAGCAACTTGAATAGAAGGTTTTGTTGCCACCACACTGGCTGGTGAGCGGGTTGATAGGACGGAATGCATAGGAAGAATGTGTCTCGGTGAATAGATGTTCTGTGACAACTATTCCTGCTTATTTAATGCTTTCTTTGTAAAGGTGGGACATCAATAATACATTGGCTACTGTTCAGTAAGCAAACTCAGAGTATACAACTGTACTAACTAGGAGGGCTACACTGCTTGGTACAAGTTCATAAAGTGGTTATTTGTATGATGATATTGTTGTGAAGAGGTCTAGCGCCATAGCGATGAAGCAAGGAAGCTTGTTACTAATCAATCACGTGGCAGCATAATGCAGGCCAGCCATCTTTCCACCATGGGGAAAAATGAAAGAATATAGAGTGTGGAACCTGATTGGCTTCCATTATTCGGTAACGAGCAATATACTTCGATCCCTTAACTACCTCAAAATATAAATTTTAAAAAATCTAATTTTATCTTGAATAATACAGTGTGATTGAGGACACACTTAATATTAGGCAACATAAAAACTAAAAAAATGAAAAACAGACTATAGAACATGAAGGGTCAACCCCATACATAAGCATCTAACTGCCCTGGAGCCTTTCGTGCCCCAAAGCGGTCTGAGCTCACAGACAAGGGAAGTCTCCAACCTCCCTCTGTTATTTCCTGGGTGCTGGTGCATACATGTGCCTTCCTCCCTCCCACTCGATTCTCTTCCAGTTCACCATCACTTATCAACATCAACCCACCTCACCCATCGCCATCTCTTTCTGCTTCCTTAAGCACTCCTATTCTCCTGGAATAAAGCCTCATACCTTCTGTTCCACCATTCTCTAATACCACACAAGTTCCTTTCACTGTTTTTGTTCCTTTAGTTCCTTTATATTTAGAAATACCTTCTGCAACTCTTCCTGGTTTCCCCCATAACCTGATCACCTTCAAAAACCTAACTGCAGCTGCTACCATTGTTTCTTCTTTCACGTCCATGACTCATTAACATTTCTTTCAACCACCAAAGCGTCATTTTAATGTTGTTGTCTCTTTCCCTCATTAAATAACAGAAAGTGTCTCGTAGGCTCATTCATAATAGTAAGGAATGCCCATACATATCCATCACAGACCTCTCAAACATCCATCCTGCTCTTAATCACCATCTCCATTGTGACCTTGATGAATCTGCTCGCACACATGCGCACTCCATTGGTTTTTATAAGGTGGTCCTGTAGGGTTTCAATCCACACCTTTCCAAAAATTCCCTCATCTCTTGCAAAGTTGGTTGAGTACTATAATCTATTACCGCACATGTGAACAACCTTCTCTTCTAAAAATACTTCTCGGAACTTTGATGTCGTTGCTATAGGTTATCTGCCTAATGAATACCATTTTGATCCACTTGGCACTGACATCCATGATAACGGCAGCAAAGCACAGAGATTCAGAGAGACTCATAAATGGCCAATTAAATCTAAGCAAATCATAACCCATGCATCCCTAGGTTATCAATATGTTGACCTGTCTGTCCACCCACCTTCAGTCCTTTCTCCCCTTCCTTACTCACTCTGCAGTCCACTACCCATTTTGATACTCCTTGAACAAGATTTGGCCACCAGAACCCTATTTTAATATGCTTGTTATGGTCTGACCTAGATGACTCATCGGCCAATATAATTACCATTTGCATACATTTTTGGAGGTACAAATCTGTCATCTTGCATTATCACGCCATCATCGCACACTGAAAGTTTGTGCACATTTTTGCAATAATGTGTACTGCTCATCAGAACACAACTTTCTCTCTTACAATATTCCCTTATTAAAGTAGGCCACTCTAGTACCAAGACTTGGGATTGCAATTTCTGCTTTAATGTCTGGTTTCACTTCTCATTTTTTATTTATTTTTGCAATGGGCATTTGTTTTCCTTTTTATGAACATATGCACACCACCTTTAAACGGAGGTATTTTTTCATAAAGCTGCAGGGAACCCTCATCTGTCACCCCACTCAGAAGCTTCTGATACACCAATAGTCTTAGATGTCAATTCACTGAACTGCCGGGGGTAGAGGAAGTGACATCACACACCCATTGACCTCTACTTTCAGTTACGCACACATACTTATACATACACTGAAATTCACACTTACATACTCTCTCTCACATAAACACACTCACCCGCAAGCACGCACACTTTATTATGAGAATTTTTTACTTATCTCACCTGCCATGGAAGGGCATATTCCAGCTAATTGTACTCCATTTTTATTACACTAATAGTGAATTATATATTATTATTCACTATTAATAAAAAAGGACGGAAAACAAAGACAGTGGAGCCCCATCTTATGTCCATAAGGACTAGCTGTGCCATCTCTGAGGCCACGGGTCGCAAAGGCAGTGACAGGGATAGCAAAGGGTAAACCAGGGGTCACTGCTGCGACCCATGGCAATCCCTAAATTACGTCCATTACAATAGCTCTCTAGGCATTGAAAGGAAGAGACAGCTCTTTTCAGAGCAAAGGGCAAGTCTTGCTTTTGAAGAATCGCTATGAAGTAACTGATGCAGAAACGTGAGATTTTCCAAATTCTTAAACCTCTGTTCAATGACTAGGATGATTGTGGCAATCTTTTTGAAGTTCGAATGTCTCCTTTTTTCACCAGCAAATGTCGCTCTTTTTTTAACACATACTGATGTTGCAAAGTTTGCTAGAACAAGGGCATGAATCAGCGAATGAGTGAGTGAACTGTGACAGTACATTCCTTTTTCAGAATTTTGGCAACTATAGTTTGCCCTCTGGCAATTTGTTATCAATTTAATTATTTACTATATCTAATTAATTTTAAGAGGAAGGTAGGAAACTGCAGTGTTGGAGTGGCCTATCGAGCACTCTGCCACTACAGGATGAGCCGGTTTGAAAGGGCCCGTATGAAGGCTGTTTTTTGGGGGGCGTGAAGCGGCCCACTGGATCAATACAAACTGCCACACACTGGGCCTTTCAGGCCAGTCCATCGAGGAGTGCCAAAGTGCCTAACAGGCCAGTCCGGCACTGGGAATTATAGAATGGGTGTCCTCTGAAAAAAGCACATCTGGCAGTGCCAAAGTGCCCGAGTGCCCGACAGGCCATTCTAACACTGGGGGTTAGAGAATAGGGCCTAAAGCCTGCGGGACATGAATGCAGTGGAGGAGGCCTCGGGTGTATGAGGCACGTGCACAGGGCTGGTTCTTACCTGCTGTCTGGAAAGGAAGCTTCCCATGTCTTAAGTAAACTGAAACTTCAACCGGGCTCCTCAGGTGTTATCCAGCCAGGGAATGTGGATCACTAAGAAGGCAATGAGGCCTCCACATTCCTGCTGCAGGTTCTGACGTCATTGAGCACATCACAAAGCCATCATTGGCTGGGCTTTGAAACGAACCTCAACACGTCTCTGTCACACCATGAGGGACTTTTAATGACTGAGTATGAATTGTGGAATGACCTCATAAGTGTCTGTTGGAGGTTTGCAGTGGACAACTCTAATGTGTGCGTGTAATGGCTGCCAAGCTGCAGCTTGTGCTGGGGATGTGTTAGAGGGGCTTACTAAAGGACATCCAGAAAAAGCGCCAAGGCCGCTTCCGAATGAGATGTTTAGAAAGCCTGAGGAGAAATGAAAGGAGCATCAGTGAGCACCGAGGATGCTGAACTATTCTAAAAAATTCGAAGTTATGTTGAGGGCGTGCTAAACGCAGAAAAAGCTGTAAGTACGAAAAAACGCAGTGAAAAAAATTAGGATAATAAAAACATAGCCCGAAAAAAAGTTGGGCAGGAAACAAATAAGTAGTAAGGGTTAGAATAATGGTACTGGTTAAGGTATGTATTGTTTAAGAGAAAGGTTAAACAGGAATGGAGTGGGTTGATTAAAGGAAGAAAGAACAGAAGGGGGGAGGAGGTGGGGGATCTACCTTCAGATAAAATTAGGAAATTAGATCTGGAATTCCCGAAAAAAATAATACCAGATTTTAGGAAAAAAAAGGAAAAAAGAGGAACTCGAAATGAAACATTCAGGGGTAGTGACGACTTGTTATGTGCGCGGGTGTCGTCTGTTCAGTGAGGGAGAACGGTTGCTATTATCCATGTATTTACAGACATACACGAAGGAGACCCCATATTCTTGCACAAAGGCATGTTGAAGAGTTGTAACACGTGTTTATACAGGAACATCATCAAGACCTTTTTTGTTTTGCAATTCTTCATTGATTAGTTAACACATCACAATACATTGCAAAGGGAGAAACATCAAAGAATGAACACAGGACCTCAGAACATTAGAAACAAGGCCTATAAATGGTCAAAAGTCGCCAAGATTATAGTTCAATAACAATATGTAGTTCTGTACATATATTAGGGTGAGGACTAAAGCTTAAACTAGAGTTCGAATCCCTTAGGAAGGCCCCCAGTAGGACAGACCGATTGCAGACATGAAGTCGCCCTGGAGCATCTAGAGACATGCTGAGGCGTGGGTGCAGGGGTGAAAGGGACAGTCAACGGTCAATGTCATGCATAAACATGCATCTTCACGGGGAGCGACGGGGGGTGAGGAAAAAAGTAAGTGGGGGAGAGGAGGGGAGAAAAGGTGGTTCAAAGGGGAGGGTATGGGGATGGAGGAGTAGGGGGAAGTTGGGGGAGGTACACTGATGTGTAGGTGTGACCACCCAAGGAGGCAGGGGGGCGGTGTATGGGTAGTTGAATGGGTATATGAAGGGGGGTATCTAGGATTAGTGTACATCGGCATGGAGGAAGGGCCTATCTTGCAGGTTGTAGATGATTCATTCATGGGAGGCCATCTGATACATTGACTCAAGCGATTCATCATGAGAAGAGGCTGTAGGGGAACGCCAGGATATATATCTTGGCTATCTCTTGGCTGTGGTGAGTGCCATGTGTAGGAGGCGGTTCTGCAGGCAAGATGGATCTGGGCCCCCCTCCGTGTCGTGTAAGAAGATCAGGAGAGAGGGTTCAAGGCTGGGAAGATCTCTCTCAGCGTGTTCCCCACCGCATCCCAACAAGGCTGAATGGAGGGGCAGTCACACAGGATGTGCAATAGGTCACAATGGGCATGGGGGCAATGGCAACAATTCACATGGGGCAATAGTCCTGCTGCCCTCAGTTTCACGGTCCAATGCCAGTCGTGTGGGGTTTTAAAGAGGCAGAATTTCATCTGAGCTTCTCGTGCCCCACAATCACGTGCCTCTGATAAATGGCCCAATCTTCTATATCATAGTCCACCTGTAGCACCATCTGCCACTTTGTGCAAAGAGTGTTTGAAAGAGGCAGTGAGAATAGATCGTGGTTCAGGAGGGTATAGCGGCCCAACATCACTCCTGGGAAGGTACCCCACGTCCCAAGGTAGGAGACCACGTGGGAAGACTGGAGAGTTCAAGGGCGCACTCCCAGACACTGATTAAGACAGTGTTGGAGCTGTAGATATATCCACGATTGTTGCGGTGGGAGGCCAAACTCATTGTGGAGAACTGTAAAGGGCTTAATGCTACCTCTATCCAAGATCTGTCTCAGGCGATACCGCTGAGCGCCAACTTTCCCAGTCCAGCATCTTTCCTCCAATTTGCAGGCTGACGCATGTTCGTTAAGGCGGGGCTCCACCCCAAACAGGTGGTGAGCTTGTCACCAAGATTTCATAATGGCCTGTTCCATTGGATTGGTAGGGCATAACTTTGAACCACCATCACCATAGAGTGGGGTTAGTCCCTGAGGACGCCGTAGTGGCGTGCATTCCGTCTGTACCCAGAGTGGTGGGTCCAGTGTCATGGGGAGAATGAAAGCAAGGTGAGAGAGGTGGAGGACTAATGCATAGTGTTCCACTGATGGTAAGTCCAATCTGCTGCATGAGCGGTGGGCCAGGAGTTTGGCACTGGCTAGACGTGGTCGGGATGTCCTCCAGACAAAGGTTCATATGCACCTGTCTACCGAGCGTAATATGGAAAGAGGGGCAGCATGCCAAGGGTGTATGTGTACAGTGGTAATGTAACCATGCACACTGTCTGCCCTCTCCCGCACAGGGAGAGGCCCAATTGTGAACATTTCTTGAAATCTTACTTCGTGAGGGTGAGCAAGGGGGCGAGATTGTCTGCCAGCCTGCGGTCCAAGCTTCTATTGACATAGATCCCCAGGAACTTGAGATGTGACAGCCTCCAGCGGATTGGGAAGTCAGCAATAGCTGCGCTAGTGATCACGTGTGACAAGGGTAGTGCCTCACTCTTATCTCAGTTTACCTTATAAACCAACAGCGTCATAAATTTGGTAAGGATTTCTTGCTGTGCCTGAGTGAGTGTGTGAGGGCTGTGAGGGTGAGTAGTACATTGTCTGCGTAGAGATGGACATGCCACCAGGTATGGGGACACCGAATATGAGTGGGGAGTGTCAGATGGAGGCCGCCAGTAGTTCCATAGCCAAAAGGAACAGCAGAGGTGACATTGGACGGCGTTGTCAAGTTCCACAATATAAGGGGAACGGATCTGACAGGAAGCCCCCACAGTTCACCTGAGCCGTGGGTGAGTCGTAAAGCCAGCGGACTTTGGCTCTAAAATTGGCACCCAGGCCAAAGCATTGTAGGATCTCGAAGAGGTACCACCACTAGATCCTGTCGAGCGCCTTTTCAGCATCTAGGGAGAGAGCTAGGGTTTCATGTTGTAATTCTCTGGCTGACCATAAGGTGTGCACAAGGGTACAGAGGTAGTTCCTGGATGAGCGACAGGGTACAAATCCCACCTGTGTATGGTGGATGAAGGATGGGATCACCTTCCTGAGGCAGGCCATGGGGACTCCTGCCAGAATCTAAATATCCCCGTTGTGAACGGAGATGGGCCTATAGCTCCCACAGAACAAGGGATACTTTCCTGGCTTTGACAGGACTGCTACTGATACCTTATTAGAGACCGAACCTAAGGAGCCCGAGTGTTCTGTCTCACATAAGGCCTTGTACAGGGAATCAACTACATCCTTACCCACCCACTTATAGAATTCTGCAGGGAATCCAGGGAATCCAACTTCCCAGGGAGCCTTATGGTGGGAAGCTTGTAGATGGCCTGAGCTATGTCTTATTTGCTTATTTCGCCCTCTAATAAACTAATAAACTCCTGCTGTCGGAGTTGAGGCCTGGGATGTGTTTGCCATCTAAAAATGCAGCAAGATGGGCGGGATCTTCCTCTGTCTCCTGGGTGTAGAGAGTCAGGTAGAAGTCTGCGAATTCGCAGACAATGCCTTGGGGGCAGGTGAGGATAGTGCAGTCCGCGGCCTGGATAGCTGGGATGGCTAGTGCTGCCTCTTGTTGATGCAATTGGGCTGCCAAGAAACAGCCTGCCCTTTTCTCCTAGTTCATAGTTATGTCCCTTTAGATGTTGAAGGGCATATTCCGCCTGTGAGGCATACCAGGCATTGAGATCCATTCTAGCCCATTCGAGAAGGCAGCGCACGGAGGGGGAAGGGTCCTCAGTGTAGCAGCGGGTGAGTCAATATCTCAGCCTCAAGGTCCTTCTGTTGGGATAGTCTCTGGGCATCGACGTGGGCTATGTCCCTCATGAGCTGTCCACCTAAGGTCACCTTAGCGGCTGCCCACTGAACCTGTGGGAAAGAAACCAACTCCTTATTGTAGGTTAGAGACGTGGGAGCGTAAATGGGCCATGCCTTCGGCTTGCAGTACCGTGAGCCATTCAGGGCCAATGGTTTATGTCCCAGGGTTGTGAGTGCCAGGTCCAAAGTAAGTATGACAGGGGAGTGGTCAGAGAGCGCAGCCTCCAAGATCCGGGACTCACTGACAAGTGCCACTGTCCAGTGGGAGGTCAAGCAGTAGTCTAACTTAGATTGAGTACCGTGGACTGGTGACAGGAAGGTATATTCCTGGTCATCCGAGTGTGAGAGGCGCCAGTGGTCCACCGGGCCATGATCCAACAGTACGTCTCCTATAAGAGCCCTGTCAGTGGTCTTGCTAAGTAAGGTCCAGAGGGCCAGTGCGGATAAGCACAGCATCGTAGACCAGGTTCCAGTCTCCTCTGAGAAGGTAACGGGAGGCTCCTATCTCTGTCAGGAGGTAGTTGAGTTGGAGGAAGAGAAGACGTTTGGAGCCCGTAGGGGCGTATATGGAGCCGACACACAGTATGCGTTCGGCAAGTTTAAGTTTCGCAAGTCGTAGTGACCATCTGGGTCAGACCAGGTCTTAAGGACAGTAAATGGTAACTAGCAATGCAAAAGGATCGCAATGCTGCATTTCCTGGTCAGTTCGTGTCTAGCTGTTGCTAACAGTCCCACCCAGTCACGACACAATTTCTCAGATTCCAGGTGGAAGAGGTGTGTTTCCTGAAAAAAGGCCACATCCACGTGCTTAGATTGCAGGTAGTACAGTACCTTTTTCTACTTTATATAGTGCATTAGGCCGTTAACTTTCCAGGAGAGGGTACACCAAGAGGAGGGGGCAAAAGGACCTGGGGCAGACATCAGGGCTGTAGAGGGGTTAAGCAGTGGGAGCGGACTTCAAGAGAATGACAAGAACGGGACCAGAAGGGAGGGAGAGGAGGAAAGGCGGAGGAGGGAGGGAAAGATCAGGGGGGGGGATGGCATGGCAGGGACCCTTCGGTCGTGATGAAGAAGGAGATGGCAGCTACAGCTAGTGATGCTGGGAAAGATGAAACCAAGAAAAGAGAAGAAAGGGAGGGGAGAGTGGAAGGAGAAATGTTCCAATGGGTCGGCACTGAGCCGAGGAGGTGACTGCGGGTCTAAACCTGCACAGCCAACTTGTCAGCTGTCCCATGTCGAGGGGGGACAGGGGAAGCAGGTAATGATGAACCAGGACAACAGCAAAGATGGGGGAAAGAGGAGGGGGGAGGGGTAGCATGGGCCCATTCCCGGGAGGAGGAGACTCAGGAACCCAGAGTGCGTGCAAGAGCGCAAAGGTTTGGTTCAGATGTGTGTGCCGGGGGTGGGTGTCGGTTGTGCAACTATCCATCCTTGTATTTGGGCATATCGTGGCACACAATTGCCGCAGGGTGGTGGAATTGTGGGGTCGGCGGCGGAGCATAGGGTGGCCCAGGAGCGGGCCTGTCCAACACCATACAATTTTTGCAGTGATCAACATGAGATATCATGGCAATGTATTAATAGCCTGTCTAACATCGGTACGGTGCGGGTGTAAGAGATTCAGCTATTGTGGGGCAACAGGCCTCTTAACCATATAGAGACATTCTGGTACATAACTGTGTGGTTGCACTGTCTTGAAACCTGAAACAGAACATGTGACAGCCGTTCTTATACAATTATGACCAATCTGTTTTATGCGTAGCAAGAAAACTGCAGTGGAATAGAGCTATATAGGGTACTAGTCCCCACATCGGCACAGAGGCACACAGAAATGCAAACATACTTTACATCATTGTTCAAAGAGAGGGCTGGCAGTGGCCATCCCAAACAGATAATAGAAGAACTAAGCGGATAAACAGCATTGACATCAGTAGTGTAGGTGCTAAGGATATATCTATTTGTCCGCCTTGTGGGTGCCATACAGTTCCATAGTCAGCAGCTGATACAAAAGGACAAAGTAAATTGGTAGAGGTCGAGCCTCATCCCTCTGGGGGGAGGGTTTTAGCTGGACTCTGGATTTGTTTCTACCCCGATCTTGAGTGAGGGCCGCCACCACTTCAAGGGCAGATTCTGTGATCTGGCAGGTCGCTCAGTGACCGTACCCCATCTTTGGTTCCCACCAGAGCCCTAGCCGCCGCTGGAGGTGACAGGGAGAGAGGGTGTGTCTGGGAGGGGGAGGCAGTCGGTGGATCCGGGGGGGGGGTTGTGATCCATTGGCTGGTCAAGGAGGCCTTCCAGATACAGACGCAATGCATCCGGGTCAAAGAAGTCTCTGGACCTGCAGCCTTTTATTATCCACATCAAGGCAGGTTTAAACAGTCCAAATTTAATGTCCAGCTTCCGTAGTTGGGGTCGGAGGGCCAAGAACGCCTTCCTCTTGTTGTTGGTTTCACCGGATAAATCTGCAGTTGTGCTCCTCGAAGATGTACGGGCAGTGGGCGCAGGCAGCACCTGTAGCACTTGGTCGTGCCACACGAAGCATGCTATTGTGGGACGTGCCCTCCTCGAAGTCTCTTTGTAAGGGGGACCCATCCTGTGGGCCTGCTGGAATTCCAGGGGAGAGGAGAACGCGAGGCCAGTAAAGGTCGGAAGGCTCATTGAGGAAGGCCCTAGCATCTCATTCTGGAAATCCGAAGAACCGTATATTGTCTCTACAGCTTCTATCCTCTAGATACGTGAGCATATTCCGGAGGTACAGCAGTTTCTGGTCTCTATCCGGTATGGTGTCAAGTCTGTCCTCCATGGTCGCAAGCCAGTGTTCCATCCCCATCACCCTATCCTGGAATCCAGCAATGTCAATCTGGATTGATCTAGATTCCGCAAAAATGTTCAAGATTTTAGAGTCCATGCCCTCCAGCCGGTGGCCAACTGTGGTCTTCTCCTGTAATATACGGTCCATTGTGATATCTTGTCACAGGCATGCAGAGGTTTCTGCTGAGCCAGAGTCAGTGAGCACCTGTGGAGAGGTCTTGGCGCATTGCTGGGAGATGGCCTCTGAGAAAACCAGCTGGCAGGCGAGTTTCCCAGAGGATTTGCCATCGGGCATCACTGGATCAGGTTCTTGCAAAGGGCAGAGATCTGGTCTCCTGGAGAGGCTCAGTGGTTTGCCCCAGGGTACAGGAGGGAAGGCAGCACCCCCTGTGGCGGTTGGCAATAAAAGAGCAAACCGTCCTAGTGCAGGCGTGGGCCCCAATGGCGTGGTTGAGGCTTTGGGTCCTCGTACGACCACTCTATTGCATTGCAGGGACGGAAAGTGGGTCCCCCCCTGCAATAGTGTTGGCTTGGTGAAAGGTGGATCGGAATCACTTAGCAACAAGGAGAGCTGTGGCAGGAGAGGGTTTAACCTGTGACCTGGGGGAGAGAAGCATCCAACAAAATTTGTGGCTATGGTTTGCGTCCTCACAATTGCCGTTTCCTCATAAGGAGTAGCGCAGTCAGCAGGCGGGATTAGAGTCCGGGTAGCATATCATAGTCTTTGTAGTTGTCCCCGGTGGCTGCCGATGCAGAGATCAGGTGAGGGGCAATATACTCCCGGTGGTCATGTGTGGCGGGTTGATCCAGGTGTCATCCCCTAGGGAGTGGGCCCATCTGCAGTGTAGGGGAGACCACCTCAGGGTCCTCTGTGGTGAATGGGTGGAGTCAGAGCATGCAGTGGACCCTCTACTGGTGAGGGTTGGGTAGGCCCAATACCTTCTCATCACCTGCATCTGGTTCACCATAGGCGGAATCCAGGGAGCAGCCAGACAGCGCTTACCCTGCACAGGGAGAAGGGAGAGGGATGGTCCAGCAGATGGGAGGCAGCAACTAGAACGTGATGGTGCAGCGGGCACTGTGCCAGGTAGGCGCAGAGCGCAAGGCACTGGGCAGTGTTCCTGAGGGGATCGGGGGTCCCCAGATTCAAGACGTAAAGCCGGGGTCCCTATGAAATCATGTTGCAGTCCAAAATGCGAAGCGGATGGTGACCCAGACTGGTTACGGAAGTGCCTGTGGTGTGTGACTCCAAACATAATGTTGGGCCCTCCAGGGCAACCTGCCCTAGTGGTTGTTGGCCGAGGGAGGGGAAGAGTGGTGGTCATGGACCCACTCTGGCATTTATGGCAGTAGGAGAAGTAGCTTACCACAAGGTCTTTGTGGGCAGAGGCCAGCAGGGGGTCCAAGTCAGGCATGTCCCGCAGGCTTCTGCTGTCGGCCCCACTGCCGTGGGTTAAAACGAGCCCGTGGTGTTCCTCACCATTGTATGGCCAGGGCCAGGTTGTAGGCCAAGGAACGCGCAGCAGGTGCCATGTCGCTGCAGCAGATCAGCTCTAAGCGTCAGCATGCTGTTGCGGCCTCGGGTATTGTGGGGGAAAAGGTATGGGTGCCCCTACTGCTCCGTAAGCTCTGCCACCACTCTCTGATGTGCTCCGGCACATGGAGCCCTACTAGAAAGCAACCATCTTTACTCGTGGCCATACCACGCCACCAAGACCTTTAATGTATGTGCACGTATCTCTTGGGTGGTGCACTTTCTAAACAACTTGGTAGACACCTTCTGTATATAGGAACAAGCTTGGTGGGACCTCTCATTTATCGACATTGGAGGAACTGAAGACACCTAATATAAATGTTGATAGGAACATGGAAAGGACCTCATACAAGTTAATGGGAGAATAGAGAAAAACTCATGTCCATGTTATTAGGAGCATGAAGGAGACCTCATTCATGTTTATAGGATCATGGAGGAGTAATACGATTTTGTTTTTAAAAAGCATGGCAGAGAACCCATATAGATGCTAATAGGAACATAAAGGAGTCTACATACATTTTAATATGTATACCCCTGGTTTGTTGGTGTGCTGCTTTTTTATTTTACCCCTAAAGGGGAGGTCTACTACTCCATGTACATATCCCCCAGTGGATATACACTGTAGTCTCCTCAGGACTTTACCTTTCCCGTGCACCCTGTCGTGTGGGAGGCATACAGGCAACCTCTTCACTGATAGCTTTACGGATAGGTCCATGTCCCATCTGCATTCATCCTGACCCACTTAAAACGCTATCACTACAACTGTTGAATGCTGCTCTCTGCCAGGCAGAGACACAGCACCTTGCCACACACTTTAATCTTTCAGGGTATACCTACCAGTGCAATGCAGCAATTTTTGAGGCAATACATGACTGTACATGATCTCTTAAAATGTTTAAATATGGTTTGTTATAGATAGACAGATAGGTAGATAGATAGATAGATAGATAGATAGATAGATAGATAGATAGATAGATAGATAGATAGAGTAACAAAACTTTGAAAGCTTAGAATGCCACAGAAAGTATGCAAAATATATGCTTGAGTTCTTGGTACATCCCAGGTTTCGGTGGAGAGCTGCTCCTGTTTATGGAGCACATCTTCAATCCCAACAGCACTCTAAATCTGCCCAGCTCTTTTCTTTCTGTCAATGGATTAGTGAAGTTCTACCACTCTGAGCCACAACAAGCTGAAAAATGGCAAAGGCACAGTAATGCAGCTCTGAATTTGTTTAATATAGGCTAAGTCAACCTGAAATGAGTAAACCCAGCTCCTGACACGTGTTGCACTCTTATTAGAGTTATTCAGAGAAACAGACTTGTATACAAGGGGCACATAGTATAGGTCCAATCCAAATGTACAAGCTCGGCATAGAAAGTATGAAAATCACAAGCATTCTCTAGATCAGTGGTTCTTAACTTTGTGACTTCTGTGAAACCCCACTTAATCATTACTGGAATTTGGGGACTCTCACTGAATCATTACTGGGATCTTGGGACTCCGCAGAATCATTTCTAGAAACTGGGAACACTGGCATAAGCAATTTCGACAATGTGAGCCGACGTACACAAAAATACAGAAACAAGCATTCATCACATAAACTAACAAATGGTGAAAAAATGTATTTAATTCTCAAGGAAATATAAAAAAAAATCAAAATTTTAAAAAGAAAGGTGGGCCTTTTCTAAATTCATCAAGGTCACCTATACTGATATTCAATTTGATGCACTTGCACTGCTCCCACAAATCAATCTGAGGATAACAACTTTGGGCCTGATTTAGAACTTGGCAGAGGATATCCCGTCTGCCGTCTTATGGTCCCTTTATATCCTATGGAGATCATAATACAGCGAACGGAATATCCGTCACAATTGTGATGGAGCATTCCGTCGGCTAAGTTCTAAATCAGGCCATTAATTTTTATCCTACAATTTCACAATCCTTCATAATTATACAACGTTTTAAAACTTTCAGTTTTGCAGTTTGCCTTATTTTATATCCGTTGTTAACCTGTTAATATCATTTAATTTTCTCAGCTGCTACAGTCCCTTGAGTAAGCATTGTGGACAGCCAGGGGTCCCTGGGCCATAGGTTAAGAACTATTGCTCTAAATCACTTCCTGCTACCCCGAGGCCATTCGACAAGATTCCCATTTGGAGTCTTCCCCTTTGCAAATCACTCCGCCCTTTAGGTGTCAGTATCTGACCAATGGTTTGCAAATGGAATTGCAGCCTCAAAATATTGATGCATTCCATTGTGACTTCTACATAGTAGAGAATGCCCCTTTCACATTCCCTGGTTTGATTTGCAGTGGGTTGCAAAACTTCTTTTACATGTTGGAAAGAGTTTTTTTACTCATATTTCAAAACATTTTTTTGTGGTTTTAAACCCTGTGATTTTGCGAATCGCAGGGTTTGTGACCACATAATCGTTTTGTAAATCGGACACATAATTCAGTATTTAATTAAAAATATTGTTCACAGAATGGTATGGTTATATAAGTTAGGAAAGTTAAATTAATGGGCCACGTAGCGGTAAATGAGTTTCAATGCGTTCAACACATTAATAAACGTCAATAACATTTTTATAATGCTTCGTTATCCATTTACCTTTCTTATTTTTGCAAATACAAATGTATCATCGTCCTTCACATATGGACGTACCATTGTGTGACTTTTGAAGGGTTTACAGTGGGCTAATTGGCTGAAACTGCCCTATAGTCATAAATTGTCATTAAAGAAGTTCCTGTGGGCTCCTCGGTCCTCGACTTTGAAAGACCGCCCTTCTAGTATAGACTGTTACGTGAAGGGGCTTGAAGTACTCTTTCAAATGAAAATTTGAGTCTTCAATGCTTTCGAGAAAAATACATTAATTCTTCCAGGGTAATAAAAACAGAATGTACCACTTTCCGAAAATGGGATTAGCTAAAGTTAGTTACACCCAACACATTTTTCACCCTTCCGAGTAGCACTGTCAAGCTTTCTCAAAGTGAAAAACACACTGCTTTTTATCAAATCATGTTTGACAAAATATAAGTGAAAAATACAATTTCTGTCATGAAAACCTCCACTACCACCAACATTAAAAGGAGGGTTTTTGTGGGATGTTGTATCTATGTTTTATTATACTTGTAACGTAGTTTACTGTAACCCGTGAGGGTACCCAGGCACTGTGCTTTGTAGTTAATTTTATGGAAGTATGGTCCAGTACAGTAAAAATGTAATTCTCCTGGTGGGGACGCGTCCATCTGTGTTGGCTGGAGGCAGGACCCTTAGCCCTAGAAACCCTTGCACGCGGGGGGCTACCACATCATCTGCGCACCCAGAAGCGCTATTTTAGACTCCGCTGACCCCCGCAGCATGAGATGCGTTCGTCCATGTTGGCTGGGGGCAGGACTCTTAGCCCTGGGAACACTTGAAGGTGGGATGACTGCCATGTTATCTGCGAGCCCTGGAGGCGCTATTTTAGACTCCGCTGACTCCCGCAGCAGGGGAAGAGTACATCTGTGTTGGCTGGGGGCAGGGATTCTTAGCCCCAGGAACCCTTTCTTGCAGGAGGACCACCACGTCATCTGCACACTCAGAGGCGCTATTTTAGGCTCCACTGACTCCAGCAGCGTGTGACACGTTCGTCTGTGTTGGCTGGGGTACGACTCTTAGCCTCAGGAACCCTTGCAGACTGGAGGGCCGCCACATCATCTGCACACCAAGAGGTGCTATTTTAGACTGCTGACTCCCGCAGCGTGGGACGGTCCTGGGCATGGGCGAAGTCTGGGCTAAGAGCAGGCCCATCCACGGCCATTTTAGGCCTAGCTACTCCTCTTGGCCCACCTTTCAACTGCCTACATTCCATCCCGAACTGACTTGAGCTGGTGACAAAGTGGTTGAAGCATGGGCAAAAGGAAAACACAGCAGGTAACTCAGCAGGAGATACTATAACAACACAGGACTCCTTCCTGGTCTGAGATGCAGGCTGTAGGGTCTGCAGGATCGATCGCAAAAGAAGAGGCTGTGCCGCTGGTCAATTGATAATACTCTTTATTAGACGTTAACACCGTACTTCCCTAGACTAACTTTCGCGGCTTCGCGCTCAACTTTTATTCCCTAGGATACGTCATGCGGGGGCACTAACATTAGGCCCACGCATGAAGGGGACCCTAGAGCAACACCCCTGCAAAACAGTGCAGGGTGGGCTGGCCCAGCCAAAAGGGCCGATGCTACAATCCTCCCCAACTGGAGAGGAACAAACAAAACTCAGAACAACACATAAACATGATTAGTGAAGGAAAATTAAAAGGACACAGACATAGGAGCCAGGACACGCGTGCCCCTGCGCACAAGTTCTGGATACACAGGGCTGTGTCATCAGTCTGACACAAAATCAGCATAGCGTCTGGAGGGGTAAGGATTTTGCCTCAGGTTATAACCATCATCACTGTGCCTCCCAGCTGGCTGTCGGGGCTCCCTGCTGGTGCTCTGTGGCTCGGGCTGCAGGGAGCATGGTGCCCCATGTGGATCGGTATCCGTGGTCACTGCCGCCGGGCGCTCTGCCGAATCGGGAGTGTCAGGGTGAGGTTGAGTGGCATCTGAATCGTTAGGCTCCTCGGGCGCAGCGGTGCCTTCACTGTCCCACCCTGACTGGGTGGCTGTCGAGAAGTGTTTGAAATGAGACACGTTTCGGGTCACAGTCTCTGATCCCTTTGTCGCAGTTAACATGGTCCCCTTAACTGCTGTCACCACCCATGGGTTGGCTTCGAATGGCAACCAGAACTTCCCTCCTGGGTGACGGTCTTTGATCAGGGCGGCGGCCACAATTCAGACTGATACCAGGCGGGTTCGCCGCCTCTGCGAGGCGTACTCGTTGGTGTGTGATCTCCACTGGGCTAAGTGGGTCTGGGGTTCTGGCTGTGTTTTCCACACTGGGTGGTGCGGTATGACATCGGTCACAGTCTGGCCAAAACAGAGTTGGCTTGGGGCAACCCGGGTGGTGGCATGGGTTGTGACCCGGTATTCTCGGAGGTGTACATGGAGCTTTCAACATTCTGCGAGTCGGCTACTGCAATTCGGATCACCTTGGTTAGGGTTTTTACAAATCGCTCCACCTCTCCTTTTGTTGCGGCCACCGGGGTGTGATGCGGCAGTGTCTGGTGTTCCGTGACCTTAGGAATTCAGCCCACTCCCAGCTGTTTAAGGGGGGCCCGTTGTCAGAGCGGACTTCGTCAAATAGGCCGTGCGTGGCCATCAGTTTCTCCATCTTGGGGATGACCGCCATAGCTGACGCGGACGGCACGATCTCTACTCCGGGGTAGTGCGAGAAATCGTCCACCACCAGCAAGTGTGATCCATCAGGTAGGCACCCAAAATCTGCACTGACTCTCTCCCAAGGGGCAGTAGTGCCTTCTTCTGTGATGACTGGCGCTGGGGGATCAGGTGGCCCACTGGCCTGGCAGACTGCACACCCCTTGACTACTTCCTCCACTTGCTGGTCTATGCCAGGGAACCAGACTTTACTCCTGAGTCTGTTTTTTGATTTGACGATGCCCTGGTGGGCTCCATGCACCAGGAGCACTGCTCTAGCCGTCAGGCAGGTAGGCAGTATGAGGCAGAATCCCCATAGTAGGCACCCTTCTTTGCTCACTGACAGCTCATGCCTGACACTGAAGAGCGCCTGGAGCTTGGCTCGGGCGTCTGCAGTGCGGTTGGCCACTGGGTGTTGCAGCGGGCGCCAGTCTCCTGATTTTGCAGCTTTTATGGCTATTTGCAGACAGCCATCCTGATTGGTAGCCTCCACTACTTCGGTGAGAGGTATTGGCAGTGGGCTGGCTCGGTTAACTACCACAGACGTACTCTTCTGTTTCTAGTGCTTCTTCCACTTCCTGCGGGGTTGCTGGGCAAGCATGACAGGATAGGAAGTCAGCCGGGTTTCGGGCGCCTGGGCGATACTCTACGCTGAAGTCGTACTCCTGCAGCTGAAGTATCCACTTCTCGATTCGTGTCGGAGGCTTCGAGGATGACCCTTTGAAGAGTGATAGTAGCGGCTTGTGGTCTGTGACTATGGTGAAGGCTTTGTCATAGAGATGGAGGTGGAAGTGACAACACCCCCAGTGGATAGCGATGGCCTCCCGCTCTATCTGAGAGTATTGTTGTTCTGTTGGAGTGAGGGTCCGACTGGCGAACGCGATGGGTGCCCAGTCTCCGCAGTCCTGTTTCTGCGCTAGGACGGCGCCTAGCCCGGTGAGGCTGGCATCTACCACCAGCTGTGATTCGTCAAAGAAGGTGAGGGTGGTTTTCAAGGATAGGGCTTTCTTCATGTCCTCAAAAGCCTTCTGCTGCTCGGCATCCCAGACCCACGGGTGGTCGGCTCGGGTCAGCACTGGTAGAGGGCCAGTTAGGTCTGACAGATTCTTTATGAACCAGCCACAGTATGTGACCATCCCAAGAAAGCTGTGGACTCTGTAGGTGTATGTGGGTGCTGGGCTTTCCTGGATGTCTTTGACCTTGAGGGGGTCTGGACAGATGCCTTGTTCAGAGAAACAGTAACCAAAGAAGCTTATGTGCCTTTTGAGAAACTCACACTTTTCTTTGTGGAGCGTTAGACCTCTCTCTTGCAGTCTGACAAATACTGCTCGGACCCTCGCCAGGTGGTCCTCCAGAGTGGGGGCATTAACTAGGATACCATCACTTACATTGAGGACCCGGACGAGTCCTCTCAGGACCTCCTTGATCCTCCTCGGCAGTGCTGGAGATGCCAAAATTGAGACAGATGCACCTCCAGAGGCTGGTATGGGTGGAGAAGGTGGTGATCGGACATGAGGCAATCTGGTGGTACCCCGACCAAAGGTCCGTTTTGGAGAACCATTTGGACCCTGGGAGCTCCCCCATGATGTCTTCAATGGTTGGTGTCAGACGCCTCTCCCTTCTGATGGCTTGATTGGGGAGGTGCATTTCCACAGAGATCCTGACAGCATTCGGTTGCTTAGGTTTCTTCGCAACAACGATGGGAGATACCCTCGGAGAGGGTCCGGACACCTTTTCGATTATGCCGGCTTGTTCCAGTACGAGGAGTTCACTTTCGACTTTGGGCCGTAGATGGAATGCTACCCGCCTGTGCCTGAGGGCAACGGGGGCTACCGACACATCTATATGGAGTTTGAGGGGTGGGCCCTTTAGGCATCAGATGATCTCGAACAGTGGGCTAAAGTCTCTTAGTAGGCTATCTAGACCATTGGCGTGAATGCTGAATGCCAACTGTACAGGTTGAGGCTCTGAGCGGTGCAGCAGCCAAGCAGGAACCCTGTTTCTTCTCGTGATACATAGATTTTGGTTGTGATTTTCAAGTCTTCGTGGGCAACGTTAGTTGTGAAGACGCCAGCTATGTCAAGCGGGCGTCTGCTTTCCGAAAGCATGGACTTGTGCTGAGGTGGGTCTTAGTGGTGGTGGGTCTGTGAGTGTTTGGTATACATCTTTGGCCAAGAGGTTAATCGACACACTGGTAGTCAAATTAGAGTTGAAACACACTGGTGGTGCAGCACCACTTGACACGTGGGCAGTCATCAGTTGCCGATGGTGTGTATGACATGAATTACCTGTTGGTCGTCGTCCATGTCGATGTCAGATGCAGCACTGGGAGAGGCAGTTACAGCTCGGACGGTCTTTTTGGTAGTGGGCATCTTTAGTGTGGAGTGGCAGACTTTCGCGAAGTGGTTGAGCTTGCCACACGCGCTGCAAGTTTTTCCTCAGACTGGGCAGCCTGCAGGATGCGTTAGTGGGTTTCTGAACAATCTGCAGACCTTGTCTCTGGGTTTTCCTCTCGGGATGTCAGTCTTGCTTTTTGGTGTGTGTGCAATTACTGCATTGACGGGTTCCATCTTCACTTGGACGCCTGGCGTCTGTTCCATGTGCGCTGCTCTCGTTTTGGATAACTCTTGTGAGAGGCATAGGGTGAGGATGTCTCTAATCCGCATGTTTGGTTCCTGTAGGATGCGCTCCCAAAGTTTTGACGATGAACAGCCCTGGATAAATTGAGCTCTTATTTCGTCTTCCTCATCAGGCAATGTGCACATGCTGGCTAACTCTCTTAGGTGCGCGTAGAACACGTCTACTGATTCGTCAGAGGTTTGGTGCGCCTGCCGGAGTAAGAAACGTTCATAGTCTGGGTTGGCATATGGTTCGAAGTGTGCCTTGATTGCCTCATTGAGCATGATGGACGTGTGTGGTTTTGACTCGTGCACAGACTTGGAAATCTTGTGGATGTCCACCCCGCCTAGATGGAGAAGTAGGGGTCTCTTCCGTTCCTCTTTTACTTCGAGGGCCTCAAAGTAGGATTTGAGGCGTTCCAGCAACGCCTTCCATCTTGCAGCCTGGGTGGGAGGTGCACCGGTGACGGTGAATGGTTCCAGGGCTGGAATGCCTGCCATGGTACCAATAGCAAGGGTGCCACACAGACGTGGGAGGAGCAGCACAGGACACCATAGTTAGGATAAGGCGGAGAGGACTTGACTCCAGAGCACGCAAACAAAATGTCTTGCCACTTGTTAATAGCTGGGGCTGGTACCTGCAGAATGAGCCTTATGAGAGTCTCCTCTGTGGCCACACGACTGACACTGGGGTGAGGCTGCCACAGGTCGCTGGTAGGCACGTGGGGAAATGAGCAGACGAGCTCTGCAGGCTGGACAGGTTCTGCTGACAGCGTGCGGTAGTTGTGGGAGAGGCTGGGAGAAAACACCTCTCTTGGAGATCCACAGGCGGGGACTCAGGCACCTTGCCATCAGTGAGGTACATGGCCCGCTCCAAGGCTTCAGGCAAGGTTCAGAGGGTCCCACCCGCAAATGCGCATTATGCTTCGTCAAGGGTATGCAACTGTATATAAATACCACAAAGCAATGTGAGGCTGCTTTTCTCGTTAGTTTTAGGGCGCATATAAATAACTCCCAAATCGCAATTAGAGAAACGCCCTTTATGTCTAACTAACTTTTCCAGAGGGCATGAAATTAAAATGTTACAGCTCGTGTGATGAATAAAAATTGCTTTGTGTGAGGGATCTGTGTAATTTTTTGTCACTCTGTGATGCTATAGAAAAAAGTGAATTAATTCAGCATGAGGAGACTCTAGGTCAGTTTTCTGTACTTGGCACTGGGCTTCGAGGTCCAAATAAACGATGTTATTCTCATTCCTCCCTACGGATTTTTTTTGCGGGGTTCCACAGTCCTGACTAATAAGGAACCACAGTAGAACGTCTGCAGTTTTTCTAATTTATCCGGCCCAAGACTCCACAACATATTAATCAGGGGCCCAACTTCAATAAACAGTGGTGTCTCTTTAATAAGCCGCTGCTGAAGCACCTGAGCCAAAAAAAATGTGCACATAGGCACCGGACACAGGAACCAGAAAGGGTATCTTGGTTGGCAAAGACAGTTGTAGGGAAACTGCAGGAAGCTGGATGCAGGCGATGTAGACAAAAACATAAAGGGGCTATTCTTGAGCCTGACAATTTAATTTTATTGGCCTTTCATTGGAGTAAACTTAGACACTCTCGAACAGACACACATGCAGACACACACACTATCAAGTACAGGGGTGACAGTAACACGTTTTTGTGTTACTTAGCCCCATGGGGGCATTCCATGGGTGGTACATGGGTGTCCCTATGCAACCACCCATGGCTTTATGCAAAGCCCTATCTACCAAAAAACATGAGACTGGGTTTTGCACAGAAAAATAACACCTTTTAAAACCAGGCGTTAAAAGGAAAAAGGTTTTCATTTCTCCTTTCTTTTCTGGCTTTGCATGTATGCTGCACTATTCAGCACACATACAACATATGAAAAGTCTTATAAGTTGTCTAGGCATAGTATTTTGTACTGGAAAGGTTCCCTTCCATAACAAAACCTAAACTAAACTCACGCACACACCTTTGCCTTATGGCACAAAAGTGTGTGCATGACGCACAGTAGCAAAAATCTACACCGGTGCTAGGGAGAGGGGAGAAGAGAACCTTATCTGTGTAGATATGACCCTTGCATGCTCACTCCCTGTCACACAATGCAGCACAGCAATTTTGAGTGCTGCGCTGCTTTTGGTGAAAGTTTGATAAATCTGGCCCTAAATATGTTCTAGTTTACTTAATTGGTTACAAAGAGGCTGCATTTTAAAATATCTTACAGGGCTAAGATTGTTAATGCAGCTCTGGGTGAGTTCAGTGTTTCTTCAAATCACAGCTCTGACTCATAAAATAGGATAGAGGGTTATTATATCTTGCATTCTTAAAGTGCATTCACATCTCTCACTTATGGGTGTTGAAAGTCAAAAACCTTCCTTCAAGTCATAGTTTCCCTAAAATACTTGTGAAGTGATAAGATTTGTGTTTTTGTTTCCTTCCATCGCTTTGAGGTTTAGGTGTTAGGCTCCAGATGGCTACCAGCCAGGATGATACTGGAAACACAGAAGGGCTGCTTGCCCTTGAAATTAGTCTTTTGTTTGTGCCTGCTAGAAGTCCAAATAAAAAAAGCTTGCTTGCCACCTGCAGGTTTCTGCATCATCCAGAATGTAGACAATGTGCAGTTGCTGCTGCATTGTGTGCCAGTGTTGGAGAAGGACCCCAGAACTAATTCACCACAATTCCTGTATCAGCCAGATCCTAGATCCAACCCAGATACAGCTTCCAGAATCAATACCTGGCAAGATCCCCCAACTTTCCAGCACTTGGTTTTATCATTATTTGTTGCTGTGCTTAGGCATGAGGCAGAAGATAAAAGGAGCAAGGATAAAACACTTTAGCATTAAGCAAGTGAATGGCTTGATAAATATTGTGAATGCACTGTGGCCCTTGTGGGAAATGTTTTCATATTTTACAAGCATGAAGTTGAGCATATGCAAGTGTTGTTATAGTAGTGTGAAAACAGCTACAGACATGGAAGATTCCAGTTACATACAATCTTATATTATCCTTTACTATCATGTACAGATATTTGGGTCTGAATTGCCCTGGGGAAGTCTTCTTCCATTGACTACTGTACAACTTTAGAGCTCACACATGAGTGGCAGAGGAGCAACTTGCATGAACAGACATTATACAGCCAACCATTGCATATACTGTGGGGGAACCTTCAGAGGGGCAGCCCAGATTAATGGGATAATGTCAGCTACACTATGTGTTTTAGATTAACCAAGCGATCCTAGTATATGAAGTGCCCAGGGAGTAGATTGGGTGCTTGTGCCCAATTTCTGGGCTGGTGGGACACTTTGACCTTACAAAAGGGACTGCAGATGTTGCCCCTTCAGTAAAGCAGTGGTATCTCAATGGGGCGTACCCAGATTTTCAAGGGGATGTAGCCCCATGCAAATGATGGAAATGTATTTTCTCCACACCTGTGTCATATTATGAATGTGGGCACAGAGGCAAAGAGGCAATCAGGAGGGTCACAGACTGTGCTCCACACAAAGGCAAAGAGGCCATCAGGAGGGTCACAGACTGTGCTCCACACAAAAGAGTTGGTACACAGTCAGTGCATCCGTCAAGGCCACCTGCTGAAAGGGAGTAAAAAAAAATCCCTTAGATTTGTCCAGGTAACCACTGCAGACAGGTGCAGTCACTCGCTGTAACTACGTGCAGGGGGATGTATTTCTCCTTTTGAAGTGCATGCCAGGTGCTGCCTGCATTGTGGAGGATGGAGCTGCTGCTTCAAACAACTGCTCTGTCTTTCATTCATGAACTGGCCAAAGGGCAGCCATGAGCTCACAGCTCCGCTGAGGGCCCCAGGAATTGTAAAGGAATCACCCAGGTGACTGGATGCTATACAAGTATCTATGCTAAATGCTGAATGCTAAATTGACCGAGTAAACCTGTTGCCTGTAAAGAATATTTGATGCATATGTTTACATGAGTAGCTGCCTGACCCATGTTTCCTCTCTTCTCATACTTAGGTGGCGAACCTGCTCCGTCTTTTCCAGATCCCGCAGATTAGCTATGCCTCCACAAGTGCCAAGCTCAGCGACAAGACGCGCTATGACTATTTTGCTCGTACTGTGCCACCAGACTTTTACCAGGCCAAGGCCATGGCTGAGATTCTTCGCTTCTTTAACTGGACCTATGTTTCCACTGTTGCCTCTGAGGGTGACTACGGTGAGACTGGCATTGAAGCATTTGAGCATGAGGCACGTGCCCGAAACATCTGCATTGCTACCTCGGAGAAGGTGGGGCGTTCCATGAACAAGAAAACCTTCGAAGGTGTGATCAGGGCCCTCATGCAGAAGCCCAGCGCTCGAGTGGTGGTCCTCTTCACCAAGATTGAGGATGCCAGGGAGCTCCTGGCTGCTGCCCAGCGAATCAACACTTCCTTCACTTGGGTTGCAAGTGATGGCTGGGGTGCCCTTGAGAGTGTGGTCACTGGGTCAGAGGGGGTGGCTGATGGTGCCATTACCATTGAGCTAGCTGCCTACCCCATCCAAGAATTTTCTGTGTACTTTAGGAACCTGGACCCGTACAACAACAGCCGCAACCCCTGGTTCCGTGAGTTCTGGGGGTACAAGTTCCACTGTAGTTTGCAGAATCAAGAATGTGGCATGAACTCCCTCAAGGCAGTGAAGTTTGAGCAAGAGTCTAAGATCATGTTTGTTGTAAATGCCGTTTATGCCATGGCAAATGCACTGCACAACATGCACCAGGCCCTGTGCCCCAATTCAACCCGACTTTGTGATGCCATGAAACCTGTCAATGGCAGGAAATTTTACAAGGAGTACATGCTGAATGTCAAGTTTGATGGTGAGTTGTAGGGCATTTCAGTAGGTCAAGGGGTAGACTGAAGCAGATGAAAAGGAAAACAAAGCAAGGGTAGAGAACGCCCCAAGTGTGTATGTGATATCATTATATGAAAACATCAATCCGGTGCTGTAACTCATTCAGGTGTACCAGGGTCTCCTTGTGTGGACTTGAAGGTCATGACTTTGAAAACCTGATCCCCCTAATATGGCAGTACTTGTCACTGCCGTAGCTTCATAGGCTGCCGTTGATGCCCTCCTATCAGTTTCCAAGCTTCTTATATCTGTGGTGTCTGCTGAGGTGACGCTAAAGGTGTACAACTTTCCTTGCTGTAGATTCTCCCTTGCTGCAGATATGGGATTTCCATGCCCACCCTCTCTACAATTCTTTATACCCACAAGATTCATCTTTTGATGCAGGCTAGTAAACTCACTGACACAGCAGAACTAAAAAGTAATCACGTCCCTTGTTCATTTTAGACTTCTTTAACATTATAATTCTGGTTTTAAATGAATAAGGAAACGTATCTTTCCATTAGTTTACTAGGCCACCCCTCAACTCTTTTCTCTTTCCTGGCTTCTCCAATGAGTAGCTTGTGACTGGTAGCTCACTAGCCACCTGTAATTAGCCTTCCAGTGTGCTACTAAGCCTACGAAATAAGATGCTTTTGCTTGCCTAAAAAAGATGTCTACCAAAATTGAAAAGTGTGTAGTCAAGAAGAAATTGTGTTTTTTCAGAATTATTACGATGCTACTTGTGAAAAAAGATTGCATTTGAAAAATATGTTTAAAGCTTATAAGCTTATATTTGAGTGATAAATTAAGTGGCACTGTGGGAGACCTATTACTAATATTATTATCTCGGTGCCACATACATTGCAGCTATGGCTGTTATGTATTACCCTTGTAAATGCATTCTAAATTGGCAGCAAAGCATTTTTAAATTACTGTTGACAACTCTGCCCGATGCACTGAGGTGACTACTGCTGGTAATCTTACACAGGGTGGCCAATAATGTAATCTTGTCTGATGTGGTCACTATTACAACACTGATTATATCAGTAGCTCTGCATGATTTCCATTCAAAATAAGCAGCTTTTTTTACAGAAATGATTGGAGACCTCTGGACCAACTAACCACTAAATTATATATTGATTATGCATGGATTCTACTGTCTCACTCTCCAGTTGTTTTTCACACCTAGATAATCCTCTCTTCATCAACTCAAGAAATCCTTCGGGCGCCTGGGCCCCCATCAATGCATCTTTTCTTAGCTCATCCACCCATTCTTCATCTGTCTTTCACTCCATCAATTTTCCACCCATCAAATCTAGGTCATATTCTATATTCATCAACTGATTCTTCATTCAGACACCATCTGTAAATTATTAATCCATTCAACTTTCCACTCATTCTGTTTCTACAAGAAATTCTAGGCACATCCACCCATTCTCCAGCCAAGCTTTCATCAATAAAACTCCATTGACCTATTTAATATCAACAGGGGCGTAGCTTGGTCACTAACTGTGGGGCGGGGGAGGTGCAAGCTTCATATTTCCGAACAATCACTCTTGCATAAAATGTTAAAACATTATAAACAAGCAGGGTGCGTGAAAGGTTGTTTAGGGACAGTGGAAATGAAGAAGAATATGCATTAGTAGGGGTGCTAGGTCAGCTAAAAACAATATTTGGTAAAATAACCAATACTTTTGAAGACTTTCAAAACAGAGGAGAGATTGTGTGTGCCTTTTTGCCTGTGTGCATGTAAAAATTCCTTGTGAAATCCAACAGACAACTCTCCATACCCGGCTGAAATTAATTGTCTCCAACTAATTACCAGAAAAAAACACTTACTAGGGGGGTGTAACACCCCAAACACCCCTCCTGGTGCCCCTGAATATCAATCTACCCATCCAACAACCCGATTTTCATTCTCTCACCCATTACATACATCAGTCCACTATAATGATCTCACCCATGGATTAACCATTGAGCTATCTATTCTACTCTTCTGTTTACTCTGCCCATCCATCTATCACCACCAATCCGTTCATCCAACATGCTATTTATGGTACTTGATATATATATATATATATATATATATACACACACACCCTTTGTTGCACATACAGACAAGGCTTGGATACCCCCTTTCAGAGTTGTGTGTGACAGCAGCATAAATCACTGTAAGCCAGTCACTGCAATGTTAAATATACGGGGGCAATTCATAAAAGCATTGTTGAGTACAGGAAGTAGTACTACTGGAGTACTCTTTTATGTAGTCTTATAAGCCTTTGTGAATTACACCCAAAACAGTCTGCTGCATATTAGTTCAAAGAGGGCACATCCATTTCTATTTATACTAATGTTATCTGTTTGTTCACTTAATATGCCCCTTTCATCCCCATTTTAGGTTTTTTGGGTCCAATTTGCAAAGTCATGGAAGAGTATGTAAAAGAGTACTACAAAAGTACTACTATACATACTCCAAAATGCCTTTGTGAATAGACAAAATGGTTTTAAGGAGGCCACACACATACATAACTGGCGAAATCCAAAGATTCACAGTGGGCTCCATAGCAGAGGCAGGTGGAAATCAGTCTGGTAATACTCTAAAGAACAGAACAGTGCCTCTTGAAGGTGTTATTAATTGGCATGACCCTTTTACGGAGAACACACTATCTCACATACACACTGCCTCCCTATATGCCGGTTCTGATTACAATTCTGGGCAATATTTTTTTCCAAAAGAAAAGACTACCTCATCTCTGGATGAACACAGGATTCGTCTATGGGATAGGTTGAACCCAGGTGCGTATGGATTTAAGAACCATAACAAGTGTTTTGAGCAGGATTGCTTCCTTCATTTTGATCCACAGGTGACTATGGTCTACAAGAGAGGCCTGGCTCGGATTCTGCAAGGAATAACCATTCTTGTGGCATTGTTGATGATGACACGAAGCTCTTGTCAGAAAGCCCTATAAATGGCCCTACCATGGTTAGGGCAAAGAGCAGTTTAAACTACATGAGGGATCTATGGAAGAGCCACGTGGTCCTGGCACATTACCCCATCAGAGTGGCGCTCTTCTTTCCACTACTGTAATGTTGTTGGGTGTAAAGCAAGAATGATCTTTTAGGAGCCAGGGTGTTGGCGGTCCAGGTAATCTGACTATGTATAATACCTCCCTACAAAAATTCTGAAAAGCATCCAAAAGCATGTCTGCCACAAAAGGCTAGGTCTGAAGTTAGAGGAATAACATAACACTGTCCTGGAGTAGGTGGCAAGTGATTCGGCTAACATGAGCAATTAAAATTAGGTAGCAATTGTAGAAAGATATGTATGTAAGATCAATATTTTGACAATCCATACACTTTTGTTCTGTCTATTTTCATATGGAACCCCGAGAAAGCCTCTGGGCACTATGACAGCCTGCCAAGTGTCAAGGAGTGTCCTGGAATGCATCAAAAGAAAATGTGCACATGAGGGTTACTAATTAGATGGTATCAGAAGTATGAAACAGTGAGAAGACTCACCCAGATTTGAAACTGTGACAATTGGGGTCAAACACTGCTGAAGACATATTGGTTCACTGAGCCTCCAAAATCAGTTTACATGGGAACATTGCACCGACTAGACGGCAGCTCAAAGGAAGGTGGTGAGCTGGAAGGGGGGATTGAAGGTGGCTGGGGAACATCGCCTTGACCCTCCATTCACTAGTGATTCTTTGGAGACAGTGTATGATAGTGTGGAATAAAGAGGCCAAGGCTTGGCATATCACTTTTGGGTTGCTTGCGGATTTTTGGGGACGACGATCACAAACAACAGATTCTTTGGAAAATTGATTTGGGATTGGATTTGCGATAGGAAAATGCAAGTGTGGTAGCCAGCAGCTGAGTTGACGGATTCTTGGAAGCCTGTTCTGTCTAGAGCCCAGACAAGAGAGAAGGGACTTTCACAGGGTGGTATGTAGTTGTGCCAGTTACACCTACACGGATTGGGAGAGGGGCAGGGGGGTCAGACTGATCACATAAAGTGAACTGTGTGTTTCTGCCTTGGGGTGTATCAGGGATGGAACATAGGACTTGGGGAACCTGCTGCCAGGCCCCTCAACTTACTGTAACATACAACAGTGATGAAAGGGACGTTTGAATTCATCTCAGCGACTTGCAGCCTCTCCTGGACCCACACAGTCCGTTGTTTCCATCCTTTCTCCACTCTAGACAACCTATTGAGTCTTCAAAGAGGACGAAGTAACGTGTGAGTGATGGGTAGAAGCTTTGTAAAAATAAAAATAAAAAAACACACACACACACACACATATATATATATATATATATATATATATATATATATATATATATATATAAATATATATATATATATATATATATATATATATATATATAAATATATATATATCTAAACGAACAGGTGCCCCGAGTTTCTTTTCGGAGGCAGCCACTGCTAATAATCATGAGGTCGCCAAATTTCACAATTTTGTTTTCACCTTGTATCTCTCTTTTCCACCACCCTACATCTACTCTCTCTTTATCTCACCATTGCGGGTTCCTTTTCACACCTGTCGTCTTTCTTCGTCCCAATTTTCCAATCTTTCTCTTCCTCCGACTTTTAACCTTTCTTGCCCTTCTCTCCCTTCCTCTGGGTGAAATTCTGGTGATGAAAAACAAGCCCCTGTTCCAAAAATAAGCGCTGGTGCCAAATGCAACCACCTACACACATTACACATTGCAAGAAGTGAATGGGGGTGAACATATTTTTGAACTTCCTGTAATCCAGCTGACGTACGAGGCGTCAGCTACACACAGAATGGAATGAATTGAGAGGTTTTACATACCGTCGTATGGACCGATAGAGGAACTCTAATGACAGACTGATTGAAGTCGCAAAACAGCTGCAAGATTTTCGGAAACGTTTTAGTTTCAGCCTAGTTTTTGGCGGCATGGTGACATCTAGTGCTTTTCAAGTGTAATTAGAGATGAGTTGCAAAGTTAGGTCATGCAGTATTGGTCAGCTTAAATAAATTCCATCCACAGTCTTTGTGTACCATAAATTGTGTTTCATTAGTTGGTGTCGAGCAGAATTCTGTTACACAACAGTTAAAAAGTGATCGTTTTACCCAATTCACAATTTAGAAGAATGGAGAGCGGGGTGCAAGGTATTTAAGCTCTTTTACAAGTCCCTCTGACTTGTAAGAGGGCTGTGTGACCCTTTCTGAATCACAAATAGGAGAATGTTCTTAAAAGGCATCCCTGCTCTTTGGGAGTCGCAAAGGTATGTAGCCATAGTTTAAGACTGCAGTTGTTACTGCGAGCCATTGATAAGATACCAGTATCAAATTTGGTTGGTAACTGATTGGTAACTGATTGGCAAAGCGGAAATGTTCCCCATGGGAAGGTTTCCTGTTTGGAACCTTGCCAGGTGGCCTCTGGGGAACCTGCAGTGGTCTAGGAAACACATGCTCTCCCCTGTCTTATCTGATGCGAACGTCTGTTTTGAAAAGCTGTACCTGTCCCTTTAAGGGGCGCAGGCTGATTAATAAAAAACAATGCTCACACATAGGGAATGTAAAGGCAAGGGTGTCAATTAGTTGTACATCATAGACCTCCACCCTTGCATTCATTGCCCTTCTTAGGGGATCGCCTATATCAATGTATTAATGTTTGCATTAATAGCAACGAGGCAGATTTTGCAACATCTTACAAATATATATTTTGTGATGTGACTAATAAATACATTCGTTGCATTGCAAACTGACTGTAGGTCACAAAAAGTTGTGTACAATTGTTTGTGAACTACCCGATGGTACCTGAAGCCTACATCCTAGTAATTGGGTTTGCTGTCTGGTGGTCTTTAGATGAAGCAAAGGTGCAATGTGGTCTAAAACAGCGGAAATATTATAGACCGTCACTCAAAATTACGCTGGCATGCTGGTATTAATAAAAGGTGTTTTTTATTTCAGGCCTATGCTTGTCACTACTTCAGCCTTACTTTGCCTTATGAAAGTGCTGAGGCCTTAATGAAGCAGAAAAAAATGCACCAGATGTATGTAGACCAGAAGCTTGGATATCTTTTTAAGGGCTATAACATACTGAGCTTTGCTTTTCAACTTAATCCCATAGACATTCTTTTCAGATTAGGATTCAACTGTTTTAGAGTAGGAAGAAGTAATTCTAATAAAGAGCTTAGGGCCAGATGTAGCAAAAAAACAAATTGCGACTTGCAATTTGCGAGTCCCTGCGACTCGCAAATTGCAAGTCGCAATTTGGTATGCAGAAAGGCGTCTCAGACACCTTCTGCAACTCGCAATGGGGTCGCAAAGACCCACCTCATTAATATTAATGAGGTGGGTCGCAGTTTGCGACCCCATTGCGAGTATGGGCGCTCACGGGGATGGTGGCCTGCTGGAGACAGCAGAGCACCATGTCTGTGACTGCTTTTTAATAAAGCCGTTTTTTTTTTTATAAGTGCAGCCCATTTCCTTAAAGGAAACCGAGCTGCACTTGGAAAAAAAAAACGAAACCTTTAGTTTCAGATTTTTTCAGGGCAGGTAGTGGTCCATTGGACCACTGCCTGCTCTGAAAAAATATATATTTTTCCAGTCACAAAGGGGAAGGGGTCCCATTGGGACCCCTTCCCGTTTGCGACTGGGTTACCATCCACTTCAAGTGGATGGTAACTGCGATTCCATTTGCGACCGCTTTCGCGGTCGCAAATGGAATTGAATTGCATTGCGAGTCGCAAATAGGAAGGGAACACCCCTTCCTATTTGCGAGTCGGAAATGCATTTTGCAAGTCGGATCCGACTCGCAAAATGCATTTCTGCATACCGGTGAGGCTTTTGCGCCTCGCAAACGGCGTTTTTCGCCGTTTGCGATTCGCAAACGCTTTGCTACATCTGGCCCTTAGTCTCCTGTAATCCACATTACCCAAAGATCTAAATATGGTAGGACCTGTCACCTCTTTTAACTAGAACTATTGCTAGCACCTTGATGAATGCTTGTGGTAAGGAAGACAGGCTGACAGAGAAGTGTGTTCCAAAAATGATATTTTTTTAACAACAAAGTATATGAACGTCTGGCATTCCAGATGGATCAGGAGTTGGATGTAAGTGTCCTGCAAATCCATTTTTACAGTAAGGTATTTTTGCAGTATACATGGTATAATTCACTGAAATATCACTGACCTAATGGTGCACATTAAACAAACCGGTTTATAGCTTTCAGATCCAATATGGGACTGAACAGCTTCCCAACAGCGAGTAAGCTTCCTTCCGGTGCTGTGCTCCATGCACAGGAATGACAGCATTCAAATGATGAGGAGATTGAATGCCCTCTCGAAGTGTCCAAAGTCTTACTAGGTACTGTGCACATAGGATGGAAACAAATCGAGTCCCTGGTTACTTCTGAAATATTATAGTTTAGCCCTGTGTTAACCATCTCTTCAGTCCCTGTGTCATAGATGCAGCTGTCTATCTTTGGTTGAAAAGATAGGCACCGGGTGTTGTTGGAATTCAAATGCAGTACAGTCTAACCTTTTTGCAGTGTCATTTCTTTTGAGGATGCTAGGGTTTGCGAGTTGTGGTAAGGACTAAGGGCCAGATGTAGGTAGAACACAAATTGCAAGTTGCAATTTGCGAGTCAAAGCGACTCGCAAATTGCAACTCGCAATTCGCGATGCAGAAAGGTGTTTCAGACACCTTCTGCAACTCGCAATGGGGTCGCAAAGACCCACCTCATTAATATTAATGAGGTGGGTCGCAGTTTGCGACCCCATTGCGAGTATGGGCGCTCACGGGGATGGTGGCCTGCTGGAGACAGCAGAGCACCATGTCTGTGACTGCTTTTTAATAAAGCCGTTTTTTTTTTATAAGTGCAGCCCATTTCCTTAAAGGAAACCGAGCTGCACTTGAAAAAAAAAACGAAACCTTTAGTTTCAGATTTTTTCAGGGCAGGTAGTGGTCCATTGGACCACTGCCTGCTCTGAAAAAATATATATTTTTCCAGTCACAAAGGGGAAGGGGTCCCATTGGGACCCCTTCCCGTTTGCGACTGGGTTACCATCCACTTCAAGTGGATGGTAACTGCGATTCCATTTGCGACCGCTTTCGCGGTCGCAAATGGAATTGAATTGCATTGCGAGTCGTAAATAGGAAGGGAACACCCCTTCCTATTTGCGAGTCGGAAATGCATTTTGCAAGTCGGATCCGACTCGCAAAATGCATTTCTGCATACCGGTGAGGCTTTTGCGCCTCGCAAACGGCGTTTTTCGCCATTTGCGATTCGCAAACGCTTTGCTACATCTGGCCCTTAGTCTCCTGTAATCCACATTACCCAAAGATCTAAATATGGTAGGACCTGTCACCTCTTTTAACTAGAACTATTGCTAGCACCTTGATGAATGCTTGTGGTAAGGAAGACAGGCTGACAGAGAAGTGTGTTCCAAAAATGATATTTTTTTAACAACAAAGTATATGAACGTCTGGCATTCCAGATGGATCAGGAGTTGGATGTAAGTGTCCTGCAAATCCATTTTTACAGTAAGGTATTTTTGCAGTATACATGGTATAATTCACTGAAATATCACTGACCTAATGGTGCACATTAAACAAACCGGTTTATAGCTTTCAGATCCAATATGGGACTGAACAGCTTCCCAACAGCGAGTAAGCTTCCTTCCGGTGCTGTGCTCCATGCACAGGAATGACAGCATTCAAATGATGAGGAGATTGAATGCCCTCTCGAAGTGTCCAAAGTCTTACTAGGTACTGTGCACATAGGATGGAAACAAATCGAGTCCCTGGTTACTTCTGAAATATTATAGTTTAGCCCTGTGTTAACCATCTCTTCAGTCCCTGTGTCATAGATGCAGCTGTCTATCTTTGGTTGAAAAGATAGGCACTGGGTGTTGTTGGAATTCAAATGCAGTACAGTCTAACCTTTTTGCAGTGTCATTTCTTTTGAGGATGCTAGGGTTTGCGAGTTGTGGTAAGGACTAAGGGCCAGATGTAGGTAGAACACAAATTGCAAGTTGCAATTTGCGAGTCAAAGCGACTCGCAAATTACAACTCGCAATTCGCGATGCAGAAAGGTGTTTCAGACACCTTCTGCGACTCGCTATGGGGTCGCAAAGACCCACCTCATAAATATTTATGAGGTGGGTCGCAGTTTGCGACCCCATAGCGAGTCTAGGCACTCACGGGGATGGTGGCCTGCTGGAGACAGCAGACCACCATGTCCGTGACTGCTTTTAAATAAAGCAGTTTTTTTTTTTCTCTTTGCAGCCCGTTTTCCTTAAAGGAAAACGAGCTGCAAATAGAAAAAAATACCGAAACCTTTTGTTTCGGTTTTTTTCAGAGTAGGCAGTGGTCCATAGGACCACTGCCTGCTCTGAAAAAATAATTTTGTGAGCATTCACAAAGGGGAAGGGGTCCCGTGGGGACCCCTTCCCCTTTGCGAATGAGTTACCATCCACTTCAAGTGGATGGTAACTGCGAGTTGATTTGCGACCGCTTTCGCGGTCACAAATCAACTTAAATCGCGGTGCGAGTCGCAAATAGGAAGGGAACACCCCTTCCTATTTGCGAGTCGGAAACACATTTTGCGAGTCGGTTCCGACTCGCAAAATGTGTTTCTGCATCGCTTGAGGGCTTTTGCACCTCGCAAACGGCGTTTTTCGCCGTTTGCGAGGTGCAAAAGCCTACCTACATCTGGCCCCTAAGTGCTAGTGGCCTCCTGATATCTGGCTTTTCACCAATCAGGGATTGTGGAACGGATCTAGCTGCCAACCTCAGAAGTTCATTTACTTTTCCCTTTAATAACTCTTATTCCTCCATTTCTCTGTTTTTCTTGCTTTTGAAAATAGGTGACTAGTGTCAGTGTTTGCGGTGGCATCAGGACTTGTGCTGCTATTGTGAGCTTGGTCAGCATGACTGGGGTCTCCTGGTTTGCCCACTTCCATCAGCATGAACTGGGAGAGGTCAGGTTCCCCTCTCGGAAGTTGCTGGCCATAGGTTGACTTTCTTACACAGATGTCTTCTCGGCAAACAAGGAGACCCCAGTCATGCTGACCAAGCTCACAATAGCAGCACAAGTCCTGATGCCACCGCAAACACTGACACTAGTCACCTATTTTCAAATGCAAGAAAAACAGAGGAATGGAGGGCTGTGGCTCTTTTTATAGGTACCATAGGAAGAGGTATTAAAAGAAAAAGTAAATGGGAAGACCAAAGGGAAAATCCTATCAATAAATGATTCACAAAGAAACATATTTTTCCCAGTTAGCGTGTGGTTGCATTTCTCTTTGGGCCTAGTATTGGAGTATGGAATCTCACTAGGAAGATGGAGAAGGGGGCATTGTGGAAGGCCGTTAGCTATTGATGTTGTCCCAGAACATGTTTCAACCATAAAACAATCAAATGGGAAAATAGAAGAGAATCAATTTGGTTTTATGAATTCTAAAGTGCATAAGTACTCGTCAAGGCACATTGATGAACTTGATTGAAACAGTTGAAGTAGGATTACAGTACAAAAATCGATTCAGTACAGAGACTCTAAAATAGAGCATCACTAATACCACTATGAAGGAGACAGTTGTTGTTTCCCTTCCATACTCGGTTCCTGAGAATTGATCATGGGCATTTACTTTAACCAACTTTATTTACCAATTGTATGAGGTCTACAATTTAATAAATCTCTAAAGTTTAAAAAAAGCATTAACGTTCTTCTGTTTCCTCCCCAGCTCCCTTCCGGCCTGTAGACACAAAAAGCATGGTTCGCTTTGATCGATATGGAGATGGCATTGGCCGTTACAACATCTTTAACTACCAAAAAGTGGATGGTCGGTACAAGTATGAGAAGGTGGGCTACTGGGCAGAAGAGCTGACCCTGAACACTAGCCTCATCCCTTGGGCCAAGAGCTCAGTGCCCGTCTCACAGTGTAGTGACCCCTGCAAGAAGAACGAGATGAAGAGCACCCAACCCGGAGACATGTGCTGCTGGATCTGCATACCCTGCCAGCCTTTCCAGTATCTCCTGGATGAGTACACCTGCAAGGACTGCGATCTGGGCTACTGGCCCAACGAGACACTCAAAGGATGCTATGAGCTTCCACAAGAGTACATCCGCTGGAAAGATGCCTGGGCCATTGGGCCAGTCACTATCTCCTGCCTCGGCTTTATCTCCACCCTGTTTGCCTTTGGTGTCTTCATCCAGAATAATAACACTCCCATTGTCAAGGCGTCTGGACGAGAGCTCAGTTACACACTCCTCACAGGAGTCCTGATGTGCTACAGTATGACCTTCATCTTCATCGCCAAGCCCTCTACCGAAGTTTGCACCCTGCGCCGTCTTGGGCTGGGCACATCATTTGCCGTCTGCTACTCTGCTCTGCTCACCAAGACCAATCGGATTGCTCGTATCTTTAGTGGGGTGAAAGATGGCGTGCAACGACCACGGTTCATCAGCCCTGCCTCACAAGTGGTCATCTGCATGGCTCTCATCTCATGTCAGCTGATAATTGTCATCATCTGGTTGCTCGTGGAGACCCCTGGAACAAGGAAGGAGACTGTGCCAGACAAGCGCTACGTGGTGACGCTCAAGTGCAACAACAAAGACTCCAGCATGCTGATTTCTCTCACATACAATGTGCTCCTGATTGTGCTATGCACGGTCTATGCCTTCAAGACAAGAAAGTGTCCAGAAAATTTCAATGAGGCTAAATTTATTGGCTTCACCATGTACACCACATGCATAATCTGGCTTGCATTCCTACCAATTTTCTACGTCACCTCCAGTGACTACCGGGTAAGCAATTCCAAGTTTTCTAACAAAGCAGAGGGCCACTCTATTACCTGTAAGCTAGAAATGTTCCCATATACTGTATGAGGTTTAGTGGGGCATTGATTCTTAATGTTCTGCTCTTGCTGGTAATGATATTCTAGTTACATCAACATGGATTTATTCAGGATAGTTGTACCTGCTGGAAAATTGCTGAGGCTTATATCCAGAGGAAGGCGGCAAGATAATTTCAGATAAAAGTGGATATTTTATCCACCTTTTTCTGGACACTCCCACCCTGTTTAACTGCAGTGGACAGGGGTGTGTCTACTGCCATTCAGGATGGCGGAGCCACATTCAGCCCTGCCGATGGAAACACTAAGTGGGCGTCCAAGTTGAAATAGCCATTTCTGCAGGCTTACTGGGAAGAAAACTCCCAGCGCACTGGACACATTTGAATGTGGGTCTTGGAAAAGGTTGCCCCACTTTGAGGGTTCATTTACATGACCGACATCAGGTGGTGGTGACAGAAAGGAGACAGTCTAGAGGTCTGCAACAAAGGAGGGATACAAGGGGCAGAGTTGCAGGAGATATTATTGGGTTGGGGCAAAAGGAGGCAGGAGACTAGGGGAAGCCATAATACCTAGTTGGCCAACTCATCATTTGATGGATGGAGACCTCCAACCTGTAATGGGGGCCCTAGTGTCTGAGGTGTTCATTTACACCAAGATAAAACCCCACTGATAACCTGCTATTACCTCCACCACAGATAAAGGCAGAAGAATGGCTGACAACAGCACCTCTTTCTACAAGAACAACACTCCTTTTGGTGTCCATGTTGCCACTGTAAAGTAGTTTTAATGAGTGCAGGTGATGGGAGCCATCTCCCCCTCCCCACGTCTCAGGATATTCGCAGGGATTACTCTGGCCTACCTTGCATGCATCTCAGTTGGAGGGAATCCTTGGGAGTTGCCTAAGACACAGGGAAGGAGGAACAGAGCCAGCTCTGGGTTGGAGGGCCTCTATGCCACCTCCGCCCTACCCTGGTCCCACCAGACAAATCAGAAATTGGTGGTGAATATTGCCACCTAATTCTTACTTGGCAGGGTTTAGCGAGCTGGCAGTGAGATACGACTCTTCAAATGAGTAATATCTGCACTTGCCACAGGTCCTTCTAATTGGCGGTTTGGTTGCAATACATTGATAAAGAGAGGTTACTGGCTTCCTCCACATGATGCCAGGTCCATTTCTGTATCATCACATAGCACTGCACCCTCACAGTCTGAGGATCATTCCTTCAGATAACGAGAATTATAGAGCATCATCAAGGTGATTTCATCTAAAGAACTATGGGGCACATTATAACATGCCGCCTACCTCAGCGGCGATGGCAGCCAAAAGACCATTGCCGCTGCTAACATCCGTCAGCCAAAATATGACCACAGCCGGATTTCTGCCACAAGAAGGGCGGAAATCCGGCTGTGGCCATACTGGTGGATAGTATTAAGGTGGCGCTGCTACCACCAGCAGCACCATGCCAGTAGACCGCCGCCAGCCATATTTTGTCAAATAACATGGGCTGGCGGTGTTCTGCTGGCGGTAGCAGCACCCTGTCCAGTCCCCTGCCGGAAGACCTCCTGGATACAGGTAAGTTGGGTTTCTGACAGGGTACCGGGGTGGGGGTGTGGTGTGTGTGGGGGTGTGTGCATGAATGTGTGAGTGTGTTCATGAATGCAAATGTGTGTGTAGTGTTGTTTGGGTGTGTGTTTGTGCATGTGTGGGTGTATGAATGGAAATGTGAATGCATGTATGTGTGTCAGTATGAATGTGTGTACAGACGCGTGCATGAATGAATGGATACATGCGTGTATGAATGCGTGTCTGTCTGTGTGAGTGAGTGTGGGAATGCGTGGTGTGTGCCTGAGAGTGTGCGTGTATGGGGGGACTCAAAGGGGGGAGCGTGGATGGAGGGGGTTTGGGGAGCATCTGGGGAGAGAAAGGGGGGGTGGGTGTGCCTCCTACCAGTGACATGGAAAGAATTCCCTGTCACTGGTAGGGCCTACCGCCATGGTTTTCGTGGTGTTACGAACAACACAAAAACCAAAAGGGGTAGGCAGGGTTAAAATGCCACCAGCGGTACAGTAGCAGCCGCCGGGTTGGAGATTGTTATCTCCAGCCCGGTGGCTGCTACCACCATGGTGGTTGGTGTGGTATACTGGCGGGTTGGCTTCAGCCAACCCGCCAATGTCATAATGTGGCGGTATGTGCCGCCAGCCTGTTGGCGGTACTACCACCACATTTACACCGACTGCCAGGGTCATAATGACCCCTATGTACTCATATATATGTACATTCTTAGTCATCAATGACAATCTGAGTTTCCATTTATCCAGCTTCATACATGCAAAAAATAATTTTAGTGGAAGTCAATTTTGACCATTTACCTTAAACTATGGATATTGCCCCTGAAGAGAGAAAATGTTAGCAAATAACATAAGAAAGCTTCCCATAAGCCCCTTCAGACAAGTCCGCCTCAAATTTGTTCAAGTCTTTCAGACATAAGCTGACTTCAGACCACAGGAACAGAGGCGATGTCACACCTGCATGGATGACATGGCATTGCTATTTAAAGATTTGGTAGAGTTTTAAATCATCAGTGTGACTTATCAGATGAACTACAATTATGGTCATTTGGCAGAAAAGTAAAGAACACGTCATAATTACACTAGTACTCTACTCTGTAATGACTTGCTTTTGAAAGCCCGAAGATGTTTGGCCTTGTCCCTCCGAGTCCTCTATGATAAAAGTAAACAGTTGTGCTAGCGAATTGGTGAAGTTTGAGTGGTGATATGAGAGCTGTGTGGAGACAAGCAAAACAGTGGAAGATAAGTAGCAGGGTGATGTAAGTGTCCACTATGGACCATCTGAAGGCTGGGAGAAATCCTGGTGGGCAAATTGTGACTCTTGATCTGTGAGTCTAAAGTCTACCCGAGTCAAAAGTGGACAGGAATACCAGACGAGCTTTGGGATGCAGTGAAAAGGACATGACTCACCAGAAACTCTCTGGCTCCACCCTCTCTTCTGTGGCCCCCTACCCATCAAAGACTGCACTCTCACTGAAAAGTTAAAAGCTTGCCTCTTGCTTGGTTTCTTTCATTTGGCTGTGGAGGGCAACCCTCTTCACATCACACCACGGACAAATCCATCTTTGCGCCAGAATGAAGGCCAACATTGGTAAAATCACTCCAGGCATTACATTCATCAGAATATCAGTGCTTTTAAAGCCAGCGCAAACCAATACAAACGCAAAATGTATCTGGTTCGCTACATGAAATAGTCCAACAATAACTTATTAGAAACAACCATTTGTATAGCCGATAAAATTGCAGCCCACACTCGAGCACTGACAAAAATACCTGCTGCATCGCAAAAAAATTTAGAAAAGGATTGCGTTGTCTAATGAATGCATAGTCAAGATACAGATTTAAATGTGTCATGACAGGGTGTCCTTTCCGAAGTAAACTAATTCCTCATCCATTCCAACGAAGGTGGAAGAATACACACAAACAAGCAATAGAAACAATGTGAGACTAAAATACCTCTGCAGGCTGTCCCAAGTTGTTATTGACAATTTCTCAACTGGGTGACTGATGATGCTGAACGAAAACGCCATAGAGTACATATAGAATACAACATGTTCACCAATATTAGTGCACATACAATTACACATCATATCTAAAATACAAGGCAAAATGCCATGTAAAGCTCTGGTGGTGGCCGCATGGAACCGGGAGGTCGGCAGATGCCCAGCAAGCACCATCCAGCTTGTTTCCTGGGCAGACATGGGGGCAAGGAATGATTGCCCAATTTGAGAAGGAATAGAGATGGGGAGGCTATGCTGAGAAGGGTATGGGTGTTATATTGAGTAGTCACAGAGGGATAGCATGTGTACGGTGGCAGCTCTGGTCACCATCAGAGGATGGGACATTGTGAGCTGTCCCTGAATGTGATGAACATCTGTGAGGTTCTGGTCTGGAAGTGGCAAAGATTCCCAGTAGGCCTCAAAAGGAAGAACTCTGAAAAATACTTGAGACAGGCCAATGGCTATTAATATCAGTGGTGCTACAGCATTGGCAGAATTCTACAGAACACCATCTGGGCACAGGTAGCTTCCTGCAGAGGACTGGGGAGCTGGATTGTACCTGCAGACATAGATCAGCCTTCCAGGGAGCCCAGGGAGAAGACACTGGTTCTTCCCCCTGCTGGTAGCTTAGCTTTACTGGTTCATTTAGTATCAATTACAGTTTGAGAAGTCAGATTGTAGCAGTGTGTTTTGCAGAATACATTTATGCACCTGTCACTCTCACCTCTGTGCAGTGGCTTCTTCTCTGAACGGAATTGATCGTTCCATTCTCCAAGTGATCGAGGTTTGTGTGGCAGAAAGAGTTCCAATTGTCAACTTTTTCGCAAAATAAATGTTGGTGTTGGTTTATAGAGAGCAAGGGAGCAGGCTATACACAGAAGTGTGGTAGGAATGATTTCAAGCTTGTAAACAGGGGAGTGGTGGATGTGACACAAATTGATCTAAATGACAGGAACAAAGGAATAAAGGGTGATTTTTATCTTTTGGGTCCCGTGAGGCGAGGGGATAGTGCTTTCCTTATTGGTGTGGGCCAAGGCCTCATACAAAGTGATGCATTTCAATTCCATTTAGTTTATTCTGGTTAAAAATACATTTATAACCATAAAAATACACTTCATACAAATTTTACAAAAATATATATTTAAAACAAATTACATCTTAGCATAGAACAAAAGCATTTTGACAATCCTGTCTAAAAATCGAGCTACAACAAAGCAAACATTGGGTTAGGTAACATTTGAATAAATAAAAAGTATGGTCTGCAATTGCTAAACTTTTCATGATTTGAAGATTTATAAAATGTACAAAAGAACACAAAACACATCGTGATCGGGTCCAGCCCACTATGACAAAAGCAGTGGGTAACCAAATACAAAAAAACACACCTTAGAGAAAGGCAGTCAGTCATATTAAATATCTCGACGAGATCTAGTCAGCAGATAACACTTGCAAACATTGTGAACAAAACCTAAACAGGGTTCCATGACTAAGTTAATTTTAATAATTATTGATAACCTCACCAAAGATTTACCAATTTGTGTAGTATCCAGTTGTAAATATCTGTACTTTAAAAGTATCCTTGGCCTTTTCCGCCCTCTCAATCTTCTATCACGTCTCAGACAACTAAGGCCAAGCAGCAGATGATGTAGACCTTTGATATATTTCAGCAAACTAAATTCATAGAAAACATCCAAATCCATAGAATCAAGAATTATTTCATGATGTAGACGTGCTGGGGGATTAACCCAGATTGATATACGGAGCAAGGGAGGGTCAACATCATTTCGTCATCCAAACAATCTAATCCAGATTCTTCATGGTATATCTGGGCATTGCTTTGAAGTAAGCCGAGCAAATGCCTACAGACTATATTGTGTATATTGTCATAGTCATATAAAATCAAAAGGACACCAAAGAAAATTGAAAGTGACACTTTATTTTTAAGGTCATTAGATTCTTCTAGTTAAAGATAATAGATTCCATCTCATATCCGAATACGGTGGAATAGGATTGAGACAATCTTTAGCAATACAAAAACGGAAAATAGTTACTGCAATATACACTGTTGATAAAATGAATGGAGAATATTATCATAACTACTGAGCATGATGTGTTTGAAAATAATATAAGGGATAAAGAACCCACTGCAGTACATTGTAAAGATATTGCAAGTCACTGAGGAGTTCCATAACCATATCAAGGAACGAGGCCGAAGGCTGAGTACCTTTATTAGGTTATTGAACTCGAAGAGGACTTCTGAAAAGCTTGTCATGTACGCCGGGGGTACTTTCTCACAAACCACTTAAAACTTTAGTGCCTAGCTCTTTCATATGAAACAGCGAGCATGTTTGCAAACATGAAGAATAAAAATAAAACCTCTAATACAAAGTTGAACACATCAAAAACCTGTTAGATATTTGATGCAAACAGATATTAGAAGCAGTTCAACACAAGTCAGTCTATTTTTTTTTTTAAACAAAAAAGCTGCAGCAGTTCGGAATGCGTAGAAATATGCAGAAAGATTCTAGCTTTTCTCTAACTAGCTAAAGAGTGACAAAAATAAACATGTTCTCTCTGGTTGTCATTGTAAACTAGAAAAATAGAGAAAGAAAAGTAATGTTCATCTTTTTGTTGTTTTAAACAGCTGCTGCAGTTATGGTTCATGACCTGACCTGTCTTTCACCTCGGCTGCTGGCTCTTGCAGCAGGCATTGTGATGTCAGAACTCAACTGTAATAACTTATAATAGTTGACTTTTGATATCTTTTCCTTATATTCGGCAACTGGGTGCAACACAAGTCGCTGATTATAAAGAAATTAGGAACGAGCTTTTCTATAGGGATTATGGAATCCCATGTATTATAACAATATTATAGTTTTAAAATTATTGATAGACATCTTGCAATATCAGATCAAAAACATTAAGCTCCTCATTACGAGTCTGGCGGTCACTTGACCACCAGACTCGTGGTGGCTGTCGGACCATCGCCAATGCAGTGGTCCAAGCACCACATTATGACCACAGTAGTCATGCAGCAGTCGGACCGTCAGCACCACCAGGATTAGTTGTACCGGCAGTCTGGCAGTTGTGACGGTCCTAACTAAACACCAGGGTAGAGCAGCAAGCAGCGCCGCCCTGGGGATTATGACCTCGTTCTCCACCAGAGATTTCATATTGGTAACACCACCATGAAAAGGCTGGTAGAGAACGGCTGCAGGGGACCCCGGGGAGCCCTGCACTACACATGGACTTAGCATGGGCAGTGCAAGGGCTCCCTGGTTAGCACCCTCGCAATGTTCACTGTCTCCTTTGCAGACAGTGAACATTGCGAGGGTGCTAGTACACCCTGCCTCTTACACCATTGCCCCTGGCTCGATTGCAAGGCTGAGACAATGCTGGAGGGTGTTTCCTGCTAGGCCAGCGGGCAGAAACTCAGATTTCCGCCCGCCAAGCTAGCGGGAAACTCGTAATGTGCCCGCAGGGAGGTAGCCACTTGATAGTTTTCCATGTAAGCTCTGTGCAAAAAAGGATGTGCTTATGTATGTAACTGTTGTTGAAAATGTGTTCAAAGGAATGATAAGTTGTAATTTACAATCGGACTGTAAAAAACTGATTAAAAATAATAGAACCCTCCCCCCAGACATTATTCCTATGGCCATTTGTCTATCGCACAGTTTCCAATTAACAGACAAACTATCAGCTGACACATTGTAGCACAACAATAAAACTTGAAATGAGGATGAGCTCGCCCACCTCCATCTATAAGGAGCTTAAAAAAAAACGAATAGCCCTCCTTCATGTCTTATAGCCCCACATAAAACTATTGATCTTAGAGACCAAAAGATGATTAAAGAAAACATTTGGGAGAAAGAGCGGTATAGAACAAAAATAATTTCAGGAGTGTATTCCTTTTTTTTTAAATAAAATTACATCTCCCTGCCAGGACAATGGGCAAATGGTGCAGTTGATGCATACATTTTCTAAATGGCCTTAGGAGAACTTCATAACTCAAATGTATAATGCAACCAACGTACACACAGAGTATGTAGCATCCAAGACTGAGGCACTTTTCTTATGATTTAGAATTTTTGAGTTTTAGAGACATTAAGGGGCATATTTATGAAAAAGTGGCACAGTTACCTTGCTGCTCTGCATCACTGGGAAAGGGTGTGAATGCACCGTATTAAAGGCAAAACGGTGCATTGCTGTCCAGAATGCAGCACACATAGAAAGAGGAAAGAATGAGGAAAAATAAAGATATTTCTACTTGTTACGCCGCTCCCTGGGAGGCATATTTTTTTGTTCAATTACCAGGTTTACCTGCTCTTGTAAATCTGTGAATGCGTCAAAACCTATGGATGTTGCATGAGGACACCCACGCAACACCCATGGAAATGCCTCCCTGGTGCAGAGTAATGCAACACACCAATTTGAGCTGTTACCCTTGACCTCAGGGTAGGTCGCTCCCCTGCCCTCACAGCGCCACCAGACCCTCTGTGCCTGCCTTCTCACTGTGTCTGTGGTGTTGCCTGTACCCCGAGTGTCTGTGCTGTCGCCCATTTGTGATCGCGCTCCCCTTCACTTTCTGTACCCCTGATTGTCTGTTTGCCCGTTTGTGATCGCGCTCCCCTTTCTCTCCCGTGTATCCCGAGTGCCTGTTGTTATAACTGCCCCCGCCGTCCCCCTCGTCCTCCGCCGCTTTTCCCTCGTTTTTCTCTCTTTTTTGTACCCTTTTTGGTACTTTTTGTTTTCCCAGGCCTCCTCGCCATTCTCGAGGCCTACCGCCGCTTTTCCCACTTTTTTCCCACCTAGCCGCCCCCCTCCCGCCTCCCAGCTGACCCCGCCTCCCCGGCTACCCTTAAATGGCGGCCGCTGCGAGGCAGTGGTAGCGACCCTTGACCTCGGGGTAGGTCGCTCCCCTGCCCTCACAGCGCCACCAGACCCTCTGTGCCTGCCTTCTCACTGTGTCTGTGGTGTTGCCTGTACCCCGAGTGTCTGTGCTGTCACCCGTTTGTGATCGCGCTCCCCTTCACTTTCTGTACCCCTGAGTGTCTGTTTGCCTGTTTGTGATCGCGCTCCCCTTCACTTTCTGTACCCCTGATTGTCTGTTTGCCCGTTTGTGATCGCGCTCCCCTTTCTCTCCCGTGTATCCCGAGTGCCTGTTGTTATAACTGCCCCCGCCGTCCCCCTCGTCCTCCGCCGCTTTGCCCTTGTTTTTCTCTCGTTTTTGTACCCTTTTTGGTACTTTTTGTTTTCCCAGGCCTCCTCGCCTTTCTCGAGGCCTACCGCCGCTTTTCCCACTTTTTTCCCACCTACCCTCCCCCCTCCCGCCTCCCAGCTGACCCCGCCTCCCCGGCTACCCTTAAATGGCGGCCGCTGCGAGGCTGCGCAGCGGACGCGCCGCTGGCGCGCCTACGGCACGCCTAAGGCAAGCCCGTCTGCGCCTGGACCGCGCCCAGCGCCCGAACCCTTGGCCCCCGCAACCCCCGCCTGACCTACGACTCCGCCACCCTCGCCATCCTCAACCCCGGCCGCACGCCGGACTGCTACCGCGCCACCCCGAAACGAACCCACGGACCCTTCACCTGCAGCAACTGCCGCTTCACCAGTAAACGGACTCACACCGCTCCCGTCAAAATCGACTCCCCCGGAAGCAATCTCCACTGCATCCTGGTCAACACCCGATCCGTCCACAGGCACGCCATCGAACTGTGGAACCTCATCAACTCAACGAACCCGGACATCGCCTTCCTCACCGAGACCTGGATAAACCCCTCCTCGCCACCCGACATTGCCATAGCCATCCCCGACGGCTACAAAATCATCCGGAAAGACCGCACCAACCGCATCGGAGGAGGCATCGCCATCGCACACAAAAGCTCCATCCGTATCTCGACACACACCGACAACTCACTCCCCGACGCCGAACACCTCCACTTCGCGATCCACAGTGACCCCAAGACCACCCTCAGAGGCACCCTCATGTACAGACCACCAGGACCACGCACCAAGTTCAGCGAAGACATCGCAGACTTCGTCAACCCTCACGCACTCTCATCCACCGACTACATCCTCCTAGGAGACCTCAACTTTCACCTGGAGAACCACACCGACAACAACACCACCGCCTTACTGGACAACCTCACCAACCTGGGACTGAAACAGCTAGTCAACACCCCCACCCACTACGCCGGACATACGCTCGACCCCATCTTCTCCTCCAGCAAACACACCACCTTCAGCCACACCACCGAACTTACCTGGTCGGACCACAGCTGTGTCCACTTCAGCTTCAAGAAGACCACCGTGCATCACCACACCCAGCAACCACCAAGAAGACACTGGAACCGAATCACCACAGAACAGCTCGCATCAACCCTCTCCCAGAACCAACCCACCAGCACCACCGACCCCAACAAAGCCGCCTACAACCTCACGAGCTGGATCGCCGACTGCGCCAACCTCCTGGCCCCCCTTAAGACTCAAGCTAACACCAACAACCACAAGAAAAACTCCTGGTTCACCCCCGACCTCAAGGACTCCAAGAAAGAATGCCGCACCTGCGAGAAGACGTGGCGCCTCAACCAGACCGAGGAGAACATGTCAGCTCTCAAGGACGCCACCCGCCAACACCACCAACACCTCCGCGCCGCACGAAAAACAGCCTACCAGAACAGACTCGACAACAACGCCCACAACAGCAAGGAACTATTTGACATCGTCAAAGAGCTCTCCAACCCGGACGCAGAAAACAACTCCATCCCTCCCTCACAGGACCTCTGCGACTCCCTCGCTGCCTTCTTCCACCACAAGATCACTGACATATACGACAGCTTCACCACCACCAACACGAACCCCCCCTCGGAACCCGCCACCGACATCACCACCATCCTCACCTGGAGCCCAACCACCACCGAGGAAACCACCCGAGTCATGAACTCGATCCACTCTGGATCCCATTCCGACCCCTGCCCGCACCACATCTACAACAAGGCCAACAACATCATCGCACCCCACCTCCGAGACGTCATCAACGCATCCATCACCTCCGCCACCTTCCCAGAGAGCTGGAAACACGCAGAGCTCAACGCCCTCTTAAAGAAACCCACAGCAGACCCCAACGAACTCAAAAACTACCGACCCATCTCTCTCCTACCGTTCCCCGCCAAAGTGATTGAGAAAATCATCAACGCTCAACTCACCACCGCCCTGGAATCCAACGACTCCCTCGACCCCACACAGTTCGGCTTCAGGGCTAACCACAGCACGAAACCGCCCTCATCGCAGCCACGGACGACATCAGATCCCTGACCGACAAGGGAGAAACCGTGGCCCTCATACTCCTGGACCTCTCTGCAGCCTTCGACACGGTCTGCCACCGTACCCTGATACACTCCCTCAGCAACACCGGCATCAGAGGCAAGGCCCTGGAATGGATCGTCTCGTTCCTCTCCGGAAGAACTCAGAGAGTCCGCCTGCCCCCCTTCAGATCTACAGCCACGGAGATCATCTGCGGCGTACCCCAAGGATCCTCCCTCAGCCCCACTCTCTTCAACGTCTACATGACCCCCCTGGCGAACATCACACGCAAACACGGACTCGACCTCATATCCTACGCCGACGACACCCAGCTCATCTTATCCCTCACCAACAACCCCACCTCAGCAAGGACCAGACTACACGAAGGCATGAAGGAAGTAGCGAACTGGATGACAGACAGCCGGCTGAAACTGAACACAGATAAAACGGAGGTCCTCATCCTCGGACCTACTCCCAATGCATGGGACGACTCCTGGTGGCCTCCCGCCCTAGGCAGCACTCCCCAACCCACCGACCACGCACGCAACCTCGGCTTCATCCTGGACTCATCCCTCTCCATGGCCAGACAGGTTAACTCGGTGACCTCAGCATGCTTCAACACCCTCCGCATGCTCCGCAACATCTTCCGCTGGATCCCCACCGACACCAGGAAGACCGTCACTCACGCCCTCGTCACCAGTCGCTTGGACTACGGGAACACTCTGTACGCCGGCATCACCACCAAGCTGCAGAGGAAACTGCAACGGATCCAGAACGCTGCCGCACGACTCATCCTGGACATACCCCGCCACCACCACATCTCCGGACACCTGAGGAAACTTCATTGGCTCCCAGTCAACAAAAGAATCACCTTTAGACTCCTCTCCCACGCACACAAAGCCCTGCACAACCTCGGACCTAAACTCATCAACAACCGCGTCTCCTTCTACACTCCTCCGCGCACTCTACGCTCAACCGGACAAGCCCTGGCAGCCGTACCCCGCATCCGCAAAGCCACCGCCGGAGGAAGATCCTTCTCTTTCCTGGCAGCGAAGACCTGGAACTCTCTACCCAGCCACCTTCACAGCATACCCGATCACCTCTCCTTCAGAAGGCAGCTCAAGACCTGGCTCTATGAGCACTGACCCCCCCACCACCCCCCCCCCAGCGCCTTGAGACCCTTTAAGGGTGAGTAGCGCGCTTTATAAATGCAAATGATTGATTGATTGATTGATTCATTACATTACTCAAGATTAATGAAGCCATGCAGGGCCACGCAAGGTCGCCTTGCGTGGCTTCATAAATCTTATTTTTCATTTGTACCACGTTGCATGGTACAATAGTGATTCGGGGCTCATAAATATGCCCCTTAATTTATATCCAGAATGAAGTGTGATACATCTAGCTTCTTCCTCTATTGAATAAATTGCTAAAATATGGTCTGAGGAGGAGACTGAGTAAGTTGAAAGTTTTAATATAACCCATTGCTCCTGACTGACAATATAGCCTTCTTAATTTGCAAGGAGTGGATATGTGGTTTTAAGTATACTGAAAAGAGTAATAGTGAAATGGGGAACCCCTGTCCAGTTCCTCTTTGAATAAGTATGTTGCAGAGACCTGCCCCATCATTACAACTCTAGCAAGATGCTATTTATACTTAACGTTAACACATTGTATATAAGTACTCTTAAATATCATTTTAGCCATTGCAGCCCAGATTAATCACCATGAAACACAAGAAAATTATTTCTAGGCATCTAAAAGTATCATAGTGGCCTGTTGTACTGTAGCACGTGCAGTTATCGCATTGTGTCTGTGAGTAGCTGTTTCGCATCCAGCAATGAAACCATGCTGTCAGGGGCTTACTAAAGACGAGATTACACCCGATAGTCTTAGGGCCAGAATCTTAGCATAGATTTTAGCATCAACAAATAATAGAAATAAGCCAGTATGATCCGCAATGTTCAGGGGGATATTTAAAAATAAAATACAATGATATTGGTTCAATTCCAGGAGGAGATGATTTTGTCGCCTTTATGTACACGTTTGATGACTTGTGGGGCCAACACTGGGGAAAATGTTTAAAAAAATCAGAAGGTATGAAGCCTTCCCTAGCAGCTTCACTGATGTGCAGGAATTTCATATCATTAACAATCTCTGAGTGTGAATGTATCCTCAAGAGGTGTAGATTTCCCTATACTGGGATGTGGAAGAAGGATCTGAGACAGACAGGATTCAAGTTGCTCCTGAATACCTTTCTTTTCATTAGAATAAAGTAACCGATAGAACTGTTAGAATTGCTGAAGAATGCCTTTACTGTTCATAAGTTTAGATCCCTAATTGATTAGACATCTTAATGTGGTCTGATTGTTCTTTTCTCCTGCTTTGAATGCTAAGATTCAACCAAACGATTCCTCATATTCCTTTCAAGGCTCAATTGTTACAAATATTTTGCAGCAGCCTTCTTTCTATAATATCAGAATATTTGTGCCTGTGTTAATGTCATTTACTAAAGTATCTCATGTACATTATTGGCCCCATCTTTAATTGCCTTCGCGTGTGCAACTTCAAGTGACCTTAATGTTGTTTTATCCACTGCACCATCAAATTATGCTTTCTAATTTTTCCATGGTATTTATTGAAATGCCCTCTATCCCCTCTGTTAAGGTAGCTTTAGGAGTATACCAAAAAACATGTACAGTTGCGGATCCTAAATTAATTATAAAATGCTGTTATTAATCAGATTGAGCATATAGTCCCAATATGCAGAATCCAATAGTAATGAGCAATCGAATGCCCATCCCCATTCACCAGAGGAAGTAAGATTGTCTGGGATTCTGATTAAAAGCGGATCATGATCGAAGGTAGTCATTGGACATACTTTCATTTGTGATTGCTGCAAACAACTATTAGAAACAAATGCCATGTAAATCCACAAATAATGGCGATGAGCTGACGAGTAATAAGTATAGCCCTCATCTTCCCCATCTAGAGACCTCCTTCAATCCTATAATCCGTGCACCCTTATTACATTTAACACAGCAGATCTAACCACATTCTCAGGGAGTACAGCATGTGTTTTAGTCATATCCCTTTTATATTCGATAATAAAGTCTCCAACTAATATGGTCTCCCCTGCCCAGTCGGCCAGATCTATTGTGAAATAATAACAAATGGTAGGATCATCATTGTTTGGACTATAGTGTGCCCTATGGTAAATTGAGCTTTTGTTCTTCCATGAGCATCAGCAGCAGTTCTTCAAATATTTCTTTTGGTATGTTTTTAACCCTAAATTCATCATATATCTATTTCATAAGGCATTTCCTGATCTTGTTGAATGGAACTGTGATACACAAATACAAAGGGCCCACCACCATCCTTTTTTGCAAAAGTGACAATCAAGGAGCCACCCGGAGTTTTACTTCTATTGTTTCCCCTTCTGAGCCCTCAATCAAACCTCCATCCTCCTTACTCTCCTCCACCGCCTCCACTTTCTCCAGAGTCTAATTCTGAATGAGTTTTAAAATGATAACTACTTTTAAGTTAAGTGATATTGGTGCTGCAACTTACATTTTTAAACACATTGACAATCTCTTGAAAATCAGCATTTTAATTTGCACCAACCCACAGTGGTTTCAATGTCTGCAATCGATTTATTTTTTGATGCATCATGTATATGGGTCCTTGTAGTCATTTTTGCCTTACGATTCAAAGCCTTTGTGGTGGCATTTTGTTAGCAGCACTGTTGGAGAACCGAGAAATCCCATGGAACTCCCATGAAATGCCTTCCCAGGGCAGAGTAAGGCAATGCAGCGATTTGCTCTGCTTTGCTGTACTCCAGATTTATAAAGCCACTCAGGGCTACGTAAAGTGGCCTTGAGTCACTTCATAAATCGCATTTGGGGTTTGCGTAGCACAAGTACCACGTTCCATGGGGCAAACGTGACACAAGCCTCCTAATTTTTATTTGTTCCGGATTATGGGTCTGGAAGGAGGGGCCTTTTCCTCGGGGCGACACTCTGCATAGGCTGCTCAAGAAAAATGGCTGTGAGCCATTCTGCCAGCATGGGGTACCTAGTGTCTACAGAATGATGGCACAGATCTTCCTGCGATGCACTCTGCTTATGTGTCTTTTAGGAAGCCTGTTTCCTTGCAGCCATGCCTCTGAGCAGTTCCACAACTAGTAGCTCACTCAGTCTGGCCATACCACGGCCCACTCTGAGTTGCTGTGACTTGGGTGCTGTAGTACAGGACTGAGAGGGAGCCGCCGCATGTCTTCTTCCATGATAAGACCCTATGGAGGACTCCATTTAAAAAAACTGAGCTTCTTAAGAGAAGCTGAGTATTTGTTAGAATACAGAGAAACTCTAGATACAGATTAAAATGGGCCTCAGTCTATACATTTTCATGAGGTTTCTTCTTAAATCGAAGCCAGATAAGGAGGAGAGGTCCGGAGGTGCTCCAGCTCTCTAATCACCTGCCGCCATTTTGGCTGTATTATTTAAGAGCTTATTCCTCACTAAGGTCCCTATATTTTTGGGTTGATTGTTCGCAATATGTAATCCATTGCTTCACTGAAAGTGGAACTTCACTAGAGGATCTGTTGTCCAGTTTTTTCTGGCAGTGGGAGGCATAGCCCTGTGCACTGCTCCCCAACAAGTCCTCACACTCTGAAGCCAAATCTACGTGCTTACAGTGTGACTTTGTTTCGATTAGGTCTGTTCAGTGCTTAATTTATTAATAAAAATGTACCGATGCTCAAAGCCCTCCTCTTAAACACGTGGCTGCTGCAATTAAATATGCGGGCACAGAATACTAAAGCAGCGTAATCCTGAAGCCATCTGGGCCTCTTCAATCCATTTAAAGCCGCCCCTGCCCCTTCAGCTCACTCTCACAGCTTCCTGCTTTCTCCCTTTGTGACGCTTTTTTGTTTTTCTCTTCCTCCGTCTTTCCCATCTGTGTCTTTTGCTCACAGCAAATGTTTGGGGCAGAAGAATAAGCGCCGGCCCTCAAAAATAACTGCCGGTGCTCAGCAGATGAAACAACAGGCACAAATTAACCACTAGGCCGGCTATTGGGATGCTTGCAGACACACAGAGTCAAAATCAGTAACTGCCTGCTGAATGTCTGCCTCCACAACAATGGTCTCCCTTCCTCACATCACACCATTATTACGTAAACAGAGGGCTAACCCAACCCCTTGTTGTGGCAATGTGATTCCAAAGTCAGTCGCAGTATTAATTGCTTATACTGCAAAGCGTAGCTTGGTTAATTACGCTGTTACTTGCCACCTCCACAGTTTCCAAAAATGGTCAAGAGTGGAACAAAATTTACATTTCGTACCTGGGGGTGTCCTTGGAGGAAAGAATCAGGGCTTTACGTTTACCCATAGTTGTAATTCCAATATTTGATAAATGAGGACAAATGAGGCCATGGAATGGATACTGGCTTCCTAGAGCCTCTGCCAGCCACATATGGCCCCCAAAACATACCACGTTGCAGGAGAAAGAGGCAGCTTAAGTCCTGAGCAGCAGAAGAAGAGCCTTGTGCTTCAACGGGCTGTGGCAAACGTGGTTCCCTGGCAAAGGTCCAGTAGCCTTCTGCCCCCAAACAGGTCCCATCTCGCTGGAAGGTGTCGCACTTCAGGAGAGCAGTGCTGCTTTAAGTCCGAAGGAACAGCAGACGGCAGAGCCTCGTGGTGCAGTAAACTGTGGGACGAGGAGTCCTCTGGTGCAGTCCTGTGGCAGCCTCCCCCCAAACAGGTCCTGTCTTGCTAGAAGGAGTGAAGCACTTTTCTGCTCTGAACGTAAGTCTGACACGTGGAAGCGACACCGCTAGTATGGAATGTAGGAGCTGTGTTCCAAATTCTGTGACTGTAGCTTGAAGAGGTGAATATTGTCTTTTTTTGTCTCGATTTTTAGATGTGTTGATGTCTTGGCTTCTCGTTCTGAGCTAGCATCATAAGACCGAAAGTTTTACTGGCAGTTCAGGTTGGGGTAAAGGTCGAAACTGTTTTCTTTTTGCAGCCTATTTTTGAAACAAGTGGGGCAAGTAGCTTTTATAGCCAGGGTTGAGCATTCACATCAGATCGCAATACAGCAAGAACAAACACGTGCCCATAAGTTCACCAAGTAATTCATTTTTCTGCATTGATGCAGCCTCAATTGCAAAGTGGTTTTCCTCTACAGCTCATAATCACAAAATCAAAATAGCTTTCAGGAACCCTGCTGCTATGCCTGTCTGTAATATGGCCACCTCATAGCCCGTCATATAAAAAAGTGATTTATTAATTGGAGTGGATGGTGGTCTGCCACAAGTAATAATGTTACTAACCTGTTATACCTAGGCAAAGGTTTTGATAATTTTAACCTGCACTAAGCTCCTAGTAACTATGCCACAGAGCAAACAGGCTTAACATAGAGAAAACGTGCAAAGCATTTAGAAGTACCAAAACAGAAAGTCAAAAATGCAACACAATAAATATTCACTCCATTTTATTAATATAAAGAACATTTTAAATAAAGAAAATTACACCAAATTACAAAAATCCAATAATTGGAACCAGAGACAAGATTTTTTTTTAAAGATTTAAGAGAAAAAGTGCCTTGAAAAAGTAAAGCACCATTGAGAAGTACAATTCACATGAGATTGGGTCGTAGGAATGATTTAAAGCCAACAGTGATGGATCGTGGACTAGATGCACCAAGCAGGTTAATCTGCGTCATAGATTTTACCTTCCAGCTTAGGGCCTGATTTATGAAAGTGGTGCTGCACCTAGTGCAGTGCAACTTTTCTACAGCCCCTTACTGCCCCCCCCCCCCAATAACGCCACCATGTGTGCACCGTATTAAACATACAGCGCACCATGGCAGTAGTTAGGAAACCAGCGTCATAATTTTTTACGCTAGTCTGGCGCTTCGCAGGATTAGCATCAACAATTGTGACATTAATCCTGCAAAGCAACCAGAGGCCTATTGAAAACAATGGTGTGCCTCCTTTTAATGCCTGCTCTGAGCAGGTGTTAAAAGTGCCAAAAAAAAATGACGAAAAGAAATTGCTTAGATTTGTTTGTGCCATTTTTTTGGTGCCCCTATCAGAGGAATATCCCCATTGCATACATTATGCCTGGTGCAGGCATAATGTAGCACAAAGTGTTACAAAGTGGCGCAATGCAAGCACTGCACCACTTTGTAAGTTTGGCGCTGTGATTTTGGCCTCCTTGGGCCATATTAGCCTAAAAAAATAAATAATAATGTGGCGCAAGGACGCGCTAGGGGCTCTTAACTCTGCCCCTCAGTCTTTGAAATCAAAGTCGAAATCCTCCAGGGCTGCAGGCTGTATCCATCAAAGTCCTCTTGAAGACAGATAGGCACTTAATGAGGTCGTGCTGAAGCCACTGGTTTTGGTGGGAAAAGCTAACAGTGGGAAAAATCCAAATTTCATGGCTGCCAAAGCCCTTTGGTAAGACAGACACTTTTCACTCCTTTGACTGTCAAGATTTGTACCTTAGGACTGAGTCATTTATAGAGCTCAAAGTCCTCCAGTCGGGCAATAGCCTGAGGCTGTATCCGATGAAATTGCATAAAGATCAGTCTTGCTGATGCCCTGAAGGTCTTGGAAGTTTCAGTTTCCTAAGTCCCACATTTTTAGAGTTTGTGGAGCAGTTTCTTTTGGTCTCTTTTAAGCTGCCCAGGACCTCAGTGACAGCACACAGGATCCATGACCCACTCCAGCAGAGGACACTAGCAGGGTCCACTACAGCTCCTGTTGATACTAAGCAGCTGGGACTTTGGGCAATAGGCCTCTTTCAACTTTTTGTGTAACTGTATCCCCACAGTAGGTCAGCCAGCTCTTGCTTCGACTGTATTGATGCCCAACTGACACAGAGGTCCTAAATAACAAAGGCATTCCATTATTCTGGTCTCCATTTACACTTAACTATGAAAGAGCAGGCATCACACTTGCCCTTTTGAAGTAAATTAACATCCTGAACCCACCCTGCTGCTCTTCCTGGTCTGACAGGTATTACATACCTCACCCCCAACCCATCCTGTCACAAGGCTTAGGCCATTGTCTCTGCTCTGGGAGCAGTTTTCTCACCTCATTAAGGACAAGAACTGACAGAGGGACCTGCTGGCAGGCTAGTGCAAATTAGGTTTCAGGAGATTCAGGCATGGAAAAGTGACTTTCTAAAAACTACTTTCCCTAAATAATTATTAAAAAATATAACTTTGTCATTAAATTGAATTTTTAATAAATATCTAAAATAGTGTTTGACCCATTTCACCAGACCTCCCAAACCCAAATTAGCAAAATTGATATACTAATCGGCACTCTAGTTAGTTTTCTACGTAGGACACCTATATCCTTCCACAGGAAAAATTACCTTTGGAGGCTTGACACTGTACAGATGTGCCAACATAAAATTTCTATATATCCCACTACTAAATACTAGGCATCTCAAGCTTTAAACTGCAAGAGTCAGGCTACAGTAGAGTACCTGAAGCCACATGTTCCTTGTCACACTAGTGAGTATCACAAGAGATGATGCAGTTCACAGGTGACATTTACCTTTCATGACCATGGGTGTAGTTTCTACACCATAAACCTCAGTATGACAGGAGAGTTAAATATGCCCATCAGAGACTTGCCAATTTTTACATGTTTTAGGGGTCAAAGCATAAACACTAGGCACTGGATGGCAGCACCCCAGTGTGCAGGGTCTAAAATATCAGTAGTAAAATTGAGCAAAGAAATGAGGGTGATCACAAGAAAGGGGACTTTTCTCACCCTCCACATATATTAACTCTTCAGCCATTCCTTACCTGGCCATCTTCTGAAGTTTATCTGATGAGAGAAACAGAGGATGAAATAGAGACATAGAAAGAGAGAAGAGGGTGGTAAAATGCACGTTGGTCTGAATGTGTGCCTAGTATTTACCTTAAAATTTGGACGTATTTTTGCCTGTGCAGTGTGCATTTTTGTCTCTCTCCATACCAACCTGAAGAGGAGTCATGCAAACTATTTTAAACAATAACAAAACAGAACCCAATAGCCCACAAAAAAATGTAACCCTATGTTCTGGTCATGCAACAAATTTCACATCTTCTGGAGTCTAATCATGCAAACTATACACAAAGCAACTAGCATAAGCGTAGAAAAATTTATAAAAACATACTTGTCAGGTCTCCTGCCCTGAGAAAATAAATAAAAACGTTAGACTACGTGTACAAGCATCGCATTTATGCTGGAGAAGAGATTAATAGCGCAGAGATGGAAAACAAGTGAACAAAGAACTTCGCAAAAGGGTGGAAGCAGAAAGACAGGCAATTGCTAATAAGCAAATGCAAAAAATTTAAACAAGTTCAAATTATAAGTTAGGACACCATAATACTGAACTCACTTAATAAAAATTACGTAAGACCACCCTGAGTCATCCTTAAAACAACCCAACTCCAAACATAAGGCACTCATGTTTCACACTCCACAAGTCAAACCCAGATTGTCGCACCGACCATTACCACTCTCCGCTCCTGCCCTCTCAGATATCACTTAAATTCTCCATGTGGCCCCTCATCCATCCCACTGACGCCCACCACCTTGTGGGGTATGCTTATCTATTGGACTTTGGTGGACAATTTTTCATACCTTCTCTCAGGTCATGATTCCGCGTTCAGCACTGCTCACTAATCTAAACAAAGTGAATTGTAACCTTGCACATAGGAGCTCCAAGGTTTGTTCTGTAATTTAATACTTTGGCTACATTACTTGGTTGTGTACAGCCACAAACTGAGTATTTGTCCTTGATTACGTGTACTATGCCAATCATGCTGCAAACGTTTGGAGAAAAATGTAAAACCTTAATAAACAAATTATAAAAAGAAAATAACATAGCATAACCAAGTATTTTGAAATAAAGTACATTGTAACCAGGTGTAATATTGAATAGAGAATAGGATTTTTTTTAAACTTGGATACCAAACCGGCAAAAGTCACCTCTTTCCGAAACAGTAGCATTTGTGCATTGTTTTTACATCAATTGACCCTTCACTGAGGTACTGCACCCTTGAATGGCAGGCTAATTAATGCAAAGCCAGCAATTACAGAGGCGTTCGAGATCATTAACCTACTGACAGAGCATGCTTTGCACTATCTTCTCCTAAGCTACATGTGGTATAATGAGACCCAATTAGGCCTTCTACACCAACCTGTGCCAGCCCACTGTAAGATCACATTGAAGAATAGAGCAGTTAAATGATGAAGTAGATTGCATCTAATTACCCTAGGGATCTAAAAACATCAGGGATGCTAGAGACCGTATTTTCTAGTTTTCAAAGCATTACTATTAGGTGTGCCTAAGCACCTCTGCTTCATTAGTAATAGATGTGATTTATAAATCACCTGCTACATACGAGGTCTTTGCAGGTGGCTTTTTGGTTATTTGGAGAACCTGTACTGCCTTACAACTAAAGTTGTAACATTGGGGAAAGTTTGATTTCTAGAAGTAAACTATTCACTAGGCCTCACTTCATCCATCCATATCAATGCTAAACTAGTTACTATGCCCACCACACCCACGATTCCATCTATAATAAATGAGAGCAGTTAGAGCTGGCAGTGACTCTTGGATGTCCTCTTTTGAAGCAGAGAAGGTCCGTATAACTTGGTCAGACCATGTGGTCCTAAACGTTATGCTAAAGAATCTCTCTAGGTCATCCGCAGAACAAGAGAATCTAAACTAGTTAGGAAACAAGCAAAGGTAGAGGAAGTGAACTTCCATAAACAATGGACCAAAACTGAGTTTTGGGGAAATGGACGTGTCATAAGAAGAAAATCTAGGGTCCTTCTATAAAATATTTGAAGCCATATTAAATTACCTTTGCCTCTTGATGACGAGTACAGACATTAGCCACGGGAGTCTAAAATGCCTAGAGTTTTTTTCTTGTAAAAGCCTTAGAGGAACCTGCAGCCAACTGCAAAGGAGGCAGAAAAAGCTGGGAAACCCACATAAGGCAGCTGATAATAAGCATTAGCTGAAGCCCTATGAGTTGATTTCTAAAGCAAATAAAATACACTTTTCAGGAACAATTATTCACGCAGACCTTGACGCCAAGGAGTTATTCAAGGTAACGTGTCCAGAAACAGGCAAAGCTGAGCACCCCTGAAGAGCTGGCAGAGGGCATGGGCGAATTCTTTCATAATAAGATCAATATCTTAATATGAAAGTATCATAGGCCGGGATTGTTTTTCGTCTTGGTCTATGCAAATTTCGCTCTACAGCAGAAATTAGGGTGCAGTTCCAGAATTTTCAGCCAGCTACAGAAAATTAATGCATTGTCATTTAAGCACGGTCATTCTGGCTCATCTCTTGGCCGGCACTAAACTTTAAAAAACATGCTTCAGCTGTGCCCCTATTTTGTGGAAGTTTGTCCCAGAAACTGTCCAGCAGTCCTGATTTAATTGGATCTGTCAGCTGACATAAAATTCCAGATGTACACAACGCCAACCAAAAGGAGGGGCAGCTGGAGAGCTGAGGTGATGGTCTGGCCTAGGATAACCACTGTTTCCATGGCATAGTATACCTTGCTGAAGGAGGAAGAGTAAACTGCTGAAAGGAGTGGCAGGGTCAAAGTCAAAGATCCTGAGCCTCATTATTTCTTTTCTGGGCTTGAACTCATAGGGCAGTCCGATTTGATGGCATCAGTCGAGAAAAACACTGGTATTTTCTTGACCATACTTTCGCTATAGAGACATAGGCCCTCATTACGAGTCTGGCAGTCCTAGGACCGCCAGACTCGTTGTGGCGGTCTGACCGCCACCAAAGTGGTGTTCCGACCTGTTAGGCGGCGGTCAGACCCCCACATTAGGACTGTGGCAGTTCAGCCACAGTCGGACCTCCGGCACCACCAGTTTACCTCCACTCAAGGGACTGGTGGTGCTGGCAATCCTAATCCACCAGGGCAGTGCTGCATGCAGCGCTGCCCTGGGGATTACGAGTCCCCTCTCTGCCAGCTTTTACATGGCGGTTGCACCAAGATCAATCTGGGTTCCATGCTAGAGTCAGTGATCATTCTTGCTAAGTTGTTGGATACTAAGATATAGTCAACACTGCAGAAAGACTGGTGGAGGGGGGAGTAAAAGGTGTAGTCCCTGATGTTAGGGTATTAAAGGCACCAGGAGTCAGTGAGAGAGAATTTAGATCACCTTTTGTGAAGCAGTTTATTGGAGGTGGAGTGCCTAAATTTAGATCTCGAGCTGCATTCAATACTGGAATCATGTGGAGGATTAAAGTCACCCCTATCATCAGTCAAGTGCCATCAGGTCAGCCCAGAGATCATTCAATATGTTTCTAGAACTTCATGACATTTACATTGGGGGAGAGAATGTTCAGCACATAAAACCTCTTACCTGCTTTAGATACCTGCTTTAGACAATTTGTGCAGGTGAGCTTACAACCTCTGAGATCAAGGGTGCCTTGAGAGAGGAAATGTCACTGGCAGCTAACTTAGATTCTTCTAACAAGAGCATATCACATTTTGATTTTGTATGCATATTCGAGAATCTTTTGCCTCTTAACTGGGCGATTCATCCCTTTCATGTTTAGTGAGACCAATTGTAGGGAGTCTGTCACTATCACCAGGAAAACTGAAGATAATGGGGTGGATAAAAGCCAGTCAAACCCACCTCAGGACAGTGTTTGAAGAACCAACAAGTGGCATGTTCACTGGGTAACAGAAACAAGTTCAAGCAAGCACTGCGAATAATGATTAACAAACATGCCCGTAGTGTCACACAAAAGATGAGGCAACCAGGTAAAAGGGAAGTGAGGTAAAAAAAACTGAGGTTTAACATACAAATAATGCCCACCAACTGTTAAACCCGCTCACACACCACCCTCCTCTACCCACTCATCTCTTCTAACCTGAGACTGGTACAAAGTGGAACCCAAAGGATGTAGCCACGCTCCTCCTGTGTGCCATATGAAAACATTAGCCTAAATGGGATTGAGAGTGCATAAATGTGTAGCTCAACTGAACCACAACTGGAGAAACATGAGTGAATGAACAAACTGGACAACTGGTATACATGAAGATGTATGGAATCATACAAATAAAGCCCATCAACTGTTAAACCCGCTCACACACCACCCTCCTCTACCCACTCATCTCTTCTAACCTGAGATTGGTACAAAGTGGAACCCAAAGGATGTAGCCACGCTCCTCCTGTGTGCCATATAAAAACATTAGCCTAAATGGGATTGAGAGTGCATAAATGTGTAGCTCAATTGAACCACAACAGGAGAAACATGAGTGAATGAACAAACTGGACAACTGGTATACATGAAGAAGTATGGAATCATATCAAGGAGGACACATTCCCCGCAACCCTATGGGAAAACAAAATGGAGGGTCAGGTATAGCGTGATGGAAGCAAATGGTATAAAGGTGTACATGTCAAGGCCAGTGTATAATTTGACATATGAATAAAATGGGTATCGGGCAACGATTAAGAAGCAGATACTAATGCAATGATCTTCAGAGGAAACAATTCAATAAACCAGTATTGTAGTCATATCAGTAATACAAATATGATTATGGAGAGGAGAAATAAAGTATAATTATTCTAGGGAAGGAAGGATTTTAACCCTAAAGGACCAGCTATAATAAAAGATCATTGTCAGAAGCAGGAGGAGAAACATGTGGAGTGACCTAATGAGCATAGTATGGCCACCATATGGATGATAAAGCATCATAAACCTGGCCAAACTGCTGATAAAAGGACAAGACATTTAACAATACATTACAACGCTCCTGCATTGAAGGAAGAGGTGTCCACCTCAGCCTCTTGGATGTTGTCAGGTTGACAGGTCACAATAGTCGTGGAAGAGGCGCACAGATCGTTTATATGTGATGCAGGATCTGGCAAGACCTGAAAATAAAAAAAGGGGAAGTCTGGGTCTGAGGGTCAGAAAGCCTTTCCTCACTTGGACGGTGGCCTTGGAGTAATTCTGCAACATGGTTATCTGGTGACCACGCAATAAATTTGTGTTTTTGTATATAGTGCAGGATTAGTTTGACAAGTTTGACAAGGGGTTTACATATGATCAGTCTAGGTGGGCCAAAAAGGTGATGCACTAGCCATGTTTTCCTTCCCTGCCTTTGCAGAAACCAAAGAATCTGATTTTACCCCTCCTGTTCCTGTCCTTGAGTTCAGCGATGTCTTGGTGCATGAAGATCAACAATTTGTCCAATGAAAGGAGGTCCTTCTTTGTGGATAGAGACTTGTCCTCAAGGTCACTGATGCATTGTTCCACTGCAGAGAGTTTGTCAGTGATTTGTTTGAAGTCAGATCTCCTTCCAGACACATTCTGGAGTATGGTATCCATGCTGAATTTCATCATCTGAGTGAGCTGGAGTACATCAGATATTTTTTTGAGTATTGAATCCATTGTTTCTTTCAGTTTAGGGGATTTTGGGAGAGGAGGTTCTGGTTTGGTCAGTTTTGTGCCTGACTTAGAGTCTTTTTCTACCATTTTGTTGCTATCGAGCCCCAAGAACGAGAAATGGATTGTGGGAAAGGAAAAGAGAACACAAGCGTGAGTTAGGGACTGAAAAATGTAAGGGGAGCTTGTTTTTCAGAGGATTGGAAGGCTGGCATTGGCCAGGTTGTCCGACAGCAACAGGTGAGGTGGAGAAGGGTTCTACGACAACATCCGGTAGCTATCTGGTGGTAAGGAGGCGACTCAGAGGAGTATGCAAAACCAGAAGAGTAGATAATGCAGCAGGCACAGAGACTGCAAAGACACTGTGCTACAACTCCCAAGTAATCATATCCCAGGGCCTGGGCTTGCCGATCGATAGTGATGTACAACACAGCAACACTGATGTGGAACAGAGGACTATAACTCATCAAAGTGAGGCAGCAGGAGGGTTGTCATAGTATGGGTCAAGGAGCACCTACCTTGCAAAAGTCATGCAACAGATGCCATTAGTAGATTTGTGGAGAAAAGAGCTATTTCATCTGCAGAAAGTAAAGAGAGGCCTGATGGACTGGGTCAGTGTAAGCAAACAAGGAGATAGAAGAACTGCATCAGGAGCCCATGCAAGTCTATTTAAATAGTACTGCAGTTGAATCAAGATTGTTTGGGACTGTAATTTAAACCTTCAGCATTATTTTTCACTCATGCTTCCATAGTGCGGGGGAAGGGAGAAAATCAGCACCACATCGTTATTTGGGACGAGAGCTCGTTGCAATCCTTCAGAATTGTTACTTACGGCCTGGTTGTGTTATGGGCCTAAAGCGCAGGTGTAAAGGTGGTTGTGTTGGCGGCCTGTCAGTGAAATCCTAGGGCAAGGCACAGCTGAAAGCATCTCAAAATTGCCCAATGATTCCAAAACTTTCACCTTGCTCGGACCCGATTTCAACCCATGGGGCTTGAAGCAGGATAGAGATCAAAGTGCTGAGGAGAGAACTTGCGCTCAAGCAGCCATTTCCCTTCGCATAGGGCCACGCCCCGAATCCAACTACACTTTAAGTCACCAGTTTAGGAGAGTTCCATGGTCATCTTTTGCCTGTCAGAAGATAAAATATTTTTACACAGACAATATGCTGAAAAGTGCTAAATAGATGCTCTTATAAATTAGTGGATTGTGGAGGACATGTATTCCTCCACACCTTCCCAGAGACTTTGGATAGAAGGAAAATGTACAGGAATTACAGTCAGTGTTACTCTCACACTGAAAGAGTTATACCGTTAACTGTGATGGGCTGAAGTGGGCTGATTCAGAGGAGATAAATAAGCATGGACTCAGGATTATGGGAATGAAAAAGGGTCATAATTAGCAGGTTGTACGGTGGAGGGCTACATAAGTGTCATTGAGGAGCACAGCGAGAGTCAAACCAATATGAGAGAAAGAGATGGTGCTTCAAGGAAATGGCAGCTTCCAGGTGTGGACTCACGTGCAGAGAGTCACAAAGTGATGGTGTCCTCCTGTGCCTCGCCTGCCCTTGACAGGGTAGTGGTGTGCAAATAACACAGAGGCCAGAGAAGGTTCAAGCTGTAAAGCTCATAACACAGTGGGCTCCTGGTACTGAGTTTTTGGGACGTGCAGCACAATGGAATAGAAAGGTTGTGAACCATGAGTTTAGAGAGAGCTGCTTGAAGCCCTTGATAAATACCAGATAATCCATTGTTTTCTACACCTCATGTCCCAGTTACTCTGTTTGTAGGAAACCGGATTTTTAAGCTAGCGGTAGAGGAGCTACATCCTTGATGCGCACAGTAGTACAGCCCCCAAAAAGTTCAAACTGTCTAGTTCCTAATATGCAACCAGGCTTCTTTGATGCATCCTAAATTACCATTCATAATCTGGCATAAGCAGCAAGCCCTTTCTCAAAGCAAACTAATTATGGTACATGAACTGCAACGCAATACAATATTAGGTTTAAACAAAGAGGAAGTTATAAATCCTAAACAAACTTAGGCCCATATTAATGGGATTTTGGCAAAGGGCAGCGCAGAGAGTCACCTTGCTGCACTGCCCTGCATCAAAGGGAAAGGCCAGGAATGTGCTGAATCTATGGCATACAGCGCATTCCTGTTCTTTCCCCCTGCACTGGCGCCATTTTGGCAGCCTAGCGTCAACGCAGCCAATCTTGCACCATGGTGCAAGGGTGCCTGTGTTGCATGCAGGATTGGTTCTGTGCTGGAAGGGGCACCTTAGTGCACAAAAACAATCCTGGAAAACTTTTTGTACAATGCAGCACACATACAAAGTGGAAAAAAGGGGGAGAAATAGTGATATTTCTCCTCGTTGCACCTCCCCTGGGGAGGCGTAAGCTTTTGGCCCATCCCCAGGTTTAGAAGGTGTTGTAAATCTAGGGATGTGTCAAAATCCATGAGTATTTTGTGGGAACACCCTCCACAACACCCAGGGAACGCTTCGCTAGTGCAGAGTAAGGCATTGCAGCAATTTACACTGCCTTGCCACGCTCCATATGTATGAAGCCATCCAAAGTCACGCAAAGTGACTTTGTGTGGCTTCATAAATATGATTTAAAGGTTTGCTTCGCCAGTGCATCACAACACTTAATGCAACGGCAGCACAAGGGCCTCATAAATATAGCCCATAGTTCAAAAGAACAGAATTTAATGACCAAAATGACATAATAATGTAAATCTAGTGTAGGGATCAATAGTTATTACAAAACGAATCATGATGCATTTGGAATCAAAAGCAGTCTTTGGATGTAAAAAATAATACATACCAATTTGTTTTTTATGGTTCTGAAAATGTCCACTAGATGCAGGCAGTGCATCCATTTTTTCACAAAACAAAGCAATACGCCGAGAGAATCACTATAACAGGTTGGGTTTTCGAAATATGGTCCTGGAATACACAGGGTAACTCCCACTCCGGTCACTCCGGTGTGGCAGCCAATGTTTTTTGCTTAAAAGTAGCTGATTAATAAAAATCAAGATATCGAGTGCTTGGTCTCTAAATTTTCTCTGGAGTTTCAAAAGTCTACAAACTCTCAAGGAAGTCTTCTTAGGCACAGGACCATTGGCAAAAGTGGGAAAAATGCGTTTGTTCCATAGAAATCAAATCTTCACTAAAATGACTAGTAGCCACTGGTGTGTTGATGGTTTTCTCCGTCTCCGTCCCTTGGGTCTTGCATGTTCCCACAGTTTCAGAACTGACGTTTCACAGCAGGCAGGGCACTTCTAGGCTCACCTGCATCCGTTTTTGAGGACAGCAAAAGACTAGTTTTCCTGGCCATCAGAGCGAATTGTCCCTCTCCATAGAAGCAAAGCAGAACTGAGGGAACCTCTTCACAGTCCTTTGCTAGGCAAATGGAATTATCCCAGCTACTAGAAGTGATTTCTGCTTTTCCAGTCAGCTCTCTGTGGTCGAGCGACCTTTTTAAAGGGGCACCTCATCTTTGATCAGTTAGACCTGCTACACAAATCCGACTAAGGTTTCCACTCTATTTCCACCTAGTTTTTAACCACATTATAAAACAATTTCTGCCTCAACCAGGCACTTTTCAACCAAAGATATTCTTAGGCTCTGTGTGCTAAAGACATCTACCATTGCTGTTAGAACTCTCCCTGAGATTTCCCTCCCTCTTTCTCTGAACACTTCCCAATGCCAGTCCGCTCCATCCTCTGGAAGATCAAAATAAAATACCATTGCTCTCGGGCAAATCTGCCCCGAATGGGTCAGTAAAAAGTTCTGTTTTGTTTGCGAAATCCCGATCATTCAAAAGAAACTCCGCAGTAACGACCTCCCAGTTCGAGCAAATCTATCCAAATGTTAAGAGCATAATGAAAACTGTCCTTTCTGTTTATTGCTAAAGCAATATATTACCATGTTGTCCTTGTGTGTAATCACATGAATTGTGCAGATGTTGGTTTCCTAAAAAGGCATATGGTAATAAAAATCCCAAGTGAATAATGACTTCCGACTTTTAACTGTGTGCTACAAAGATTGAATTTCTATCTGTTTCCTAAACTAGGAAAACTAGGCTTCAGTATTTAAACAATAATCTATTTTTTATTAAAACAGAAATGTTTTAAAGATTTTACATCACTGAAGGTTACACAGTACAAAAGCCAGGTGAAGAGGATGCACATTTTTGAAATAATAAAACCAATAAGACATAACCAAAACATATTGTAAAATAATTCAAGTAGTTTAAAACACTTAGGGGGTCATTCTGACCCTGGCGGCCGGTGACCGCCAGGGTCACCGACCACGGGAGCACCGCCAACAGGCTGGCGGTGCTCCCTCGAGCATTCTGACCGCGGCGGTTCAGCCGCGGTCAGAAACGGAAAGTCGGCGGTCACCCGCCGACTTTCCGCTGCTCGGGTGAATCCTCCATGGCTGCGGAGCGCGCTCCGCAGCCATGGGGATTCTGACACCCCCTACCGCCATCCTGTTCCTGGCGGGTCTCCCGCCAGGAACAGGATGGCGGTAGGGGGTGCCGCGGGGCCCCTGGGGGCCCCACAAAGTATTTCAGTGTCTGCAAAGCAGACACTGAAATACGCGACGGGTGCAACAGCACCCGTCGCACCTTCCCACTACGCCGGCTCCATTCGGAGCCGGCGTCCTCGTGGGAAGGTAGATTTGCCCTGGGCTGGCGGGCGGCCTTTTGGCGGCCGCCCGCCAGCCCAGGGCAAATCTCAAAATACCCTCCGCGGTCTTGCGACCGCGGAGCAGTATTTTGTCGGGGGTAGACTGGCGGGCGGTCTCCGCCGCCCGCCAGTCTCGGAATCACCCCCTTAGGGGGTCATTCCGACCCCGGCGGTCAAGGACCGCCGGGGATGCGGGAGCATCGCCAACAGGCTGGCGGTGCCCCGCCGGGCATTCTGACCGCGGCGGTTTGGCCGCGGTCAGACAAGGAAAACCGGCGGTCTCCCGCCGGTTTTCCGCTGCCCTTGGAATCCCCCATGGCGGCGCAGCTTGCTGCGCCGCCATGGGGGATTCTGACACCCCCTACCGCCATCCTGTTCCTGGCGGTTCGCCCGCCAGGAACAGGATGGCAGTAGGGGGTGCCGCGGGGCCCCCGTAAGAGGGCCCCACTGTGTATTTCAGTGTCTGCAATGCAGACACTGAAATACGCGACGGGTGCAAACTGCACCCGTCGCACATACCCACTCCGCCGGCTCCATTCGGAGCCGGCTTCCTCGTGGGGAGGGGTTTCCCGCTGGGCTGGCGGGCGGCCTTCTGGCGGTCGCCCGCCAGCCCAGCGGGAAAGCCTGAATGGCCTCCGCGGTCTTTCGACCGCGGAGCGGCCATATGGCGGTTCCCGCGAGGCGGCACTCGGAATCAGGCCCTTAGTTATTAATAGAAACACTGATAAACATTGCCAGCAGTGCAAAGTCACTAACCTAAAATTCAAACAGTAATCTACAAACAAACAGAACACAAAGAAAAATTAACAGTGTACAGTGATTAGAAACATAATGCAAATTTATTAATACACAGAAGCTAGAATCCAAATATATTTGACCCAAAAAGGTGGTAAATCCCTACTGCTGTTTTAATTATAATTGAACAAGTGGCACAATGACTAGGCCCATCGCTATATTCGGGGCAAAGGAGAGAAAGCTTTTTTTTTTTTTTTTTTAACAAGAAAATAAATTGGTTGAACAACAGCACTCTGTGGTGCAAGGAGAGGGAGGTTAACTCAATGTATAGCAGACAACTGCTGGAGGCACAACCAGTGGCGTCTGTGCTCTCTGTTTAGATAAACCCAGCCCTTTGATCTCCAGCACTGTTTTGACACTTCTGAGAAAACAAAGGAGCTTTGATATAAATACAAAACTTCCACCACCTCAGATGCCCTGTGACCAAAAGAGGGTCGCACTTCTTTGAATATCATTGTCGATCCAAAATCCAAGCTATTTGCCGGCAATAATAAATGTGGCAGGGTTATCTTCGACCATTTTCATACCTTTTTTTTGCTGTAGTTATTACGTACTGTAGAGTGGGCCCTAAGGGAGCTTACTTTCACTTTCAAAACCCCCTCTGTGCTAGAGACTATGAATAACATGACATTATTTAATAATAAATTCGCTAGCCCACCCACAGAAGACAAGGCAATAATTCAACCTTACTTCTGTGCAATCTCTATTCTGTTCATCACACAAGGAAACACCAAGAAATTGAAAAATTAGACCTTTGCAACTTGTTGGTCCTTCACGAGCAGAATAATAAGCTCCACATTGTTGGATGAAGAAAGCACATACCATTAGACATCTCAAAAGCGTGTTCCAGGCAGACCAGCTAATATGTAGGATATTAAACTTAATAATATTCCCTAAACATATGTTGAATGCAGCTAGTTATTTTTAGCTGGGTCAGTGAGTCCACACAGAAGAAAAAAATACTTTCTGCTTCTCTCGTCATTTACTGCGAGGTCAGTAGGGTTGTTGTCCCCAGCATCTACTCGCCAATTGGTGAATATATGCTTTCCCTGTTCCACAACCATGGGATAGGTCCTACCCAAACTTGAGAAAATGAAAACTGCTGAGGTCTCCTAGGCTAGAAAAAGAAAAATCAGAAACAAAAAGCAATAGGACTTCAACTCGTGTCATTGTTGGGATCATCAGTGAATTGTCTTCTGAAAACTCTAACTCACATATACAAACAAATACACAATGCATTGTCACACACTCCAACTAATCAAACCCCATGCTTCTCTACCCACTCCAGGAGAATCAAAGATTACCCAATCGCCAGCCAATCCACACATCTTTAAGATACGGCTACTGGTATCACTACTAGCTCTGGCTCTTCCATTCTTCCATCACACAATGTAGGACACACCTGTCATGGTCCTGGAGGGGGGTGTTGAATATGCACAATGCTGCCGAGCCTGGTAACTCAAGTTGTTGAACATGCCGGACCTAAGAACAAAGACCTTAAGAAGGGTGTTAGTTTTCTCTCTCACTATCGGGAGCTTTACATCTGGCATTATGCCAGTCCTATCAGGAATGCAAAAAAAAACTGTATGAATGATGTGGAATATATGCAATCATGTCAAAATATGGCGACATTTGAAAGCGACATCATCATGAGTTTAACCTCAACAACACCATTGATAAGGAACAACTAGGTGTCTCCCAGTTACCAAGTAACATTTCGGGAACAACCCCCTTTTCCTCCGTTAGAAGGTCTTTTACAGGCTGTGGTGACCTTGACATCACTATACAAAAACAGAAACTGCACAGGCCCCAGGGGTTGTGTCCAATCCTGGCGCTGCTTACATGCTATGTTTAGCATGTAAGCAGCTCCAGGATTGCTGGGGAGCCTGTGCTGGTGTCCCAGCATCTGCTGGGACACCACAAGCAGACCAGAGGACCAACGCGGCAGGAGGCGGGGAGAAAAAGGTAAGCTTTTTTTAAATTATATTTTTATGTATTTATCCCTCCTCCCATCCCCCGCCCCTCCCCTTGAGATTTGCAGCCACCACCGCTGCATTCATGTGCTCCTCATGTGTGTTTCAATGTGCTGTATGTAGGTGTGTGTTTTGGTTTTGCTGATGCCAGATGGCAAATTAGATTCTGGAACAACACCCAAAGAACAGCTCTTGATTCAACTTGGGCGTTGCTCATAGCTGTTAATATGGTTTTCCTAGCCTTGAAATAACTCAAAGCCTGTAGGGCTATTGGGCTAGTTATGCATCACTGAACAGACAGACTACACAGGAGACTTCCTAATACAGCACATTGGGATTACTTTAGCCCATGTATTGGCATTTTTTCTTTTTATACATCCAAAACAGTATACAGACCAAGGATTATTTTAGGAAGCAATGCACTTGGATAACTGCGCCAGTTACCAGGCATATATAATTCAAGTATTTCTTTATGAAAGCACTGTATTTTTCATGCTTTACCAGCACAAGTTCTGCAAACACTAATTCAGAAGGGTCCCCCTGCTTCTGTATCTCTCTCTCTCACCATGGAGGATTTCGCAAGTCACATACATGGGCCTGGTCATACGTCCTTATACAGACGTTACAAGGTTCTGAATTCTGGTGCATGAATGTGACACATTCAGCACCAAACTATCCATGCATCCATCAACATTGTGGAATCCAATCACAGGAGATTCAACATACTTAATTTTAGGAGTAGTAACTTGTTTCAAAAAATAAATACAATAACCTAAAATGCTGTGGATAGCATCTATGTACTTTAGACAAGAAGGCCTTAATGACATATATGTGCCTGGCACCGAAAAGTCCAGTTCTGCTAGTTGAAATGCAAATGTTTTTCTATATGTGAATATGCTCTTCAATTCAGCTACATTAAGCCTTGACAAGCTTTTTTCGAATTTCATCAGAGCATTTTAATTTCAAATAATCGCAACAGAAATGCAGGTTTCAGATATGCACATCATGAAAGTGTGAAATTGATTCAGCAGCCAGGATTGCGAAGACAATTTTCCTCATCTCTGAAATCATCTCATACAAGCAATCGTCTATGACCAGGAGGTTGACAAAGTTCCAAAGTAACATCCCTTACAACTAAAAAGATATCATAACACCGCCACCCCATAATAATCATAAAAAAACAGAAAGGCAAATGTTACATTATCTATCATAAAATAAGAACAATAGCAATAACACAAGCATAGATCCCATAAATTATTTTATAAAAAACAAATAAGGGATCTAGGATGCAAAGACACATAGTTGGATCACTGGCATAAGAGAATGTGTAAGAAAAAAAACTTAGGGGGTGATTCTAACATTGGCGGGCGGCGGAGACCGCCCGCCAATGTTCCCCCGTCAAAATACCGCTCCGCGGTCACAAGACCGCTGAGGGTATTTTGAAATTTGCCCTGGGCTGGCGGGCGGCCGCCAAAAGGCCGCCCGCCAGCCCAGGGCAAATCTACCTTCCCACGAGGACGCCGGCTCCGAATGGAGCCGGCGTAGTGGGAAGGTGCTACGGGTGCAGTTGCACCCGTCGCGTATTTCAGTGTCTGCTTTGCAGACACTGAAATACACAGTGGGGCCCTCATACGGGGGCCCCGCGGCACCCCCTACCGCCATCCTGTTCCTGGCGGGAGACCCGCCAGGAACAGGATGGCGGTAGGGGTTGTCAGAATACCCATGGCTGCGGAGCGCGCTCCGCAGCCATGGAGGATTCACCCGAGCAGCGGAAAGTCGGCGGGAGACCGCCGACTTTCCGTTTCTGACCGCGGCTGAACCGCCGCGGTCAGAATGCTCGAGGGAGCACCGCCAGCCTGTTGGCGGTGCTCCCGTGGTCGGTGACCCTGGCGGTCACCGGCCGCCAGGGTCAGAATGACCCCCTTAATCTTTGAACATAGTCCCACCAGCATACATGAGTGTTCATAGATCGATCTTATATATGCTTATTTACAGTTCTTTGATCACTCACAAGTGTTTTCTTCCCAGTACTCTTAGGGCTAGATTATACATTTGACAGAGTGGTATTCCTGCGTGGGTTTCCACTCCACTGAATTAAAACAGACAAGGTAATCCTGCACTGTATTTTACTGGCCTGAAAATCTGACCAGTAAAATCACAAGAACCCTGGGCTGTAATCACAACCTGACCTCAGCTCCCGCCTGACTCACTCTCATGGGATGGGGGAGAACAGAATGCACAGAACCTGCGGTACACTGATGGACAGCCCAAAACATGCCCTTCACCCCCACAACACAACAGCCCCAACCTCCCACTTTCATATACTGCTGGCTATACTGCCTGCGCAGGGCAGATGCGAGTGTATGTGTCCCTCGAATGGTGAGACCACATGCAAATTAGGATCTGGAAAATCTGGGTTTGTGTATTATTCCCCAGTCTGGGGCAAATAGTTGTAATAGCCAAATTTATGTGCAGGGACCCTGGCCAGAAATTCTATTTCTGCCACACGGAATACCCATGCATAAATCCGGCCACCTTACAATTGGGGCCAAAATAGAAAAGTACTGGTGTAGTCTTTACGTCCTCCACAAATTGCCCTCCAACACCACAGGCCTTGTCATAACCACAATTAATTATTTTGGCTCAAAGGATTTAGATAACCCTTTCCTCACGCCTCTCATCTTTTTCACTCATACCATATCATCACACTTGCACTGTCATAAGTACACATTTGTCTTCATGCTGTGCTTCTATTTGCATTTCCTCTGATGTTCCTCAATCTTCTTCCCACCCTTCTGGACAAACCTGGACCTTTCCTCACCCCTCAGTCATTGAGGGAAAATTTTGGACAATCAACCCTGAAGGCACTCGAATGGTGACTTTCCAGTAACAACTTTCAATGCTATGCAATAAGCTCATAACGTTTCTCTCAGTACATTTTTCTTCACCTTGCTCCATCTAAATGCAGGCCCTAATCACTCAATTCACACGCTCCACTTTTCTACTTGTTAGTAGCAGTGGTTGTTACCGAACGGTTTTGTCCTCGATCCTAACATCGCCTCAATAACAAATTGTCCACGCTATGTGTAATAATCTGAGGTAGGCTATCTCTGGAGAACACATTCTTTAAAAACTCCGTTATGGTAGAAGCAGTAACCATATTCACACTTATGAATGATGCCCACTAGGAATAATAGTCAACTTAAATCAACAAGAAATTATGACTTAGGTAACATGGTCAACAGATCCCTTGACGCCCATGTCTAACTTACTCCATAGAAACATAGAAGCCACTACAATGGTGTTTCTTTTCTCACCTTAATTTTGTCTCTGGTGGCACACTGGCTGCATTCCTTGATATCTACGTCCAACATTGCATCCATTCCTGAAGACTGGTGTACTTCATTGATTTTGGCTTTAGTAATGCTATTTATCGTGCTGCTCAATGTGAGATTGATTATCTTCTCCAGAGCTTATTTTGGTTGAATGCCCCTTCCACCTCTTCTCAAGCTCCCCCCCCTTGATAAATCTCCCTTTCTAATGTTATGTCACATTCAGGTATTTCCACAGTTTCTTTTTTCATCATCAGTTGCCCTCTTCAATTGTAATTCAAGCTTCTTGTCATTAGCCTTACCATCGACTACTCCAGCTGTACATAGCTCGTCTATACACTCTTGGTTATTGCCCCTTTTCCCCACAATTAATACACAAAGCATTGCTAGATTTTAGGCACAGACTGAGTTACTCATTTCTCCACACTCACGAGCCTAGCTGCGGGGGTGAAGTGTGCGTGTGTCAACTTCTGGTGCTTGACGTCAGACATGAGTGTTCAGCAATAGACATAACAAATCTTTCTACCTATATTGAACACGTCAAAAACTGTAAAAACAAACTAACAAACATATTCTGTTTGCGCCGAATGTGCATCAAAAATTGTGACGCACATTCGATGCAAACCTTGCCCCATATTTATACAATTACGCCCGACCCCGCAAACATCAAAATCCCTCCGTGTCTATCATTTTCTGGATGCGGGAAACCGCCTTGCATTAATGATATGCAAGGTAGGCGTTCCCATCCCAAAAATTACTTTAAGGCCTGTGTGCTTTATTTATACTCCTGCGTCATTTTGACGCACAGGAGGGAGTGGACCTTAAAAAATGGCGCACAGCCCGATGTGTGCCGTTTTTTAACGCCTGGGTGAGGGTAGGCGTTAATGGACATGTGGGCCCACTTCCATGGTCTCTGACCATGGAAGCAGTCCAGAGGTGCCCTTCCCTGCCCCCAGGGACACCCCCTGCCACCCTCGCCCACCCCTGGAGGACACCCATAGATGGGGGGACCCATCCCAGGTAAGTACAGGTAAGTTGGGGTAAGTATAATTGTTTTATTTTTTTAAAGTGGCATAGGGGGGCCTAACTTGGCCCCCCCTACATGCCACTGTGCCCAATGGCCATGCCCAGGGGACAGATGTCCCCTGGGCAAGGGGGCATGACTCCTGTCTTTCCTAAGACAGGAGTCATTTCAATGGGATTGTGCGTCAAAAAATGGCGCACTTCCGGTTTGAGCCATGATTTTTTACTCAAACCTGACTTGCACCATTTTTTGACGCACAACCCCCATTTTTCCCTACGCCGGCGCTGCCTGGTTTGAGTCAATTTTTTTTTACTCTGACCAGCCTGCAGTGCCGGCTAACGTCATTCCTTAAATAAGCCACCTGCCTGGCGCGTAGGAATGGCGTTAGCCGGCAGTAAGGTTTTGACGCAAAACAGCACCGGTTTGCGTCAAAAATTATAAATATGGGCCTAAATGTGAAAAAGGTAATAACAACGCAAGATGTCAGTAGTGCTTGCAGGCAACCAGTTTCTGTGATCTAGTTTGTCCATTGTCCACTACTTGCAACTTAGATTAGTGTTTCTCAAATGCACAGTAAGTGATGAGAATGATGAAAGGACTATTCCAAATTATTTTACTGCTTCAGACCAATGTGCATAGTCTTTATAACTGTGTGCTCAAAATTTTCCACTTGTTTCATGGCGTGGGGTCACCAAGCAGTGGTTTTGTGATACCAAATATTCATATTGTTCAGTTACTTATAGACTTCAGCTCCCTAAATCTGTAGGATATTTCCCGTTTTTACTTCTTGTTGTAATGAATGAATAGAACATGTTTTCCAACTGTGATGCCACATAACCAAATTATAATGACGTTATGATATCCACCATGGTAGAGAAAGTATCAACACAGATCTTGCTCTATGGTACATAACATTCTTTCTCCATTAATATTGATGCTGGAGCTTCACCCTAACCATTCTGGCGGAGGAATCAACAGTTTATCAGTTCTTTGACTTTGGCATCAGGGTTAGAAAGTCATAAATTTCCCATCAACTAAGGCTTTGCTTTAATGGCACCTGGGTTCAAGGAGTAGAGAGTCAAGTGATTAATCCTTGGCCAATATTACACGTCTAAGTTATACACCTGTAGTTGTAAACTCGATTAAATATTGTGGGAGTGGCACTGGGCTGAAACAACGGGGTCAGCAGCTTATGATTGGTCACCACCTGGAAACAATGCGCCCCACGTTCTCGCCATTGGCTCGTTCTCTATTTAAGAGTATATGGTGTGTATGTCCTTTGGTGCCCACGCCAAAGTGATTGTTGCCAATTAACACCAGTTTTACTCTTCCACAGGGACATGATAAGTTTATGTTGAAAGCTCAAAACCCTCCATAGTGACTTCATAAAGTAATGCATCATTTGTGTCTTGAAACCCCGGCACAACTGGTAGCGCGTCAGAGCCTTAATAAGTAAACTTATAAGGAGACGGGTTTAGGTCGCTAAACCTTTGGACCACGTTCGGGTACTTCCCAGTACGAGAGGTCTTCTTGGCATCACTGATCAATAGATCAATAAACCAATCAATAATTACAATCACTGATCAACAAATTAGTCAATAACATGTAGTAAGAATCAATAAGTTGAACACACCATGACTTTTCAGTCATGAATAACCACACCAATTTAGTTAAGTGTTAGGATATTTATTTCCCTATTGGTTACAATCTAATGTCATCTCTGTTAATCTCAATTGCGATAAACCTCATTAGAAACTCTTCTAATTAGCAATTAGAAAACAGTTAATCAATTGCAAAGAGAATATTCATTCAGTATTTAGACACATCATTAATATGAAGCAACTTAACAAAGTCTCATTAATACATGATTCAACAAAGCAAGAACTCAGTCATTTGTCTATTTGCGTAAGATAATTGTGAACACCTTAACTAACCTCAAATCAGCATTAGCATGTTGGGCTTCATGCAAACATTTTAGCAAACACAAATTTAGAAAACGTATAAACTATGGCCTCTATCAAAATAGCAGTTGATACCTTGAAAGAAAAGGCAAACAGACAATTACAATTTTGCTTCAGATAGTTACCAATCCAACAGATCAGCAAACAGCGTCAGTCTTCGTCCTCAGGACATCAGTCAATTCACCATCAGCAGAGATAGGACGGGGCAAAGTCTCAAAATAGTGTGGATAAGGAATAGGACTCTTCCCTCATATGGAGGAGAAGTAAGGAAGGGCAAGAATGGGTAGAGAATGGTTTAGAGTATCAGGACAAAATACTAAAGGGATAGTAGCAAGCCCTCTGGTAAGTGAGCAAGAGAGTGAAAAGTCTCTGTGAGTGAGTGAAGTCTCTGTTTCTTCTTGGGTCACACCGTTAAATCAAAACTGTCTAATTAGCCCTTAACTCCTCATTGGATAATAATTGGTGCATCGTTATCTCTGTCCAATAATTCTTCAAGCATCTTGCCAGAATTTTCCACAAACCACAGTTCTCATGTCGCGGATTGGTCCATGTTATTGACGTCTTCAACGGTTGGAATGTCAGGTAGAAAAAAGTTACCCCTTGCGCTCCAGTCAGTGTCTCCATTGTTTTCTCCTACTACAGTTAACCCTGCACCCGTTACGAATTACACTGTTGCATTCAGCAAGAACGTCACCTTGAGCAAGTCAGGTCTCATGAGAAAGAATTTACTACAGCTACACACACATAACTTCTGGAAAAGTACAGCTTCGTGTCCTTCAGAAAAACAGCACATTACACACATTAGAAAATGCAGTTTAATATGAGGCCAGGCAGCTAGGCCCAGACCCTCGCTAAGCTAAGCCCGTCTAATTTTAATAAAGCAAACTCTTAATACATCACTCTAATTATGATATGTTAATACAAATTCAAAACATTATTGCATAATAATTCAGAATTAACAAGCTTTTCATTAGTCTTCATATATATTGGTAGCCACTCCCCGTGGGCACATTTCAAATGTGTGCATTATTTTCTATGTTAACACATTTTCTATGCAGCTTCATCACACAATATATTGCAAGCTTTTCATGTTAATATTGCTTTTAAAAGACACACTCCAACACAACCCCCCGTGCAGGCCAGTGGAGTCTTGGCAAGGATCTGTTGGCAGATTCAGAATAAAATGTGCACAGAATGCTGCAGTTCCCAAAAACCCGCACAAAGCTGTGAAACTTTCTGTTGCACTTGCCATCGTGCTGTCCTCTACCTTCCTTCACTTGACTCTCACCCCTTGAGCTCAGAATAAATAGACAAAAACTCCAGTTTGGTTTCAGGAACTCACATCTTCGGTGTGGCATGACAAACAAATAATGCTCGTCACCTCAAGCAAACTAGCCAGTCCCCTCAAACATCGTTTTGATAAACCATGGCATCAGAAGATATTTTGAAATTCAAATGTTTATATCTCTTGGAGTTCAGTTGCATGAAAAATATGGTACTATATCGATTCTGTTGTATATTTGAGGTTTATACAATAAAGTCTATTTGCAAGGACCATCTTGCCCCCTTCTGGTCCACCGTGAGGCCATCAAAGGTTGGCTTTAGGTTTCTTTCTCTTTTTATGGCTTTGTTCAAAAGTCTTCATATAAACACATTTGCCAGCTGCTCCCACCTAAGGTGTCAAAGCACCTCCAGCCCACCTGTCAAGTCAGTGTGTAGAGTGACTGGTGTTGTATGGAGCCTGCCCAGCCCTGAAAACAACTATACACTTTCAATAAATACTGAATTTCACCACGCCCTCATGGTTTGTTTTCTGTCCTTTCCGCAATTTTACTTCCAGAATATTAGGGTCCACAGAATGCCATTGTCATCAGACTCAGTGTCAGTATGGCTTCTAAGTTTATGCCTAGGTCATATATCAGTGGTCTCAAACTGAACACTTACACCCCTGAGCTATTTGCATCCATACCACCTTACTCTAGCCATCTTAAGTGTACATGCTGGCCAGCTCTCTATCATGCATTTATGTTTAGTTACTGACCCACCCTTTCTTGGGCTTGACAAGGATAAACTGCTGATAGTCCAGGTCAAATTGATGGTTAAAGTGTGCTTCCAAGCAGGGGCGGCTCCTTCACAATGGCAGAGGGGCGTCGCCCCTGTGGCTTAAAGCCAGCAGATGAAAAATAAAACTACAGCTTGCTATTATTTTACTTTTCATCTGCTGGCTCAATCAGCGTGTGAAGAGAGGGGCAGGGCTCTGCCCTGGGGGGAGGGGCGGGAGAGGAGGAGAGAGTACCCCTAAATGCACATGTGTGTCTGGTCGGCCATCTCAGACCGCCAAATACACATGCACACTTAGGTTTGTCCAACCTGTCTGTGTTGAACAGCCGGGCTAGAAAAACTGCACAAACCCCAGGGCAGTGTCTGAGCAGCAGTCTAAGCCACTCAGACCAGTCCTGACGCTGCTTTCATGCAGTATTTAGCATGAAAGCAGCGCCAGGATTGCTGGGGAGCCTGTGCTGGTGTCCAAGTGAATGCTGGGACACCAGACGAAGAGCAAGGTGGCAGGAGGCAGCGACGAGAACGGCAAGTGTTTTCTTTTTTTATTTCCCTGTCACCCCCAATTGACATTTGTGGCAGCCGCCACCGCTTCCAAGGCTGCCAAAACATCTTCATAATCATTTTCACCACTGATGTCACATAGTTTGTATGTGTCATTTTCTGCATAATAGAGGAGCAATGATCATCGGACACCATTCTCTTGCCTTCATGTCACATCTTGAAGAAATGATTTAGGCTTCCATTCTAAACTTTCAGGAATTTGCAGCAGTCGTTGGTGCTGCCAGTTCACTGAAACACAGGATCCAGCAGCCACATGACCCTGACAAAGATCTCGCCACTGCTGTGGCATATAAACTGCCTTGCTCACCCCTTAATTTGAGTCATTGTGGTGACCAACACAGCAGCCTTCAGGTATCCTCCCCTGATCAGTAGTGTTCTATTATGAGTGTATCTTTCCTCCCAACCAGGAACTTGTTCTTTGTGCCTGCGTACCATCACATGCACTGCCAAATAAATAAACATTTGTGCAGAATTAAACTTTTTCAATCTGAAACGTCGAGAATTCTCAAATCTATTAAGGACTCAGAGGCACAGATGATGCTTCTCTCTCTTTATTACTGAAAATTACAGTAGCCAGTCATATCAGAAAAGACAAACATCACATAGTAGCTACTACATTTCCCAGGAGTCACTGCCCCATCATCATCATCATCATCATCATCACCCCAACACCAACCAGGGTTCACCTGCACCATGTAGGACTTGGTAACACATTAGTCCCTCCTATTTCTTTACGTAATTCAAACACAATTCAAGAGAACAAGAATGCAAGGAAAACTCAATACAACAGTCCGTAACTGCTCAGAAACCACTCCACCAAACCATACTTGTGCACTCAGCACTTTCAGCACTGCACATCAGAAGGATACTCCCATGGACCGTCTATGATGGTTGAGAATCTGTACCTTTTGAAAGAAAGAACTTTATCATAACACCATTTCCACCAGAAATCTCATATCCAAAGGGAGGTCAGTCAGTTACATCAACATCTTAGTAACTGTCATGCAATACAAGAAGGATAATCCTTGCCTTTGAGTACTTAATAGAATTGAAAATTCTTGATGCATCAGCTTGAAAATTTCCATACCGTGTCAGGACCAGAGGCTTCATATTATACTTGTTTAAAGCAGTGCCACCATCGCTGAAGCTAGATCCACATTGGTTGTGATAAAATACCTTAAATGTCAATTCAGGTGACAAATCTGCTGCCACTATAATGTCCTCTAAATGAAAACCCATAGAGTATGCTTTAGATGCTACAGCGCCTTGAACAGAATGTGCACCAAGAACAGATACGTAAATCCCAGCCACTGAAAGAAGCCACTGAGCTGTTGATGAAATCGGACGAACAATAAGTAGAGCAATAAGTAACTGGCCCCTGGGATGTTGTTGAAGTTCCTAGATACAATCCTCATACGTTCTACGACACCGTTCCACACGGAGTTTATGATTGTCTGGAAACACTGGATAAATTACACACCAAGAATAGATCTTTGGGCAATTAGAAATTCGAAATGTCACCTCCGAGGGAGAAAATACTTTACCTGTGATCTCTAGTATTACCATGTCCTAGATGCATCTGCACGAAATTAGGCAGAAGAGAAGAGTTAACTTGGCAAAAAGTTGTTTCACAGAAAGGTCTGCACTTGTTGGCTAAGATCGTAAAAATCTGAGGACAACATCCACATCTGACAACACCAAACACCTAGGTTTGGGCAGACAAACCGTTTTAATTCCTCTAAGGACATTACAGACCGAAGGGTGTTTAGCAACCGGTGTTCCGGTGACCTTCAGAAATGACTGAACTGAAGTGGTTGACCGACCTGTCATCCTGAAGCCAACCTGTGGACCTGGAGCCTTTTGCTGCCTTCTGCAACAATCAGTTGCACATCTGCCCTCATGGGATCCACACTACTCTTGACACACCAAGCAACCCTTCTTCACATTGCCGAGGCATATCTCTTATAGGTACCAAGAGCTCAAGACTGAAAGAGGAAGTAATTAATCTGTTCCATAAAGCCTGGCAATTGCCATTATTTCCCGAAACCCTGCAGGCCATGAGACAAGCAGCCCTCTGAGGTCAACAAATGTGGGAGTCCCGCTAGGGCCGTAAGAAGGTCTCAGAGGTCTCAATTTTCTTTGACAGGTCACAAGACAACTTTATTGCCACCAGAAACTAAGGTTGAGCTTTCCAGAAGGGACTGACAAGAATCAATTCCACCGTTTGACGGAGGACCGGTTGAAACCACCCACCCTTCTTCTGCACAAGAAAAATAATGCTGACCAAACCGCTGGCGTGTGGGACAGAGGGAACAATTGTTTCCTTGTGTAACATTTGCAACAAATGCAGAGTCTATGTGTAGTCTTTCTGTTTGGGAAAAATGGAGAGGGGAATGGCAAATGTTCCAGCCTGAGGGACACAGCTAGCTTCAGTCTGTAGCCCTGGACAGTCTCTAACACCCATGCATCATGTGTGATCATTTCTCAAATGTGTAGGAATGTCTGAACTTGTTTCCAAAATCTCTTCAGAATTTGGAATAATCGGAGTCTGAGGGACTGTATCATCCTCCACAGTAGGAGCTCTTCTGGAAACAACCACATCTTCCTTTGTCTCTAGAGGGATGAAAGGTATTCTATCCAGAATTCGCCCATGCTCCTCTTCCTCTGGGATTAAAACTTCAGTTGGAGGTCTGGTGGAAACCATGGCCTGGTGCACGACCTCTGAAGATCCTGGACCTGACAAAAAGCCACTGTTGAAGAACTTCTTTAGTGAAGTCTGGGCTTTATTCAAAGCTGGAAAAGCAGCAACATATTTGCTGAGATATTTCACAATCCTGAACCCAAAGCGAAGGCCATTGGCTAAGGGGCCTGCCTCAGATGCAGCCAGCACTGTCAATTTTAGCTTGATGCGCATTAATAATGATTTGCGTTTTTCTGCAGTAATTGTGCAATTGGCATTGCCTCTGAGGCATACAGAACTCTGGGGCCACCCCAGCAGGTTATCCAGATTGACTGGTGCATTCATTTCTATGGCTTCCAGAATTTTGGTTATCGGGCAGGAGAGGTTGAGAAGTTTGCCCTGACCTCTGCACCAAGTGAGGTCAATTCTTAAGATCTCTGAAGTGTTTCTTTAGGAAATTTGTCAAGTTAGGATCTAGGTTGGGGGTGTCAATGACCTTACCCAGAAGTAATGCTCTAGGGCATTCCTTTCTAAGTTTTGCACGAACCTCTCTTTCAAAGCCCTTGTGTAACTGTGGTTGTACATAGTCTGTTACTTCCAGGCTAGGTGCCCATTCGGTTGAGAGAGTTTGAACAATGTCATCTGGCTCAAAATCCAGTTGCCTGACTTGGACCCCAGAAGGCTTCTCCATCACATGGTGGGACTTTATTTTACATTTTGAAGCAGTGTGCTGTGGCTCTTCTTTAGATTGGCCTCATTTGGAGGATTGAGTCGAGAAATCATCTAAGGAAAGATCATCCCTTTGAGTGGACCTAGAAGGGCCAGGAACATTTGTGTCACCGTAGCCGTGACCCAACAGGGCAGAATCAGTAATTGTATCTAGAAATTCAGCATGGAGCCAATTGGAGGTCTCTTTCTGTGGAGGGGGGGGGGGGATAGAGGTTTGCCAATTTTACCTCTAAGAAGGTGAGGGTGGGGGCAGGGAGTGGATTTTATTTGGATGTTCAATGTTAAATATCTTCTAGCATAGCACTTCAGTGGTTGAGTGAAGGGGCACAGTGCTAATACTAATGCCTTATTTACAGACTCTTGGATTGAGTTATTGAGTGCATCCATCAGTCTTTCCTCCACCTGAAAATCGTATGGGGCTTCCCCATACTCTTCATACTTGTCATAATCATCAGGAAGATAATGAGCCATTTTGATGCAGAGCACCAGACCTGTACTCTCAGTGAGAGGCGACCTAAAAACAAGGGGGCAGGCCCAGGCAGGTTAATAGCAAAGCAAATAAGGGCCTCATTTACAAGGCCTTCGCACCACTGTTGCCTAATTTATTTTTCATGTAACAGTGGAGCAAGCAGTGCCCTACACTGCTCCATGTTTACAAACTGACACATTGGGCCCAATGTGTCAGTTTGTAAAGCCTTGCATCACATTATACCCGTGCCAGGTATAATGTATGCAAGGTAGGCGTTCCCACGTGAAATGCCACACAGAACTGACGCAGTGAAATTTACATTTCACTGCGTCATTCTGCAACTTCACTGAGTCAGAATTTTACCGCCTGCTCAGAGCAGGCGTAAAACTGACACAGGGCATTTCTCAATGGGGGTCTCCAGGCATTGCTGGAGTAGCATCATTTTTTTTAATCTAGTCCAGTAATGCATGAGTTTAGCGTCATCCATGGTGTTGTTAGGGGGTCGTAGGTCAGCGCAAGAAATCTGACACATCAGAGCCAATGCATCAGATTCTTTTAAATGAGGCCCTGAGTATGTCTTAAAGTTAAGTGCTGTGCACCTCACTGTAGAAGGAGCCACATGCTACCCTTAGGGCAAGACCCTGATATCATGTATCATAGCCACGTCAAGCGAAGGAGGCGGCCAACCTGATCAGTGTGCTGCGCGGCAGGGAACAGAGCTCATTCCCCATGATGTGGTGAATTGAAATCAAGAACAGGCTTACTGCAGGGCTCGTGATAGAAAGAGGACTTTGTCTCACAGGGCCACGAGCACCCACATGTCCTCTTTAGTCTTAAATTTCCGCTCCACACCAGCAAGAGACACTGTTTCATTCAGTCAAACCACAAACGACCAATCTGCATAAAAACATGCTCATAGATAGATAGATAGATAGATAGATAGATAGATAGATAGATAGATAGATAGATAGATAGATAGATAGATGCTTCAGCGCACAAATGCTCACAAGGGCCCCATGGCCTAGGCGAAGAAGTTCAACAGTCAATAACAATAAGGAACACTTATCTGTGGCTGATCAGCAGCAAAGAATGAGGAAGAACTAATGGGCTGGTGGATAATAATGGGGCAGGATCTCATCAGAAATGTATTATTATCTTGTTATTTTTGTCATATGATTGGCTGCTGTAATTTTCAGTAGTAAAGAGAGAGAGAGAAGCATAATCCGGAGCCTCTGGTCCTGACATAGGATCACTGGTGCCCAAGCAGAGTTGAGTCCAGTTGTGGATGTGGATGTCTATGTAAACATCTGGCGTGTGACATCAGATCTCTGTGTAAAGCAATAGACATAAGATCAGTCTCTCTATGGAAATCAACTCACCCAGTGATTTCTATCCACTGCAACTAAATAAGACTGCCGGGTGCATACACACCTAAGTAGGGTCAGAGGCAATGTGTGTGCGAGTAAACAGACCCTGACATTAGGACACAGAAAGGCTGCTAAGAAATGTGTAGGGGATGTGTGAAGGCAACACAATGTCACAGTACTCACAAATTGCAGCTGAAGAGAGATGCATGCAAGAGACAGAGTATCTACACATTTCAACTAGTTTGTTTTCTAAACATTCTGGAATTTTGAAAATAAATACAGTGTGTGTGGATTAATGTACGTTTCGCATGGATTGGAAATTAATTGCTTTTTCTGCCCTCTACAGGTCCAGATGACCACCATGTGCATCTCAGTCAGTCTGAGCGGTTCTGTCGTACTTGGCTGCCTTTTTACCCCCAAACTGCACATCATCCTTTTCCAACCCCAGAAGAACACTGCCAGCCACCGCATCACCACAACCCGCTTCAGCGTCACTGCTGCAGGATCAGCCTGCTCCCACGGTGAGTCTTACAGTATGAGAGAGAGAACCCAAGACCCTATCCTGTGTTCATGTTAATGAGTAAACCGTGTTTGTCCACAGCTTACGCATGGCTAAACAGTGGTTTAGCCATGCTTTTGATCATACATTTGACAGGACAGAGCCTGAGAATCCACACCTTGTTTTCAAACTGGTATTGCACTGCTGAAACATTCTTACCCTCTGTGCCTACTTGACCCATTCTGTCTGCAGGATGTAATGCTGGAGCAGTTGCAGTCTCTGCTAGAGTTCTGCTGCTCCTCCCTTCCTCTTTTGGTCCCTGAGCATGTTGTTCTCTATAATGACATGTTAAACTGAAGGTGGTTCGGCTGCAGCCCAAGGACCATATTACCATCCGCTCACTGTGTCTCTGCCTTGGTAACTAATGTGTTGACTGAGGTGCTGTGTTGCTAGTTCTGTCAAATCCTGAATGTTTGCTACACCCCTACTCTTTTTGTTTCTGCGCAAATATGACTATGTTGAATGGGCTTGTAGTTTATGAATAGGCTGTCCTTTGTGGATTTCATTTGTGTTTTCCCACAGTTTTCGAAACCTTTTGAAATCAGTGCTTATATGGGTTTATTCAACTGCCTACCCCAAGATAGACAAAAAACTATGTTTTTTCCAGTGTTTACAAAGGGTCGTTTTTATGCAATGATTGTTTAAGGCACATATTTAATTTAAAGGCAAATTAATGCATGGTATGGAGCGTCTTTCCATTAGCAGCATATTCAGTGGATTGATGTTAGACAGTTTTCAGCATAGAAAGTCGTCTATTGTACTCTCATTCATGTTATTACCCTCTCTCACATCACATTACTTCTCACACCCACTCTGCCAGGACTCTCTCTGGTTTACAGGACTATTAATGGACTAAAAAGGTAGGAGTGCTATAGTGAAATGTTTGTAGAAGAAAAATCCTGGGCTTGAATTGGGTGTGATTCATCTACTCCTTACTAATATGACATTGTAAGGGTAGTCAACCCTACCCACAGCATAGTAGCTTGTCAAACCTTTAACATTTTGAATTACACTAAAATAAGTTGTAGCCATGCATTCTAAGGCACCTGAAAATTGAAGCATTAGCATGGTCACCACTGTTTTCTGTAGTTGTCCCACTACATTAAGGTGATGCAGCTGTTGTGTGGACATTCATAGCTTCCAAATGTCCCCATGGAAAATGCCGCACTTTAAGTGAGGCCTGTCCTTTCAACCAATGTCACATTGTATTCTGGGATTTGAAATGTTGTTCTTAATATTCTAACTATGGGCTCAAAAACCTCAGCAGTACAGTGCTGCTGGCTAAAAAGCCAGGATTAACTGAAGGTATCACACATAACAATAGGGCACTATGGAGCTATGAATTTTGTTGGTATTTGGAAAGCCTTGGCATGTTTTCACCACTATCCCATATGCATATGATAGCACTCTTTTCCCAAGTACCTGTCCTTTTTTTTTTGCATTGAATGTTTAAAGCATGAGGTATTTGGCAGGTGACTTGCTATCAATACTGAAATGTTAGACAAAGGGCCATAGATATCAAAGGATTTTACCCATTTTGTCGGTAAATGTGAGAGTATGTACTGGCCAAGGTGATCTTCAATCAGAGAAAGAATTAAACACTGCCAAAGATCAAGTATCATTGAAAGATTCCAAGGATTTTCTACAGTGTATAATAAAATAATAGTTCGGGTATAAATCATGATTCTTAACCCAGTACCTTTAACTGAAACACACAAAACTGGAAGAAACAAAAGTAAACAAACAATATTGAAGTGACATACCTAAATAACAAAACTCTAATAGAATAATATTTGACCAGTCTTTCTTGCTGTTACCTGTCATGACAAGGTTTTGTTGTGTTGGCCCCTTCAGAAAGGCAGGTTTAAATGGATAGCCCAATTATTTCTTACTCATTACTAATTTTTTGTAGAGCGTGAAAAAGCCCTTGATTGCTTGAGGGGCACCAGAAGGATATAGGTGAACTGGTCAACTCACAAAAGAGAGCAACATAGAAACAGAAAGGATAGGAGATGATGTACCACCGTTTATCACACCAGTGGTAACTAGAGAATATGATTCTCCTACAGGATACTTGGAGGGAGACATCACTACCTGCTGGCTATGTTCCGCACCCGCTTCCACAGCTTAGACAAAGGGATAATTGGCTGTTTTTTTACCAGAGCACAGCATAACCATTCTAAACAAGCATGTTTTGATGTAAAGTTAGCACATGTCCAAGCCACAGAAGAGTGTTAACACATGCACTGGCCATGCCAAAGAAACTCAATGCATCGAGGGCCAAGATAACTGTGCAGAAATGTATGTCCTCTGATGTTCAAAAGAGATCTACCTTACAGATCCCACACCTAAACAAATGCCCTCCAATCTAGAATAAGTAACATTTGTTATTGGATCTAACACATTTTGTGACTGTGTAGTTTAACATTCCATGTAGGAGAATCTCTTAATTCCACCGTATTTAAGATTTTTTGACACTGTACAAGTTTTTTATTGCATGCCTTTTACTGTGCCCTTATCAGCATCTCCTTCTGTCTCTCTGCTGGTGTTTTCATAAACATGCTATGCTTGACAAAGCTACCTCAGGGACTTTGGGGACATATTCTGCAATGTCAGCCAATATTTGCTGAACAATAATATAGTGTATTATAATGACACATCTTTAATGGGCTTGAACAACATTTCCATAGAGAGAAATCAATCACAACCAGACACAGGGCGAGTTAGAGCAAAAAGATAAAGGAGGCTGATGGGTGGATGGACATCACTGTCTACAGGACTCAAAAAACAGAGCTCACTGGAACATCAACAATTAAAATGAGGGTCATATAGTTCAAACATGGAGAGGAAGAAAGGCCATTTGGGCACAGTGACAAAGCAGAATTGAGAGCGGAATCATGATGAAGGCAGGTAAAAGAAACTCACTGGGGTCAAAGTAACTAGAAGGGAATCTCATAGGCGTTAGGCACTAGAACTCCATATTGTGAACATCGGGTTTCCCATATAGAATAATAAAAAGGCAATGATAACTTAAAGACCATAAAGAAATACAGGAACGACGTTTGGATGAACAGGAAACAAGCCAATGGACTGTAGTTGACAAAGACGGTCTGATTCAAATACAACATCATCGAAAGTATTGCCCTTAGGATATGTGCAATTAAACTAACAAAAAAGGAGTTGTGGAAGAAGCTAGAACAACAGGGTGTTACATTCAGAACACAAACCTTTATAAAGATCTGACTCGGCTGCTTTAATTTTTTGCAAAAGGTTTAAGACAAATTTTTGAAAGACCAGAGAGAAAAATAACGGAGAAAGTAAACCAATGGTTTCAAGCAATATTTGTATCCATGTATTCAAACTGAATCAATATGTCGACCACACACACCCAAAATGTGTTACTTTTATTTAACTGGATACACCAATAATACAGCCTATATTCAAAACTAAAAGGCTGTAATTTTTTGCAAGAAGGTGTAATGTGAAAATCTCCTCCTCAGCTTCCCTACTGCTCAGTCTTGAAAATACATTCATATTTCTTTCTTCCTCTCTCGTCAGAACCAACGCGTCAGGCGCCAAGCAATCTGGCTCATCCATCTCACAAAACTATATGCAAGGTACACACTGTGGTATGCAAATGATTCCATGATCTTTTGCCCCGCTCCTACTCTTTATGTAGATCATATACTTCAATTCACATAGCTGCATCCATCAGCACCTCATCACTTCTAACTCCCAGACACCTCCTCAACAATAAAATCATTTTCTTCATAGCAAAAAGAAACCACTGGCCCTCAATCTAAAATCTTCCATCTCAGTGAGTACCATCAAAAAAGTAATCAAACACAACTTCTATCAACCTAGTCCTATCTCTATCACTTCCCACAATAACAAGATCACTTTCACTGAATGCACTGCACCAGGGATTCTAATATCTAACAATCTTCAATAATGTTAAAACTAACTTTTTTAATGATTCTGGTATAGATCGTACTTCTCTTTCTCCCCCACAGTTACTATCCATCACCAAGTTCCATGTATCATTTGATGTTAACAGCAAATAGGATTTTTGTTTCCCGTATTAAGCAAAATGATAAATACAGATTGTTAGAAATGGGGTTTCTGGTTGGCTAGGGTATGCACCTAAGCCAGGCAGAGCCCACCCACTCTAGTCATAGCAAGGGAGTTACACGTCCAAGATAACCCCTGCTCACCCCCTTGGTAGCTTGGCACAAGCAGTCAGGCCTAACCCAAAGGCAATGTGTAAAGCGTTTCCACAACACACACAACACACGTGACGCACTATCCCCACCAAAAAGGAAACACAACACCAAGTTACATGAAAATATACTGTATTCTACACAATGTAATTATTAGACCATACATCACATATCAGTAGTATCCTGCTACCTTAGCAATTGTCAGAATGTTACACATTAGTTACTCTGCAGACTAGCAGTAGTCACATATAACACACAGGTTACTCAGTATTCTGCAACATAAGCGGTAGTATAAATCAAGAAAGTCTTTAAAAATAACTTATGTTGCATGTACATAGTCATTGGGTAGTACCTGGTTATATTCAGGCACCTCTAGTGCCTGCAGAACGAAAAATGGGGGCCTGGCACTCCTCTGCGCAAAACGGGGGCCTCCTGTGAGCTCTGAGGCAGAGAGGGGCGGCACGCACCCCCTCTGTATTACTGATGGGCCCCTCTGGGGGCCCGCAATCACTGCCTCCCTCCCCGGGCCTCCACCGGCCCTCACGAAGGGGGGCCAAGATCGGCGATTACTTTTTGGTAAAGGAAGGTGGTGCTACGCACCCCCTCCAGTTTCAGGACATGCCCCTCCTGGGGCTCGCGATCACTGGAGGCCCCCCCGGTCCTCCACCAGCTCTCACAAGGGGGGTCCAAAGTCAGGGAGAAGTGTCAGGAGGAGGGGGGGACCACTCGCCCCCCCTGTTTCAAGGGCAAACGTTGAGCACCCCTGACCTTCACTGGCCCTCCAACGAGGGGAGGGGCCGAGGATCAGGCACTGGCCCACGAGGGGCCAGACAAGGGACCGGGGGTGCAGGGGAGCCTACGGTGAGGCTTCCGCCTCACCCGCGGTCCAACAGAGACTTCTCCTGGGCTTGGTGGGCCACAGCAGCCTGTCCCTGGAGAGCAGAAATTAAGGCGCAGGCTCACAGGTGAGGGGGTGCAGCAACAGGCCAGCACACAGAGGATGCAACAGGTGGCAAGTCCTTACAGTGACCAAACAGGTCACAGGTCAGCACAGCAGCAGCTGTCCATGGCGGTTCCTGGTGAGTCCTTCCAGCCTTTTGTGTCCCATTCCAAAATGATTCCAAGAGTCTCCAAATTGTGGTGAAAATTTCCCTGTACTTATACTCAGTCCTTACAGTGTTTTACAATGGTGGGGAAGGGGAGGTTCCAACCAGGTACAACTGGTTCTGGGAGTGCCCCCTCTCTCCTCCAGCACAGGCTCCAAACATCAGTTGGGGGTAAACGACCCTATTAAGTGAGGTCAGGGCACAGTCTGTACAAATGTAGGTGTGCCCCGCCTCTCCCTTCTCTCAGCCCAGGAAGACTATTCAGTATACAGATGCATCTCTGTGACACCTCCATCCTCCCTGTGTACGGGCTGTCGGAAAAGTATGTACAAAGCCCGAACTGTAACTCTGCCCAGACGTGGATTGGAGTCAAGTTGCAAAACACCAGAGTCATAAGCACAGAGAAATGCACACTTTCTAGAAGTGGCATTTCTGTAATAGTATTAACAAATATACCTACAACAATAGGCAGCATTTATTATTACCATCACAACTATACCAAACATGCCTATGCTACCCCTCATAAATCTGACAATATCCCTTACACATAAGGCAGGGCATTTCTAATGCAATCCTATGAGAAGGCAGCACTCACAGCAGTGAGACACAAAGTAAGGCTGTTTGTTACTACCAGGACAGGCCACGCAACCTGGCACATGTCCTGCCTTGTACGTACATGACACCCATAGGGCTAGCTAGGGCATACCTTAGGGGTGACGTGCATGTAGTAAAAGGGGAGTTCTGGGCCTGGCAAGTAAATTTAGATGTCAGGTCACTGTGGCAGACTGCGCAGGTACAGTTAGAATTTGGGCTTCCAGATTTGGTGGTAGTTGGTGCTGGTGCTTTTTTGAAGCTTTGCTATAAATTGCGTCAGGCCACGGACGGTCACTTGGAGGCAGTCTTGTGGCAAGAAATCAGTGAGTCAAAATCTAAGTGTAGTTATTCTCATTTCTTGGTTGAATGTAAACAGCGACTAGATACTGGTGATCTTTGGGCAAGTAACCCCCCCCACTCTCTGTTTAAATTAGATATTAAAAGGCTGATTCAATTGCACTCTTATCATTCAGACTGTTCCCTCCTCGTTAAACGGAAGCATGCCTGGGCAGTAATCAAATCCTTTAAGCCAGTTATGTCTTCTAGTTTTTTTCTCTTGCCCTTATGGGTTCTGGTTGAAAAAGGCCTTCATGGCCTTAAGGATCGATGATTCGTGTTTTTTAAAACATCTGCACCAATGGCAGCTACCCCCCGGGAACGGTGTGACATGTAGAGGCTGTAGTAACGCTGATGAAACCATTTATCATGTGGTTTGCCTGTGCCCAGATTTATTAAAGGAGCGTAGATTTTTGCTTTGGAGAAAATAGAATGAACTGGGAATCTGCTCCTGTCAACAGGCTATCATCAAGTCTTTGGACCCAGGGAACCCAATGCTTAATGTGTTATTGACTAAGCTTATTAAAATTGCACAATCTAAATTCAATGCACTGTGAGCAATGAACAGGTATGTTCGGAATCTTTTCACGCTCTTGCCACGTTGCCTGTTATTGATTAGGTCGAGGAGTTCTAACGGAATATGTCGATGTTTAGTGCAATTACTATTTAATGCACCATGCACTTTAGGGCTGTGCCAATGCATTTTGTCTTTGTGTACTTTGCGGGGCTCCGGGTTGAGTGGTTTGTTTTATTTTTATATCTCAGGATGTCTTACACTTTTGACCTTTTTTAATATGTCATGTGTGTCTAATTTATGGTGTGTTTTTAGCATGAATTTAGTATCTGAGGGTATTTATTCTCGATTGCTTTTTTGTTTTGTTTTTTGTATTGGATTTTATTATCTGTACAATAAATTATTATTCATTCATAGGTTTGAAAGTCTACTTCAGTGGATGACGCAAGCAGTGCTGCAGGCCCACTAGTAGCATTTAATTTACAGGCCCTGGGTATAGAGATACCACTGTACAAGGGACTTGCAGGTAAATTAAATATGCCAATTAGGTATAAGCCAATCATACCAACTTCAGTTGGGAGAGTACCTGCACTTTAGCACTGATCAGCAGTGATAAAGTGCTCAGAGTCCTAGAGCCAACAGTGACAGGTCAAAAAAAAACAGGAGGCAGTAGGCAAAAAGACTGGGAATGACCCTGCATAAGGAAAAAAAAAATCCAACACAGATCTACATCAAAGGAAGCTGGGGAAAACTCTGAAAAAAATCAGATACAATAGAGCATTTGCTTGATGAACAGATGAATGTGAAAGAGGCATCTGTGTTACACTTAATCAAACAGGCAGGCACATAATATATAGAATAAAGCATTTTTTAGATGTGCAGTGTAAAGCTTGGAATGCACCAAAATCTCTATGCATTGGTAACCCAGGCATAGGAAATGCTGCAGTGGCATAGGAATATGCCCAGATGAAGCCACTTAAAACAATGGAATTAGTAATTAAATCACATCCCCTCAACTAGTAGGTCAATACATGTATCAATCATATTTTAGGACCCTTGAGCGACCTGGGACCATGGCTCCTAATATATTATCATCCACTGCAGCAATTTAATGTGATGCTGTATACTGCATGTAAGGGACAGTCCGGGATTGCCACATATCCATATAGGAATGGGTCCCCAAGTCCAGCCAAGCCTACTGCAAACCACATAAGGTAAGGGCACACATTAGGTAAGTAAACCAGGAAATGTCACAGTACATTACATCTATTACTTGTATCCACTCACATTAAAGTTTCACTCAATATATCACACATACGTAGGTGTACTGGAACACAAAAGTAGACTATGCCTACTATAATGTAACACATAGCCATACTTCATACATGTCTGCTATTCATCTGGGAACAATGGAATTGTGTCCAAGGTGTGATTTCCTCCATTCCACACTCCATTACATTAGTCTCAACACAATAGGCTAGTTGCGTCAGTCAGAACCCACGCATTGACTCTGTTGCATGACGCATTGCTGAAGTTGCACTTGTCATAAGCCCAAAATCAGCCGTGCATCACTTTGGGGCACATGCATTGCGCCATCCTTCCCTCAGATGTGTCACAATTTCTGACGCACCTTGGGAGCTTGCGACATGGTGCGCTATACCATAGGTATGGCGCATTTATGTTGCTGTATTCTGTCGTGGCATGCACAACTTTTTCTGATGCATCACTGCGGCAACGTAGCGAAGCGCTAGTTTTCATAAATATGTCCCTCTGTGTTTATTGCTGTGAAAATAATAAACATTGCGTAAAACATCTGATCACTGTTTCTTGTACAAAAAAGAGATGAGTTCTCGTTTTTGTTGTTTAAACTGCAGCTGTAATTATTCTGTGTTTCGTTTGACTGCCAGTAGCAGGCATTAAGACACATCTCAACTGTAATAAGTTATAGTTGAGAAGCTACATTATTTCTTCTGCGAATGGCTGCCTCTCTTGGCAGGAACTAAGAGGCAGACCTCAGGTTGAGCAAATAAAATCATGCCAAACAATTCTATTATTATTGCTAGTTTTAGCAGAAAGCGCGGGATGACAGTAATGCTCTCTGAACCTTTAATTTAACCTTGCTCCAGAATGCAAGCAAAGAAGCGATTATTTTTCTTGGCGGATGTAGGGTTTTGTAAACCCTGCTCTGTAATTACCCATGCAGACATCGCGAAGCCTTGTCACCTTATTCAAGAATAAATTCACAGAAGAGAAGATTAAACCACGCGATGAATCCCCACCGGACTGCGGCTGTCAGCTTGGCCTAGAGGCCCCAGAGTCTTCCAATATAATGGCAACGCGCATGTTCTTCCTCTCGACAGCTCTTCTAATCAAGTGACAGGTGCCAAACCTACCATTGTGCAGCATGAACCCAGTGTACACATTCTGCAGCTGTGGCAGACAAACGAATGCCATTTTAAAGACCCCAAGAGATGCTGTTAAAGGCCCATAGACCAGAATACTCTCTGGAGAGTTCTAACTTTGATACCTTTTTTACAGTGTACATCTAGAAGCACGTGTAGGAAGGAATTGTGCACTATCGTTGTAAGAGACAGTCTAACAAGAAGAACATCCAAGTCTGCCCAGAAAGTGTTCAGGAAGCAAGCAGCCCAACTAAAGTCTTGTTGAAGAAAATGGCTCCCAATGACCAAATGTCAGGAGATTGTTTGAGGCTTCTCTGACTGCCATGGGAAGATAAGGATGGCTCAGGGCTGAAGAAAGAGAATTCCTTATATTGGGTACTATAATGGTAAGGCTAACCTCCACACCCTTTGCTGACAGCTTATAAGTGGGGATTGAGACTAATATCTTGCCCTGAGTCCTAAAGTGACTTGTCGGAGAGTATGGACAGATTGTCTTTGCCATGGAAGCAGGGTTTATTATGAGACTACTAAAACATAACCAAACCTAACTAAGAGCAGAAAAACACTGTTTCTAGAAATCAAACTAACAGTTTCTGATCAGATTTAATTATCAGAAGGGCATGCAGCATTTAAACACACATTTCAAGAAAAGGAAACTAAATCTGAGCATTTATTAAAAGAACACAGTTCCTCATTCTAACTTCCAATGTCAAAGTGCTCACCAACTATGTGATTATAACAGAGATATTGTCATAGATCTATTGTATATTTGCACAAGCAGAAAACTGAGAATTCTCGTGCAGTATGAAGGTAGCACTCTACTCTTCAACACTTGGTTTTCAATCAAGTACAATATATTTAGCTATTCATATGTGTTGATGTAGGTTGATTATGAGCCATTTGAATGTATGTGGGTATGCCTCCTAGGTTAAGTGTAGGGTGGGATGGTATTAAGTGTATCCTCATTAGCTATAATTACAGAGAAATCCACGGTCTAGTGTGGCTCAGCCCATCAGTGTCATGAATGTGATACTGGGCCACCTCATTGTGGTCTATTATTAATATTGTATGTTGTTAGGTCTGTTAGAAAGTGGATTATTATTTGGGATGGGCGGTCACCCACCTCAAGGTGTGATGACACTAACTTGTTGGGGGGAACCTCAAAATCACTAACATGAACTCAGCCCTCTCGGATTTATGACTCAGAGCAGACTAGCTTGGTTTAGGGCAATGTGTCAAGTATTTAAACAGTACCAAAACAGTACAAAAGTCAAAACATCAAGCTGTACCCGAGGCAGGTGCATAGAAATCGGAAACCATTGCTAAAACCGAGGAAGGTGCATAGAAATCATACACCATTGCTGTGAGGGCCCCCTGACAGCTCACAAGGTCTAGGAAACTAAACTAATTTTCAACTCCTACTTTTCAGGGTTTCTGGAGCAGCTCCAATGGGCTACTTCTAAGGCTCTCAGGCCCTCAGGCCCTCCAGGAGAGAGCTTTGCGGCCTGGACTCGCTTAAGTAGACACCATCAGCAGGATCCAGGCCAGGTTCAGTTGCTATTGGTCAACTGGCTACTTCAAGAAAATGGCTTCTTGCAGCTTGTTTTGTCCCCGCAGCCACAGTGGAGGTTAGGCAAGTGACCCTTGAAGTCCACTTATTTGTTCTGGGAACAGGTCTGTGCCTACTGGGCTACTCTCAGGTCACAGACAGAAGTCCTCTTCTGATATTCTGCAACTCCAAGTGTGTTCCAAGGAGAGTTCTTTGGGTGCCCTTTTATAGTCTAAACTAGCCTATAAAAGTGGGAAGTGGGTTGACTCCTGGACACTGCCTTACCAATGCAGAAAAGGTTTCCAGGGGCAATCCTCCCCACTTTGCAGCACATCCCATTTGTCTTGCTGGGAGCGAATACCACAGTGCACCTCACTCCTAAAATGGCATAACGCTTCCTCCCTTTTGCAGAGCTCTTGTGTCCACCCAGAAGTGCAGCCAGGGAAATGAGAAGTCTGCTACCCTGTGTCCACTCCAAACCTGTTCTGGAGTTGCTTCAACCCCACTAGGTTCAGAGCCAACTGGACAGGTGTGAACATTGGGGACAAAGGTTTTCCCTTCTTTGGGTCTCTCCTCATACTAAACTATGAATGAGCAGGCCTCATCTTTGTCCCTTTCAAGTTATTAAATGTCCATGGTCCACCCCAACAAATACCCCACACCTAGACAATCCTGTTACCAGACCTAAGTTGTTTTTTTACTCTGAGTGCAGTTTTCACACCTCATTAAGGTCAAGCACTTGCAGGGCACCTGCTGGCAAGCTAATGCAAATCAACCCTCAGTGGCTTCAGGTAGGAAAAACGAAATGCTCTAAATGTTACTTTTTCTAAATGTTTATTAAAAATGTACTTCATCAATGAATTGGACATTTATTAAATATGAAAACTAGTGATTGAATTACTAGTTTAGCAGTTTGCTGTCACAAGTTACAGAATCAAGTTTACATTTTCAAGGTTCCAGCTACAACCCTGCCACTGAAAATAGCTTTTGGGGTCTAATTACTAGGGGAACGTGCCAACTTTAATTTTGCACATTCTCCACTTGTGAGTATCAGCCACTCTACCTTATGGGCACTAAGGTGTATTTAGGGGTGGTTTATTTATATTTCAAATTAGGGTTTCTTGTCTGTAAAACAAAAAAAAAGTTATGATCACAGGTTTGACAGCAGGTTTTTAAGCTGCTGCAGTTAGGTTTCACATGGTAGGCCTGAAGCCATGTTTTACAGGCCAACACTGAGGAGGGCACCACAGCAGTTGCAGTTCACAGGTGGCTTTTCACTAACTTATCCCATTCGCAGTCGTCCACCTATCTCCTGTCTACGTCAACCACTTTGTATAAACGCACACCAGTCATATAAGAGTACAGAGTAAGAGTATAGATGAAGGCAAGGGTCAGAACGCATAAAGATTAAATAACTGAGCAACAATCACCAGGAATTATATACAAATCAAATTACGAGGAATGTGGAAAGGGTTATAATGAGGTACAGTAAATCAGAAAACCAATCCATATCAAAATATTTACTTAGTAGTTTCCTCCAGATACCAGTACATGTAGACCACTGCAGGTTTATCCCAAAGAGAAATACCTACTCTCTAACCTGCAACGCCTCTCACATATGTATTATGCCTCCAATCTGTCAAGCGGAGCCTATGCCTTGTCGTTTTTAGATACCGAACAAGCGTTTGACTCGGCTTACTGGAAGTACCTTTGGTTGGTTCTCGAGAAAGTGGGTCTTGGTGCCGTTTACATACAATGGGTGAAATTACTGTATACGGACCAGAGAGTGAGAGTGCCAACAGGTGGGGAAGTCTCTGAACGTTTCACATTGCACAGAGGCATGCGACAGGGGTGCCTGCTATTGTTTGCACTGACAACGGAACCAGTGGCCAGTGTGCTTGATCGGGTGCTCGGCCCCTGGGGAATCATGACGGGGTAGACCAACCTCTCTCAATGCAGACGACGCTGTTGTCTACCTGCAGCAACCGGAATACTCAGTGCCCATACTGCTGAGCACAATACTGTAATTCAGGGAAATCTCAGGACTCTATGTCAACCTGAAGAACTCTAGGCTCTTTCCCCTGGGGGCACTGGCAGGGGTCCTGGTTAATGGTTGATGGTGACAGGACTGCCCTGGGAAATATAAAGTGTGCAGTATCTGGGAATTGGGGTCATCCACACAGAGCAGGATTTTACAGACCTTAATATCGGCAGAGTGGTAGACTAAATGTGACCGGCGATTCATTTTTGGAAGGACCTGCCTCTGTTATTTATGGGCAGAGTCACACTGGTCAAAATCATACTGCTACCATGGTGCTTGTACACCTTACAGGGCATATTCTGTGATATCCCCTGCCGTTACTTTATTGAAATCAATAGACTCATCATAGAGTTGCTGTGGGTGAATAAACGAAAAGAGATTGGGCTTGCCACACTCAAAAGGTCATGGCGGAAGTGAGGGGTGGAGTTTCTGGATATGGTACTATATGAAACAGCAGCCCACTTGCAACAATCAATTCATTGGTTAGCCCCAGATGATAATTGTGAAAAAGGCTCCTTTTGTGCAGAGATGCTGCCTACCCTACTGATGGGGGGTAGGGATAGGGTCTGGTGTGCCACTAGGTACACCGTATATGGCGCAACAGGTCTGCAGAATATGGGAACTGGGAGTGAAGCGCGTAATCCATCGTGCCCTGTATACACCCTACATGCGTATTTGGTCACTGCAATCTTTTGTGAGGATGGCTAAGCCATGTTGGTCGAAACATGGCTGAGTGGAAGCTGTGACACAGCGGGCGACCTTTGCTCGAACGCTCGGTTTGTTACTTGGAAGGACGCTATTATGTACTTCGCTATTGGCACGGGCAAGTCCTCAAACACAAAGCTCTCAGCCATGGCACGTGAGCTATGGCCGTACTTTCAGGATGTGCCACCCCTCAACCCCATCAGACATTAGCAACAGTGCTGGCCATGGCAGGAGGATGGTGACTGATATCAACTATAGCTAGGGCTCTGTGAGGTAACCTACTCCAGGCGCCACATTGGGATAAGGTGCATGTAGGAGTACAGAGTAGGAGTACGGATGTTTTTTTCCTAACTCCCGGTTTAAATTAATTCAATATAATTATATTCACCAGAAGTATCTTACACCCAAAACTACAGACTCTATATGCAGCCCTCAGAACGTGCTGTGCTTGTTGCGGGAAGCCTGTTCTCAGATGGCTGGCATCAGAGCACCCATGCTATAATGATTGGCTTAGAGACATCTCTGAGTGGACGGTGGCTGAGGAAATCTACATGAAGCACTTGAGGGAGGATGAGAAAGTGGAAGACCACCTGTGGGCATGGGCTGCTATGCTTGCAGCATTGAGGGACCCACGGAATGCCCAATCGCCATGAGGGATTAAGGAGTGAGAGGAGTTTATGTGGCATGATGCAACTGTTGGTGATCTTACCCTTGAATTGTAGTGATAGTTGAACACTTTTAGATAACATGGAAGTGGAGGAAAGCCCAGGATCTGCCTTGCAAGACTCGCCTTTCAATGGTGGTGTTGTGGGGATGCTCGGACAGTGCAGCACTTACCTTCGCAGGAGGAACTTCCTGGCCAATACATTTGATTACTGATAAGAGCAGAGGGGAGGGAGCGGGATGTTGGGGAACGGTTTGTTGACTAAATAGTATATGGCATGGAGACTGTGATTAAAATGTGTTGTACGCTACCACAAACTTCAATAAAGACTATATACACAACAAAAAAAATAATTACTTGGTAAATAAACTTCATGTTTCACATATGGGGTAAGGAGAAGGGACCCACCCTAGGCCATGACTTCACACCTGAGGGATCACAGAACAGGTGGTCCTAATGAAAAGCCCAGAATAAGTCTGATCAAGGGGTGAACGACAAGAATGAAGTCACGAGGAAACGGAGCGTCTGGTAGCAGGAAAATGGCAAGGAGTGCAGTGACGCTACCAGCACCGATAGCCACAGAGTCAGGAAGAGGGCAACAGAAAACTAATGGACAAAAGTAGTAAGAGATCGCGTTCCAGTTGGTTTATTTAGTTCCATTACTGTTTACAACCATCTTCAAGCCTTTGTTTTTTGTTTGTAGTTAAAGCAGGTCTCTTTATCGAGCCATCAAACTGGAGACTCTTTAAAGGCGATTGCTTTACGTGTGCTCCTAACAAGACGGGAGGGATTGTACTTTCATTCACCCACCCCCTGCAATCATCACTACCTGCTTCCTTCAAACAGCCATTGAATTTCCTCTAACTTCTTCCCTTACTTCAACCTGTGCTAGAAATCGATCACAATCGGAGGGTGTGCTGAATTCTGGATCCCAGAGATACCTGTCTGCATGATGTAATAAAACTTCTGGAATCAAGACTCATAGGTTAGAAAGGATAGAGCAGAGAAGAGGGTGGCTGTGGCATGGGTTGGGCGAGCTGAAAGATATGACATGGAATGTCAGAATTCACGAGGTTTGGAATCTGAGGATGGCAGAGGAACCTTGTGTTGTTGCTAGGGCACAATGTATTAAAGCTGAACTTAACTACTTTGTGTGAAGTGTATCATTTTATACTGGCAACAAGCTCAGGATTTTTATCGGTGGCCCAGCCTGACCAGAAGCAAGCAAAGGATACCAAGAGAAAGAAGCAAAAGGTGAAAGGGTTAAAAAAGCTCATCAGGAGAAGGAACTGTCCTGCAAACAAGGCAGCCAAGGAACAGGTGGATTGAAAGAAGAGAGACCAACCTGGTTTTAAAAGCATTGCTTTTCATTGAGTACAGTGCCGTTTTGAATCATGTCTTGGGAACTTAGGAGTTGAAAACAAACAGCATGAGTACATGAGGGATGGGCATCTGTGGAACAGCAGCACCATTCTTTAAAAGACAAAAAAACACGGGCACTGGAAACATATTGCTCGAGTAAGTAAGGAACACTGAAAGAGAAACATAATGCAAGAGTGTGTGGCAAGACTTCTTTGCAAATGTACTGTCCAGGCTCGGATGGGCAAAAAATGCATAATAATCTACCAGACTTGCAAAACTAAGACATTTGAAGTCTGAATAAATTTGAGATTTGTGTTTAAAAATTAGACTTACTTTAGTTACTTTGTATGAGCACTATTCAGAGAGGTATTATTTTACTATGCATCCACAAACTGAAAGAGTCGGTACAAGATTATGTGAGTTTAGGAAATCAGCATTCTCATATAAAACCAGAAGAAGCTGTGTTTTGAAATGTCTGAGTCAAAAGAGGAATTGTGGTTGAATGATAGTCTTCCACTTAATAAAGTGGTTATGGCAACGAAAAGGGTGCAACACAAAATTAAATGTGTGGATGAGATCAGAAAGTGCAATATGAAGAGTGAGACTGTGAATGCAGTAAAGGAACAGAAAAATTGAAATGTTGGTGACTATGAGAACAGAATTAGGAGTCGAAGCAAATCCTGTGGTCATTGCTATGCTTGTGGATGTTTGGTCATACACCAGTAGTGTGGAGTGTCAAGCTGTGAAAGCCTGTAGAAAATGTTGAAAAAGGAGACACTATGGTAACTGATGCAGGAGTATTGGTAGAATCAGAAATATGTTAGAGATTTAAGAGGATTGTGATAAAGTAGTGTTACAGATAAAGGACATGAACACTGAGAAACTAAAAACATAATATGTAGAATTGGGAATGATGCTTCATTCATGTTGCAGGCTTGGTACTTTACCTAATGAGGTTTTCTGAGAATGGCTTAAGTAGGAGTGAGGCTGAGAAGCATAGATGTTAAGTCTGGAGGGCATAACACGGACACAAATATGATTTAGAGCTTCCTTGAGGCATATTTTTAGCTTTAAAACAAATTTATAGTTGGAAAGGTATTTATGGTTTAACAGGGAAATAGCTGTTGAAGAAATCTTCACCTCTGGTTTAGGTTGAGTGTAAAAGCATTTATGGCCAAAAAGAAAAAAAAAATCAACAGTTTGTAAATCAACTGAACAAAGTTAACAAGTAAAGCAGGACTCGAATGTATACTCATATGTTTTTAGTATTGGTCACAAGATCAGATTCTTAAAATGAACACAAGATGCCTGAGCTTATGAAAAATAAAGAAACACCAATCAAGAGTTACAAAAACAAAAACAAAAATTGCCTTAGCCAGCTCTTCTTATATTCTTCTCTGGAGTGCCAGGATGCAAAACACCTCAACATGAGAAGAAAACAAATATGGCTGACGTAAGTGCAATTAAGGCTAACACAAGAAATCATGTTTAAAATATTTCACATAGCATTCCAGGTTGTCTCATCAAGAGTTACTGCTGCTTACATTAGACCCCAATGATGATCCCGAGGAACGTGTTTACGGGTTAGAGAAGATTGAGGAACGTTTTGAAAAAAGAATTCAGTTCTTTGTATAAAACAGAGTTGAGATGACTTAAAAACCTATGTTTATAAGATCAAGTTAAAAGATGGGTCAATCCTGGTCAATCAAGATGGGAATTTTACCTATGAGAATTACGAGTTCTGTGAAGAAAGAATTGAGAAAATTGTGTGAGTTTATGGGTACTGAGCAGATGGAGGCAATGGAATGGCTAGCCCTTCTGGTAGTTGTGAAAAATCCAATGGGGACATTCATCTCTGCATGGACAAAGGAATGCAATAGATGTTCTGTAATGGACAAATGTCGACATCTTACCATTCAAGAGAATATCTCAATGTCAGGAGGCAAGTTGGTTTTTGTTCTTGGCTTGCCTTCTACATACCACTAAATTAAACTTAATTCACTTTAGAGAAATTTGAGAGCATTTATTACACTCGTACTCATGGGTGCGTACAGATTTGTAGTACAGAAGGCACTTTTAAACTCATAGACCTCTCATACATACAATCTCCTAAAAGCTACCATGTACCAAACAAAATCTATTTTTCTCCCCATCAGGCTAGCTCTTCGACACCTTCTTATTCGTCACAGCCATATGTAAAGCCTGCAAAGTGCTCCCACTCTCAAAAAGCCTTCTCTCAGACAGGCCATGCAGGGTCCCATTATGACTTTTTCTTCTTGGGTAATTTCCTTTAAAGTTGTACTGCTATGCTGATTTCAGAGCACTACACTTCCCAGTCAGGGTTCCCCATCCATGATGCAGCACCTTATACATGGTATATAATCCCATGAGGGTGCTGAAACAGGGGACAATATCCATGTCCTCCAAGATTTCATGGTAGCATTTGACTGGATATTATTATCTGGTGTCCACCTTCATAGGAGTAGGAAGTCTGTTTTGGAGCAGTTTACACCCCTTAGTGTGAAATACCCTCAGTAGCAGGCAGAGAAACTTCACATTTCTGGTGGTTCTTTCACCATCCCACCCTCACTACTATTGATTCCATGCCAGCAGAAAAGAGACTCTGATCTTTGACACAATCCTCGAGATTAGGAAGTGCAGGTATTGGATCCAGACAATGGTGCAAAGCTATACTAATGGCAATTCAAGGCTAAATAAATCTTGCTTAACGTAACACACATTTAATAGCATGGTTTTTCTACAGCTCCACACCCACAACTTCAGATGTTACCATTTTGAAACTAAGCACTCTCAGCTGGTACACCAAGGTTAGGACACCCCATGCGTTCTGGGATTGGCACCATCTAGATATTTTCTATATTTTGGCATGTCTTTATGATTAGGCCTGGGTGAAATTTCTGACAATCTAATGTAAATCTGGTATTTTTGTGTTAGGCAAAACTCCCCAGGTTATGCTATTGCGTCATGACATGCACCACTTGTGGCAAAAGTCTGTACTGAGTGGACTGTCCTTTTATTGTTTTTAGAGTGAAATGTGTCCTTGAATTCAAAAAGGAAAAAATCTGTAGTGAAATATAGTGACAAATGGCGTTTTTGTATTTTGAATAATCATGAATAATATTGATTTATTTTTCTGAAAGGTCAGGTAATTACTCAAAAACAAATTACTCAAAATTCATCCACCCCTACTTAAAACATACTTATTCAGATGGGAAGACTCCCTACCTGGTCTCAAGACATTACCCCTTGAACAAAGCAGATATACAATTAGTCCTCCCAGGAAAAAAAATAGCCTTCTCTACTAGTGAAAAAGTTAGAACTGCATGTCAGGATTTGTCTGGCTTCACTTAACAGTACTTCTGTAACCTTTTTTTTCTACTCTGCAATGGTTTATAAGTATTTCAAAACTATTTACAATTCTCTCTGTGATCTATAATGCGGCTCTGGGCTTTTGGTTTCTATAATATTTTCATGATTGTTGTAAAGTGCCCATGTTGGATGGTCATCCCCCACTTTTTGCTGCAGCATGCAGTTGTTTTTGATCTGAAAGTGCACTGAACCTTCCTAATCAGATCACATTAACAGTGCTTCTTTCCTTAAACTGTACTGTGATTTGGTAAACCCAATTGGCAAGGACTTTGCCACCCCTGTAATGCCTTAGTAAATGGTACCAGTGGTAACCAGGGCAGGGATGATAAAGGGGTCACAGGGCTGCAGCACTGATTGTGCCACCCTGCTTGACCCGAGTAAAAGCAAAGCCTGCAGCGCTGCCATGTCCGCCTGCACGAGCAGCTTGCCTGCTCGAGTTCGACTCTGCCCACAAAGGTGCAGGTCGAGTCCCTTCACTGCCCATAGCACAGGTCAGTCGCCCCTAAGGCAGGCCTCCTATAGCTCAAGAGGCAGGGTGCATTGTGTTGTGAGTGTGGACGCATACGCACAAGCATTTTTGACCCTGTGATAGCATATAAAACAATGCTACCGCAAGTGACCTGCAGTCCATAGGATAACATGGGCTGGCACCGGGGCAAACCCCAGATATCCAGCTCCATGATAGCCCAACCAAATTACCCGTGTTTGGTGTCAAACACTGGGCTTTTTAACACTGAGCACGATTCTCGTGCCCAGGGTTACCTACATGTACCCAGGAGGTGTCCTCAGAGGATGCCCACCAAGTTGCCAGCTTTCTCCTTCCTTGACAGGATCCCCTGAGCCCTCTGCCGCTGATACAAGAGTCTACCCTCCTGATGGTTGTGTTATCACTTCCCCAGGACGGAGACAAAGGACTTGGGCAAGAAGGAGGTCATGCCTCCTCCCTCTCAGGATGGCTAGTGTTTACAGTAATCAAGATGGTGAGCCCGAAAGGCTTTCACCACCCGGATATGTAATTTCTAACTCCCAACTTGAGGACAAAGTCCTTTCCGCCCTGTCCAAGCTAACAGGTTGGAAAATTATATATGCAGGAGGCTTACACCCCCAAAAGGCTAGCCCCACCCTTAGGGTCATATAGGAGGTCTGCACAGCCAAGGAAGGTTTCTGCCATCTTAGGAGACCCTGAATCAGTGGGTTCTGGGTAGAAAAGTGACGTACTCCCACAGGGGTAGTCCGCAGGGGTGGATTATCCACAGGGACTAGTAGCCCATTGGCCACTGTACACCACAACCTTAATGCCCCCTAACCTAGGACCTAAGGGGCTCCCCTGGCACCAGAACTTCACTTTGAATTTTAGAAGAGGCACATAGAAGACACTGTGACCGACAACAGGACTTTGGACTCCGCTGCAGCTCAAAGATAGACCAAAAACTGGAACTGTGTGTTCAACATGTGCCTGTGACAAAAACTTGTTGCTCCTAACAAGAGGGACTCCAGTGGGCGCCAGAAACCAAAGCAGACTCCCCTGGACTGGTGGATCCAGTCCCCTCAACCTGCAGAACAATCATTGTGCTGCGTCACAAGAATTGCAACCCCTTCAGGCCCCTCAAGAATGAGCCCAAAGGGAACCGGTGGCCTGCAACCCAGGAGTTGTAGTGAAGCTCCCACCAGGTTTTGAGCTGCTACACCACTCCTGTAAACATCCAGTCAGTCGGTAACCAATCCATTCCCAGACATCACCAACTCAAGAGCAACTCCCAGCGGTACTGACTGACATCGGCAACAACCCCATTGCTGAGATCTGCATCCTGAAGAAGGTGACTTCGAGGCAGTGGCAAAGCATCTTTGGTGGGACCCTTCTGTGATTGACAGCTCTATGGCTACTTCTGTACCGGGAGCAGACGGACATGGTAGTGAAGTTCCGGCTGTGGAATCCAGGTCCTGGGACCCCAAAGGCCTCTACTCTGAGAGTAGAGTGTAGATTTACCTCCAAGTGTGTTTTTGTCAAGTACTGCAACTTTGACAGTGCCCACAGATCCTGTCAGCATCACAGACAGCCAGAGCACCTCTGCAACCCTACTCCCTGGGCAGTGTAACAAAATACTGTCTGTTGAGACTTGGTCTACAGACCTGCAAGACCTTAACACAAGGTGGGTTCCATGGAACCCACCCCACAAGTGACCGATTGCATACCGTGTCTTCTCCCAGCGACCACAATGATAGAGTTTGACAGCACTGCAAAGTACTGATTTATTTAATATTCTAAAAATCGATAACTCCGTTATCTACAACATATCGACTTCTTTTTGGTGTCTAAATTAATATAAAATCTGCTTTATTTTTCTAAATTCTTGCCGGATATCTTTAGCTTTGTGTCAATTATTTATCGTCCATGTCAGTGTTGTGAAATGCTTAACACATGTTCCTCTAAGTAGCATGACTGCTCTTTGCCACTCTACCAGGACTTAGCTAAGGTTTACTGGTTTGAACCAGAGGTCCTCTTCTAGGTAATGTGTTAATATTACACGGTAAGACCCCTAGTCATACCACATGATACCGCTACTTTGCTACAATCAGTCATACCACATAATACTGCCATCTTGCTACAATGATGATTGTTAAGCACCCAGAATCTATGGCGTAAACAAGGCTGATAAAAGGATGCAAATATCCTAGCTAGAATAGTCTAGATAAAGAGGAAGTTTATTCTTTGCATACTTGAATAACATCGACCTCCAAGCACCTCACAGATCTATCTTTTCGTCATTTCATAACCTCCCCAACATGCTATTCTAGGAATGTACTAACATTCTAAAGCAGGGGTTCCCAACCTTCTCACTAACAAGAGCTAGTTATTTTCAGTGAAAATCACCCTGAGCTACTAATATCATTAGTGTTGTATACATCAGACAAAAGTACATTAGTGTTCACCCTATGCATTACCAGCCATGATCACCTCAGTGCAAAATTACCAACAGTAATGTAAACATGCATTTCCAATGCAATAGGTCTTGTGTTTGCTCGAGTTAGAGCTATTAGTGTTGTAAATTCCTAACTGGACTTTTCTTGCCCCATAAATTGAAAATAAAAAGTAAACCAGTTGACATAAGCAAGCCGATTCAAAGCGCCAAGGCCTCCATGAGCATGAGCTCGAAAGACACAAAAGGAAAAAGAAGTTCGCTTGCAGTCAAACGTATCGGCAAATGTGCAAGTATCCATGTAACAGGGTTGATAGTCAAGGCGGTAACAAAACTGCTGCAAAGCAAAGGATTTTTGAAAAGCAAGCCCATGAACGAGTGATAGTGACAGGCGTGGTTAAAAGCCCACAGATAGATTACAACAGGCCAGAGCGCTTGCTCGTTCGACCTAAAAAGGCTTAGTCCCTTTGGAATGCCTCTACAAGGGCAATGCATAACAGCCACAGTTGCAATGCCGCCTGGCACCAAGGTAAAAATATTAGGACTAAGTCTCCTAATGCTGTATGATTTGTTATTCAAATATCAGCTTTAATTAGATTTCGGAGATTATGGGTTTTGAAAATACAAACATTTTCATGTCAAATACACACTTTCCAATTTTGGTATAGAAATAATAATACAACCAAACTAAAGCTTCTAATATAGTCGGCTGGGCTGCACACAGTAGAGCTACTCACAGGTAGCTGGAGAGCTGCCAGTAGCTCACAAGCTACTAGTTGGAAAAGCCTGTTCTAAAGGGATGGGTATACCATCTGTGACGGAAGGGAAAGGATATAAGAAAGGATAATGCTATGAACATTACAACAAAGGTCTGCTTAATTCTCACACAAGGACACGTGGCAGGCACAACCTCTTCAGTGTTTGTATTCATATCTTCTGTGATTGCCTCACTTTGCATATAAAGCATGCTGAAAATGTGACTGTTCTTCAACGTACTCACAAGGGTCTCCTTGCATTTTTTACAGGTTCAGCTTCCCAGTATGTGCCCACCGTGTGCAATGGACGTGAGGTCGTGGACTCGACCACCTCCTCTTTATGAAGTTCTGCGTGTGAAGGCATCCGGCACCAGCCCTGTGCTGCCAGGACTGCTCAGCTCCTGCTCTGCTCCCTCCATTCTGAGTCTCTTCTCTCCAGCAAGCTACACCTTTTAGAGTCGGTAGTGATGTCCTTCATGGTCCTAGATTCCTCGACAGAAAATGGCCAAAATCTATTTTGTTCTCCAAGATCTTCCATTGGACAATCGTTTCAGCACCTCAAACAAGGGCTGGAGCCCGAGCGGCTGCAGCAGAGAGCGAGGACCCGTGCTCCGGCAGTGGTGGGATGGAAGCTCAAGCAGCGCTCATTAGTGTCGTCAAAGGTGGAGAGAAGATCCCTTCCCAGCGCGCGAGCACCTTTGGGTCGCATACCATGTGCCCGAACACCCTGTCAGCCACAGTGACGTATGTGCTGGCACTGGTGGGGTAACAGGTCACACCAAGAGCACAAGCACCCATGCTGGCACAGGTAAGGGTCAAATGGCCCGATATGGCACAACAGCCTGTGTACTGACAAAGGAGGGAAGTGGCATCATTTATACACAAGGACATTGGAACCAGCAAACACCCCCCCAGCACAATGACTTGTGGGCTGGCCCATGAGGAACGACAGTTCACCCACAAAGAGACCAAGTACCTTATAACTGATACGTGACAGATGGCAGCTCACTGCTGTAGGATACATGAGCCTTTCAGGAGATTGGCATAAGGACCTGCGAACTGGCACAGGAAAGATCACAGTACAAACCCCAGGACGCACAACTGTTTATGCTGCAACTTGAGAAAGAGCAGATAAACCCTTTCAACAAAAACACTTGCGTGCTGACTTTGAATTTAGATCAACCTAAAAAGACCACGTGCTGACCTGGAGCCAGGAGCACATAACTCGACCAGGCACTCAGACCTTCATGTAGATTTAGGTCAGAGGGCAGGTGACCTCCCACAACGAACAAGGATATTTCTGATGGCACGTGGTTAAGGGCACGTCATCACCCACGGCACAATATCTGACACAATGGCACAGAGTTAAGTACATGATATTACTGGGAAATACCCCGTGTTTAGTGGAACAAAGAGAGTGCTCGTCACCTCAAAGAGCACAAATCCCTGGGCACTGACTCAGGGGTGCAGATATATCACTGACTGCAAAAGCACAGATTACATGTTTAACCAGCATCTTTTCCAAGTCCTCCTCCTCCTGAAAACAGGAGGAGTAACTCAAATGTGACAACTAGAAGAAATACAGATCCACGAGGGGAGGCCAGAGATCGGGGGAATTTGGGGACCAGAATAGTGTGCACAGTAGAGTAAATTGATGAGAAGATGATGAAAATCTATAAGGAGGCGTGACTTCTAAGACATTGAGAGGGGCATGTAAAGTACTTGAAGGAATGGACTGGGACTTCAGAACACCTGATAGAGGGTAGGGAGGAAAGAGCCATGAGGCAGCAAACATGTTGAACCGGAGAAAAGTGTAGGGGAGCACGGGAAGAAAATGAAAGAGGGCAAAGGGGATGAGAGACGGGAGAATATGGGCTGACAAAAAAAAAAAAAGAGACTGAATGGAGATTAAGAGAGAATTCAGGATGGATAAGTAATAAATAGGCAGGTGAGGATAAACAACTGAAGGGAAGGAAAATGCGATGATAGTCGTGAAAGAGGATAGGATAGATCCGCAATTGGCAACGAGAGGTCGGAAAAGGATGGTTTAGTGACGAAGGAAAGCAAGAGAAAACGGTTGAGGCAATTGAAAAAAAAATGACTAAGAAAATCAGCAACGCAGAGATCCAGAGATGTGCACAAACATACAGATGGAGAGATAAGCAAAGGGTGGGGGCTAGACAGACAAAAAATGTGCACCTAGAGCGGAAGATTAACCCAGAGGGTAAGGACCAACAAAAGCTTATGCATGTATAGTATCGTCGAGACAACACTAGAACACGACGTTTCACCTGCCCAAACTCTCGAGCGTCAAAGAACATCCGCTTTGTGAGGTGTTCGGAGCGGAGACGTCGTTGTTGCATTCTGACAATGCAGTAGCGACCTCTACTGTTGACAAGTTTGAACTGCAGGTCAGGGTTTGCTCTGAGAGCCCGAGTTAGATCAACAGTTCACATTTGCTGTTGATATCCGGGTACATAGGTTCAACTTGGGGAGTTGCTGACCGGCTGAACCTACCCAAACACCAGCAGCGACTGGTCGCCTCGGCGTTTGTGAGGAACTACCATCAGGCCGTGTCTGTCCACCAGCGCTGGGGTCTTTTAAGGAAATGTCATATGCACACTGAACCTAATTAGACATTAGTCTTGCTTGTGAATTGACGATACCTATTGTCCTGAATGGATCTGGTCCTTCTGGTGTCAAACCTGCACACACATACATTGGTGAGTTCTTGAGGGTGGAATGTTTGTTGCCCTCCTACTCTCCTCTTTCAACAACAAAAAAAAGCGCCTTCTATTTTACCCTTCTTCCACATCCCTCAACACGGAAACACCAACTGAACCTCTCACCTCATCACGTCTCAAGATGCCCTACAAGAACAGTTGGGCCCCGAATGGGCAGCAGCCCTGCTGTTACCAAGGTGTACAGAAGGCGGCGAGGGTCAGGTAAAGCTCTGCATCTTACCCCTCAATGAAGAGCAGCTGAAAAGTCGGAGATTCACTTCCACCGAAACCACTATGGGTGCCCTTAGCACCGAGTCGACTGGACCTTCCAGTACTCCGCTGGACTTTGCCAGCAGGAAATAATTAGTCCAGGTCACGTAGCATTTAGAGTCAGAAAAAAACGGTGTCTCAGAATAAGTTATATTTCGAGAAGCTTAGTGATATAGTCCAGACGAGAGTTCTGTTGTCCTTGTCCTTGAATTTCTCCCCTTCTTTTCACCAAACTCCATCCTCAATATTTCATTTCTCTCCTTTCTTCCTCCTCTTTCCTATCCTTCTTTTCTTCCCTATGGCCCCATCAGAAAATGTCTATTTCCTATTCGTCAGAAGGGACCTTCACCTAAAGATCAGTAACCAAGAGCTGATGGTCTTCGAGTAAAGATCAGGTTAAAAATATGATCAAATTTACATCTAGTAACGTTGCTTTTTTGATAGTTCAACGCGATTTACCATTATGCCTCCTCGTCTAGCCTCCTTGGACGAACACAGGCCACCACATCATACCCAAAATCAAGGCCATATTCTGTTCTTTAGGCTATTCTTCCACAATGAGGCTGGGCTAGATAAGGGAATGTAGACCAAAGAGCATGTGGCTCAATTGAGAAAGAGTGTTGCCTAGTAATTGCTTTTTCTATCTCTATGGAATTTCTTGATGTGACCTGGGAAGAAGACATTAGCAATTGCCACCTGGTTTAAGTGAAGTTCAACAATCTTTGGAAACATTGACATAATAAAACAGCATGCAAACGTAATTTAGCTACATCCTCTTAGAAAATGTGGAGGAGAAGAATGATCTCGTTGATAATAATATATAAGCACAAAAAGATTTCTTGAGTATGGACAAAGCCAGAATAATGCCTCACACAAAAGCTTTATGTTCACATGCACATTTTCCTGACCTAGGAAGCAGTGGTGAATATATGAAGTAGATGAAAAGCACCGACTGACGCTTTCTACATACAGAGACCACCTTGTTTCGACCCTGATTTAGATTTCAGACACTTTCAGTCAACTGAGACCTGCTAAACCACAGTACTGTGAATTTAGACATTTGAGAATGATTAAGACTGCTCACCCTTAACACTTCAAGCTGCAGAACCTTTCCTACATATTGGTGGACTGCCACTAATCCAATGAATAAGGCAACTTTATTCCCACACATAGTGATGTGTACATGCCACACTGACACTTAGCAGAATATGAAGATTAGAATAGACAAGATCAGGAATTGAATGGAAATAACACTATGCGAAGATTTTTATCCTACTCTAGGGGCTCAGTAGGGTTGCCTTTTAAAGTGGTATGTTTAATTAATCTTCACAATAGACAACAAATAGGTCAAGCTCGTGAGGGATTCCTCCCTTCCCAACTGTGGAGAGTCAGTATCTACTGGTTATATGTGTGAAGCATCGCCGAACCTTTTCCTGTGTGGATCTGCCGGAAGAGGTGGGTGGTTTTGGCACGGCCTTGGCGCCCGAATGTATCAAAGAACAACTGCGTGCATCTGGCCATCACTATAAGGAAACCAGTAAGTTCTGCCCCAGGCTGTCCAATATCATTCTTTGAGGGAGGCTCACCTGAATGTTTGCAATAAAGCGTGGCCTTGAATTCTGGAACTACCGCAGAGCACCAGCTTGTTGCAATGGCAGATTTGTTTTGCATATATGGACAAGGCCATGAGACACAAGTTTAACAAATAAGCAGTTACTCTTGAACTGCCTGCTAATCAATCGGAATTCACAGCAAAACCGCTAAGCTTAAAATAGGGACCACTAATTCATACCCCTTATGAAGTGTGGTGCCCCGGAATTAACCGTATTTTCCCACTGTTTGAAGTATAACATTAAATGTTGTACCACATTAGTTAATGAGAAGAGAATTCCTCCTGGGTTTTGGCCTTTAAGTATCGAATCACCCAGTGAGGGACTGGCATTTCACCACCACACGTCTGATTAATGTTAGAATGGTTAACTCTTCACGTACTCTCATACCCTAAATCATAGACACATCTCTGTTACTAAAATATGTGAACCAAGACCAATACCCTACCTGGAAAACAATTAGTAGGTGCGCTTTAATGCGGAAAAAGCAAAAAAACACAAAATTACATCTAATGCATCCTTCCAGCATGGTGATGGTTCTGTCCCATTAAAATCACTTCGCAACCTACCTCACTTATGCTGAATTTGGAAACCATCAATAACGGCCATAGGTGAAATACAGAAGGTGGAAGAGTGCATATGGGATAAGAGTAACTTTCTGTGGGAAAAGTCACTATTCCTCGATGCCCAAAAACGAGGGTTTGAGATACACCCAGTGCTCCTGCAACAGCTGCCTGGGTTCTTGATCAGAAAACCAGACATTTTAGGAACAAGTTGGGGGCTCTATAAATCAACTACAGTGTGATTTCTGAGTCTGATCATTAAAAGGTGAAAAGGCGTAAGGAAATCGTTTTATTGGAAATTGGCAAGAGTGCCTGGTCTGAAAGCGCTGTCCATGCACAAAAATGAAAAAGGTTATAATCCCACAGAGGGAAAGAAAGGGCATTCCCTTGAGACATTTTAATACCGTAGAACGACCAGAAGCCAAACAGTTATCAAATTGATGCATGAAGGCAGAAAAGGATGACAGTCATCGATTTTATGGGTGGCTGCTTCAATGAACAAAAGAATACAAATAAAAAAGGCTGATGGGAGAAGGAAGAGAGATGATGGCCATGAAAGTACCATTTTCATAACTTTGCGAGAACCTGCTTTCCCACTATCACTCTGAGAACATCCGTTACATCTAAAAAACACTGTGAGCCAGTGTGTAGAAAAGCTGCCCAAGTCAAGGTGTAAACGTTTGTCCCCCATGTTTGAAAGTAGACTCCCTAACCCCCAGCAGTGTTGCTATGATTTTTTATAATTCTGTATCATGGCTTTTCCTGATAACGCAGGAAATGGTGCATTTTTATAGAGGGGAAAAAAATCATTTCTTCCAGCAAGTATTTTCCATTTTCACTTGCATACTATGACCTGAAACAGATACTAACATTTCACTTGAGAAGGAAAAACTGAGATTTACAAACACCTGTGGAAGAGCTCTGAGAAAAAGGCTCTCCGTGGTGAATCCAGATCAATATAGGATTTACATGGCACTGGAAAAGCCCAGAGTCCCCCAAGGAGGATTAGCAAAGTAGTCAAAGTGAGAACACACCAGGTGGAAGTTCCAGCCAATCCTAACACAGTCACTCAGGCAAGATTCCCCCCTGAAATTCCAACGAATGAAAGAGGTACCAGGTCTCGGAGAGTGAAAACACTCCCCTGGCTTCCACCACAGCAAACCATTATAAACTGGTGCATTCATACGATACAACGCCTGCGAGCAGGATGTTATCTGTGGTCCCACAACACCGAAGGGGGAAAAAACAGCGAAACCCAGTAAAATATTATATTGCGAGTCTGAGAAAGCAGATTAAGGGGGTCATTCTGACCCTGGCGGTCATCGACCGCCAGGGTCGACGACCACGAAAGCACCGCCAACAGGCTGGCGGTGCTTCCCAGCCCATTCTGACCGCGGCGTTAAAGCCGCGGTCAGAAAAGGGAATCCGGCGGTTTCCCACCGGATTTCCCCTGCATGGGCTGAATCTCCATGGCGGCGCTGCAAGCAGCGCCGCCATGGAGATTCCGACCCTCTTCCCGCCATCCTGTTCCTGGCGTTTTTTACCGCCAGGAACAGGATGGCAGGAACGGGTGTCGTGGGGCCCCTGGGGGCCCCTGCACTGTCCATGCCACTGGCATGGGCAGTGCAGGGCCCCCCTAACAGGGCCCCATAAAGATTTTCACTGTCTGCATTGCAGACAGTGAAAATCGCGATGGGTGCAACTGCACCCGTCGCACCCCTGCAACTCCGCCGGCTCCATTCGGAGCCGGCTTCTTTGTTGCAGGGCCTTACCCGCTGGGCCGGCGGGCGCTCCTTTGGCGGGCACCCGCCGGCCCAGCGGGAAAGCCAGAATGGCCTCCGCGGTCTTTTGACCGCGGAGCGGCCAAATGGCGGTTTCCGCTTGGCGGGCGGCGCCCGCCTAAGTCGGAATGAGGGCCTAAGTGTCAAACCACACATTTTCTTTTCAGTTGATAGAACGAGACCAAACATGAACAACTCTTGGTGAAGGATCAGACAAGACACCTACAACTCCCTCATCACCCTACTGCACCTTTCTGCTTTCTTCCCTTCATCACCCATAACCGGGGTCGCCTCATTCTCCTCCCACTTGTGGCTCCCCATCATAGGCCCCTCAGTCCGACTAGAAGAGATCGGTGTTCTTATTGCATTTTTGTATAACTTGTATCAGTTGGACAGGAAAATTAAGTTGTTCCAGCGTGAAGTTCTTTCTGGAAATTATTTCATGTCATGAGTGTAAAAACAAACAAAAAAAAACGTTTTTCCGAGTAGTTCAATTTGTGAACGAGTTTGTGATCTTTACAATTCTTGTAAATAAAGTGATTTTTTTTGTATAGAATCTCCTTGTTTATGGCTCGGTAGAGTTGATGCATGAGCACTATGATGTTTGACAAAACGACCACTTCTGTTGCCATCAATGGTATCTTTAAAGGTAAGTGTGCAAATTCCTGGTAATTTGGAATCTAGTGTCTCTCCCTTCTATTTATTTCTATTTACAATATTGTGGGTAAACACTTAAAGACATATTAAACATTTACAGACCCAGTTTCCAGATTCAGGAGGCTGACCATAGAATATTTCAAATAATGCTGGGCTCGTCGTGTGATTAACTTCTCATTGTCCTAGGACGTGTGGTAGCCTCTTGCTAGCTGCTACCACATGGCTATGCTTAGTGAAGCTTGTATGCCTGACAATAGACAAGGAACCACAGAAGAAAAGTCCAGGTCAGATGAGAACACTTAAGGTGGGAGTTCCAGCCACCACTAACAAACTCACTCAGGGGCCATTTCCCCAGACATTCCATGGAACAACTCTTGACTTCCACCTCCACCACGACCCTTCCTATAGACATGGAGTACTCAATGGATACAAAGTTTATTTGCTGAATGTTGGAGTCTTTGGCACTAAGGGGGTTATTACAAGTTTGGAGGAGGTGTTAATCCATCCCAAAAGTGACGTTAAAGTGACGGATATACCACCAGCCATATTACGAGTCCATTATATCCTATGGAACTCGTAATACAGCTGATGGTATATTCGTCACTTTTGGGACGAATTAACACCTCCTCCAAAGTTGTAATAACCCCCAAAATCTCTAAAGGAACAAACGCACCCAAGCCGTAATCCAGAAAAAAAAGTATACAGTAAGTCGGAATAAGCAGGTTAAAATTGTCAAACCAAACTATTTTGGGCTTATTTGAAGGAAAGACCAAGCCTCCAAAAATAACCTTAAGGCATGAATAACAGCTTTTGGGGATGTACCAGACAAGGCACCTCCATTACAACTCCCTCATCATCTTATTTCACCTTTATGCTTTCCTTCCTTCCCCTAACCAGTAGCTGTGCTTGTTGTGTGATTAACTGCTTATTGCCCTCGATAATATGGTAGCCTCTTGCTAGCAGCTACCACATGGGTATGGATATAGTTAAGCCTGCATACCCGACAACAGTCGAGGAAATGCTGGGTAAAGCTTGCCGAATATTCTAAATCATTGTCCACCTGCTAATATTTTTCGGTCTGACAGCCAATACTTTCAAATTTTAATAACATACTTTTGTAAGGGCTAAATTTAAGCCAGCTTTCTTCATCCACTGGTGTTGCAGTGTGCCATTTATGTTTTGCCCACCACAGCATACAGCGTGGGGCAATGGGTCTTCAGTCAACTTCATCCACTGGCTTACTTCTACGTGGGTGACAGCGTTCTGCCCTTGCACAATGTGCACTTACACACAAAAAGTAGCACTCTTGTACAGTTCTACAAAACATAAGCAAAACCTACAGTTGGTGACCAACACGAGTCTTATTGGCTTTGCCAATCCTGGTAGCTCTTCTTGATAACGTAAATAATGTTTCGTTTTTTTATCGAGGGAAAAACGAACACATTCTTTCCATCAACAATTTTCTATTTTCCCTTGCATGCTGTGTGACCTGCTACAGATGTTAACATGCCACTTGACTCACATCGTGGTATATATGAAGCCGAGTTACCGAGAAAGCAACGAATGGAACTACATACTGTATGGTGGATGCAGCGCACAATTACTTTACAAAATCAATCAGAAAAAATAAGATTTTCCTGTGAAAAGATCCAGTCCCAGACTTTCCCTCTGAGCCAAAACGGTAGATGTTTAATTGTTTTGAGAAATCAAGGGACCAAAAAAAAAAAAAAAAAAAATACCTGTGTACATCGTGTGAGGCCATTGTGTAATCATTTTACGAATATACATTTTTATCCGAAATAAACTCTTACTGTTTGATAGAATTGAAACAAATCAGGAAAACATTTCTAGGTCTTTTTAACTTTGGCAAATATTGACTAATTATTTGGAAACTTACCAAGTCTTGGTCTAAAATAGTTTAGTATGCTAAAATGGTTCCGTCCAAAATTAAGAGCATTAGTGTTTACATGTTTTGGCTTGCTATTTTTATTTCGGTGACCTAATCTCCCAGTTTGGATAAAAGGAAAGGAGAATCGTAAATTAAAATTTAGCACCTTTTACTAGTATTAAACTTAGTTATGTTTTGTCATTGTTTTGTGGCTTTCTCAGAGCAGATCTCATTTGCACTAATTTTGACCCATCACTTGTTTAAATGACCTTTTTCTGCAAGCACGTGATAAAAAGTAAAGGTTAGGGGAGCCTATGAATCGTTCTATAAATTACTGCAACCAATAAGCAATAGCAGAAAGGTAACGTGGCGAATTCGCTAGGCCACTTTCAATGCTAATGTGGGACACGAGGCAAGGTAATTTTTGCTACAGCCTCTTCCTCCTGCCGCTTTTCAACAATTGTGCGCCAGTTTGCAAAATCCATTATGTTGCAGAGGAGTCACCACACAAAGTGAGTTTGAATGCATTAATAAAACAAGCATTTACAGTGCAAAAGGTCTTGCGTTTACATGAGTTGGAGCTTTTGGCGCGGTAACTGCACTACTGGCAACGGACAGGGTTAATATGCCTGCTGCAAAGAACGTGTACAAAGCAGATCAGAGTGCATATAATGTAAAAACAATACCGTCGATCGAGTTCGTGCTCTGAACACAGTGAGTGACAAGTCAGCCACAAAGTGCAGACAAAAGAAAAAAGTAGTTTGCCCACTCTGAAGTATATTGGCAGTCATGCAATTATCCCTGAAACAGGGTCGGTGTCCAATTCAGTAACCAAACCAACCCAGGGCGGGACAAACGTAAAGCAGTAAAGCAGTTACCAATGACATCAAGTGATTTTTGAAAGGCAAGCCCACAAACGAATGAAAGTGATGGGTATGAGATGGGCATGGTTCCTCCATTCCACCCACAGCCTCAGTAACCATCTCCAGAGCTATTCATCAAAAGGAATGCACATCACCCTTCTATGCATTAAACAGTGCCCCGTTTTTTTTTTTGTAGACAGGTTCACGCTACACAATTTCCTCACAGAAACATAGGTACATAAGAAAGACTGCAACTCATAACTAAGACTCGAGAGTTTCCTCACAGTGAACAGTCTGCATAAGACAGAGACACTTCAGTGCTTTCTGGATTCCTCCACCACTGTCAAAGTGGCTGCTATTGTTCATTTAAACGATCAGAGATTTATGCAAGAAAATAACTTTTCCCAGGAAACAGGGAGATTTTTGTGAATACGAAACGTATTCCACATATAGCAATCCACCAGGTCCAATCCAAGTCAGTCAATGAATCCCCATTACCATTCATATCCTCTGTGCATTCAATCCCACGCTCCCTCTCCCTTAAACATCAACACCCCCAACGACATTGCATCAATAGTTTGCTAACAAGACTAGCACTGTTTGTAGGAGACACAAGCGTGGCATTATACAAATGTCACACTTACTGTAACATACAACACCCCCACCCCTTTTTCTTATAGAAGAATGTGCATGGAGCATTACATTCAGTCATGGAACCTGCGTGTCCTACTACTCCTAGGTGCACCAATAGTGTGAACACGTTCATTGGCAGTAGAAGCTCCATTCACCACTGATTTCTAACAGTCGCAATCTCCCAAATTAAAAAACACTACATTTGTCACTCCTATTGCCCCATCTGGCAACTCCTCCTTTGAACAAAGAAGCCCAGTCTTGATGCCACACACACTGCATTCTTGAATACTTCAATGACACACATAGGATCTGACCAGCACACTAATCCTTTACTTGCACTTTTCCCTTTTTTGAGGAGGACAATATTCCCAGTATTGACACTCTGCCTGTTAGGTAGCCCTTTTCGTTTCCTCAAGATGTTTTTCATTTTGTATTCTTCCACAATACATCTGATTTCCCTGAAATCGACCATAGCCACCTCAGCAGCCCCTTTCTTCTTATTCTTTATCCACCACGGAACGAGGTTAGTACTTGGCTTCCACCGCCTCACTAACTCAAAAGGAGTCATGGATTTTATGGAACTCAGGGAAGTTCTAATATGCAAGCAACATGGACTGAAATGCCTTCCCCCCCTAGTTCAATCTCCCTTTTACCAACAACTCAATTGCTTCCTTTACCACTCTATTGAATCTATCTACATGACCATTTGATTCAGGAAGGAAAATAGAAAGTTTATGCACAATACCACTTCTATCCAAGTAATTTTGAGTATAATTATTGATAAACTGAGAACCATTATCTGTCACCTTTCCTGCAAAAAAACATTGTCTAAAAAACCTCGAAAACTTCCTGATCCTAGAACACTTTTACCATTTTGATTTCACGCCATTTGGAAAAATAATCCACCATGACTATGTCAAACACTTCCTGTCTGGGTGACACTGTTAATGGACCAATTTCATTCAATCGTAACTTCCTCCATGGTCCCTCTCGAAACGCAACTGGTTGGTAATCCAGAGTCAACACTTGCAGATTTATCGATTGAGGCAAATTCACCACAGACCCTCACTTGATGTTCTACAAAACTGTATGCCTGGTCACCCAAAATTTTCTCTGACCCAACTTCTTGTGATTGAGATCCCATGTCCTTCATAGGAAATGTCAATGACAACTCTGTATATACAATATCAAAATGAGATATTGTGTGCACAGAGTACTGGGATTCCACAAGAGGCTTGACAAAGCTAATAATAGATAATACTAATGCTCTATTTGTGGTAGTGTGGTCGAGCAGTTCGGCTTATCAGAGGGTAGTGCTAAGCATTTGTTGTACACACACGCACAAGTAATAAGTGGAAACACATAGTCAATGACAACTCCAGACCAATAGATTTTTATATAGAAAAATATTCTTTTGTTAATTTATTTCTAGAACCACAAGATCCATTTAGCAGGTAAGTACATTAAGTGAAAGGTACTTGGCATAGTAATACTTAGAATTTTGAATGGACTCAACAATGTCCACAGTTTTCTTTAAATTGGCAAAAAGCTATTTTAAAAGTGGACACTGCAATTTTCAACAGTTCCGGGGGGAGGTACGTAAAAGTACAGTTTTTGAGGTAAGTGACAAACTTACGGGTTCAATCTCCGGGGCATAGGTAGCCCATTGTTGGGGGTTCAAGATAACCCCAAACACCCACCACCAGCAAACACAGGACCGGTTAGGTGCAGAGGTCAAACAGGAGCCAAAATAACGTGGGCCCTTATGAAGACAGGGGGTTACTCCGGTTCCGGTCTGCTTGCAGGTAAGTACCCGCGTTGTCGGAGGGCAGACCAGGGGGGTTTGGAGGAGTACTGGAGGGGCCCCACGTAGGCACAAAACCACACCATCAGCAGCACGGGGGCGGCCGGGTACAGTGTGCAAGCAGGGCGTCAGGTTCTCAATAGAACTCTCTGGAGGGACCCAGGGGATCACTTAGGCGCTGCAGGCAGGGCACGGGAGGCCTCTCGGGCAAGCCACCGACTAGGCAAGGGTGAGGGCCGCCTGCTTGTCGTCACTGCACAGTGGTCGGTTTCTCTTGGGCCTGGGGGCTGCGGGTGCAGTGTTTCTCAAGGCGACAGATATCTTTGTCCCGAGCAGTCGCAGTCAGGTGGGTCCTCGGGATTCCCTCTGTAGGCAGTGTAGAGGTCAGCCCAAAGTGGACACGTAGTCTGAGTCACCTGGGGATCCTCTCTGGCTAGTTGGTTTCTCTGGGGTGTGGGGGTCAGGTGCCGAATAGTTGGACTCACGCTTCTGGAGTGAGGTGAGAGATGGTCTTCGTTTTGGACTGGTCCTTTGTCCACTGGAGTTTCCTGGTCCCCAGTGATGCAGATAGTCCCCTGGAGGCTTTTCAGGGGGTCGCTGGTCCTGCAGAATGGTTTGCTTCTTCTCTTGCAGCTTTTTGAAGCAGGAGATGGGCAGAGTCAGTTGTTGTCTCCTTCTCTTCTCTGCGGGGTTTTCAGCTCAGCAGTCCTTCTTTCTTGAGGTAGTCAGGAATCTGAAGAGCTGGGTTCAGTGTCTCCCCTAAATACTAAATTTAGGGGTGTGTTAGGGTCAGAGGGCAGTAGCCAATGGCTACTGTCCCTGAGGGTGACTGCACCCTCCTTGTGCCCACTCCCTCTGGGGAGGGGGGGCACATCCTTATCCCTATTGGTCCTAATCCTCCAAAGCAAGATGGAGGATTTCTCAGAGGGGGCCACTTCAGCTCGGGACACCTTAGAGGTGGTCCTGGCTGAGGGGGTGACTCCTCCTTGTTTTTCTTATTATCCCTCTGGACTTGCTGCCAAAAGTGGTGGCTTGTCTTGTCCGGGGGGGGGGGCAGTCATCTCCACTTGCTGGAGTGCCCTGGGGCACTGTAACACCAGGCTTGAACCTTTAACACTCACCGCCAGGTGTTACAGTTCCTGCAGGGGAGGTGTGAAGCACCTCCACCCAGGACAGGCTCTGTTTCTGATTACAGAGCGCACAAAGGTACTCATCCCATGTGGTCAGAAACTCGTCTGGAAACGGCAGGCTGGCATAGACCGGTCAGCCTTAGATTAGCAGTTGGGCTAACATGCAGGGGGCATCTCTAAAGGCCCTCTGTGTGCATTTTTCAATAAATCCCACACTGGCATCAGTGTGGGTTTGTTGTGCTGAGAAGTTTGATACCAAACTTCCCAGTATTCAGTGTAGCCATTATGGTGCTGTGGAGTTCCTAATGACAAACTCCCAGACCATATACTCAGTATGGCTACCCTGCACTTACAATGTGTAAGAATTGACTTAGAAACTGTAGTGGCATAGTGCCCATGCAGCTGTGCCCTCACCTTTGGTCTTGGGCTGTAAGGCCTGCTAGAGGGGTGACACACCTATGCCACAGGCAGTGGTTTGTGGGCATGACACCCTGACGGTAGTGACATGTTGACTTTGTCTTTTCTCCCCACTAGCACATACAAGCTGCAAAGCAGTGTGCATGTACTGAGTGAGGGGCCCCTGGGGATGGCATACTACATGCTGCAGCCTTTAGGGACCTTCCCTGGCCACATGGCCCTTGCTACCAGGGGTACCTTTTGCAAGAGACTTAACTGTGTGCCAGGGTTGTGCCAATTGTGGAAACAAAGGTACAGTTTTAAGGAAAGAACACTGGTGCTGGGGGATGGTTAGCAGGGTCCCAGCACACTTCCAATCAAAGCTGGTATTAACACTAGACAGAAAGTGGGGGGGTGACCATGCCAACAGTGGCATTTTCCTACAAAGATCCTTTTTCATTTCATATCCCCAATTAGTTTCTTGAACTACTGGATGTTTCAGGCCTAATCAATTGATATCATGCAATATAAATGTTACTTCACACTCATCCATTTCTGCACCAATGGAGCCCTCCCCTGTTGATGGTAACCTAGACATGCAATCTTCATGCAAATTCATCTTCAGAGGCACGTACTCCATACAATCCTGGAAAGTTTGCAATCCAGACGCAAGAGGAGCGAACCTTGCGGGCATGGTATGACATCTCCAGGTGCCATCATGTGCACCAATGGTTCATGATCTGTTTTTACTGTGAATCTGGTACCCCCCCCCCCAACCAAAAAAAAGTTCTGAAATGCCCCCTCACCCCCAAACGCACACTAGCAACTCCCTCTCTATTACCTAATAATGTTTCTCAGCATCCTGCAATGCTTCTAATGCATATGAAACAATCCATTCTCTTCACTTTAATACTACTCCCAATTCACAGATACTTGGATCAACTACTACAATACATGCTTACCCTCTCAACAATAGTTTAAGACAAGGTGCTTCAAACAAATGTTTAATTCCACTCAAACTTTGCATTCTTCTTAAGAAGGCATCTCAAAGATCCACCTTGGAGGCATAATTTGGAATAAATGTTGCATAAAATTCAGTTAACCCAAGAAATGCCATTAACTATTCTTTGCACAATGGTATAGGAACGCTTGTGATAATCTCCACATGGTTTTATTTGGGTTTGATTCCTGAACCACTGATGAGATTGCCAAGGTATTGAACCTCATGTTTCCTACATTTGGATTTCTCCAATATTAAAGTGAAAGCTTCGGCTGACAATGCTGTCAAAACATTCCTCAAATTGTCATCATGTTCCTTCGCATTTTCGCCAAACACTAAAATGTAATCCTGAATACCGATGGCACCAGTTATACCTTTCATCGTTTCCTTTATTAGTCTCTAAAAAACGGATGCCACACTAGCGAGACTGAAAAGCATCAGACAATACCTAAACAAACCTCTGGGTGTAATAGTTTTTTTATTCATCTTCCAGTTTGACTTGGTGGTAAGCGCTTGGTAAGTCTAAGGTTGAAAAAACTTGCACACTTGCTAATCTTGTGACCATATCATGCAAGTTGGGAAGTGGATGGGAATCCACCCACATAGCGCTACTGAGCCAACACATTATCTCAATTCACCCGATGCTTTCATGGAAATCAGTACTGTTAATACCCATGAGGAAGACTTCACAGGTTCAATAATGCCTTCTTTGCACAAACCTTCCAACATATCTCAGTTTCCCTATATAAGATATGGGTACATTCCTCACTCTATGTTGCACTGAGTTCGTACTGTCACATAACCAAATGTAATGCTTAAATCCCTGATACTTCCCAAACCTATCACTGAAAGCATCACAATTTAAAAAAAAAACAATGTTCCACCCATTCGACAATCTATAGACATTTTTTTTCTTTGATGGCACTTTCAGCATTACCGATGATGAACCCTGGAATCCAATCTAATCCCCATTTCCTCTTGGTCAGGCCAACCAAAAAGAAACTGGCCATTCGTTGCCACATACACTTTCCCAGGTGTACAGTATCCAGATTATTCAAAATCTGCCACAAACCAACCCAACAGATCAATTTTATGTTCAGTATATCCACCAGGCATATCTGGCAGTAGTAAAATCTTGTCAGGTCATCTCTCCTTGATTATGGTTTTTCCAATAATAGGGTACGATGCACAAGAACCGTGGCACTTTTCCTATGAATAGTAATATTACAAGATGGAAATTCTCTCTTCCCCTTCCCTTCACTTATTCTTAGAATACTATTATGGTCCTGGTCAACACTGTCATACTCAGATTCCATGTCATCGCTCTATTGTAGAAGATTCACCTTCCTAGCATTAGATGAAAACAAGTTACATACCTGTAACTACAGTTATCCGGTATTGGTATCTTTCATAAATTCAAAATGCTTGAATCATCCCCGTTGTCAAAGTGGGAGTCCCACGGTACATAAAATAGCAATAATTAACAAATTAACATTTTTTGCCATAGGCTATAATGGAGATAGCAATTGCTCATATAGCCTATCCATGTCCTTTTGTGAAAGGACCCAAACCTGCCTGTTGTCCAATCAGGCACCAGCACCCTCTAGAACCTTCTCCAGAGAAGCTCCCTTCCTCAGATTTTCCAGCACGAGAGTGAAAAATTATAACCTGAGAGGAAATGCGAGCATCAAAGGGGAGGAGGGTGGGTCGCATGTGAATTTATGAAAGATACCAATACTGGATAACTGTAGTTACAGGTAAGTAACTTGTGTTCTTATCCAGTATTGGATCTTTCATAAATTCACATGCTTGAATCTGAATAGTCAGCAGTACTGTTGATAAAACATTATATCCAACGTGGATGGAGGGTGCGAGCATGAAGACCCTCTATCTCCAATATAAATAGTTAACTCATACATTTTTCATAGTGAGCTTCAAAGGAATATAGATACTTCTAAGTACATGTACACATATACTGAAACATTCATATTGTAAATGCCGATATATATTTATATATATATATATATATCCATATACACATACATATATCTATATGCAGAAGTATAATAGAAATCACGTTATTTGCATCTCAAACCATTTCTATATAACTCAGGAAAAAGGTCTCACCTTAATGAAAGAGATGGCATAGACAGCTTGTCCTACTAGAGAGTCAGTTCTTTGTGATGACTCCAAACAATAGTGCTGCGTAAAGGAGTGCGTAGTTTTCCATGTCGCAGCTTGGCATATCTTATCAAGGGCAATACCTTGAAACAAAACAGCCGATGTGGAGACTGCTCTCGTGGAGTGGGCTCTCGGGCGCCTAGTCAGTGGTCTTCCTGCCTTGGTGTGACAGAATTGGATTGTCGAGGAAATCCATCGGGCTATAGTGGCCTTGGTTACTCCTGTTCCCTGTCGTCCAAGAGAATAAGATACTAGGAGTTGGTCTGATTTTCTGATTTGCTTGGTACTTTGAAGATAAAATTTGAGGCATCGTTTGATGTCCAAAGAGTGTAGAGTTTTCTCTGCGATCGTAGTAGGATTTGGAAAAAAAGGTTCGTAGAATTACAGGTTCATTGAGATGGAACGAAGATGGTACCTTGGGAATGTATTTAGGGTTGGTTCTGAGCATAATGAAGTCTTCAGAGAAAACTAAAAAGGGTTCTTTAGTAGTGAACGCCTGTATATCACTGACTCTCCTGGTAGAGGTGAGAGCGAGCAAGGTTGCCACTTTCCAAGTGATGTACTTGAGTTCTGCCCTATGAATGGGCTCGAAAGGAGCTTTCATGAGCTGGGAAAGGACAATATTAAGGTGCCACTCTGGCGGAGGTAGCCCCACCGGGGGAAACGTGCAGAAAAGCCCTTTCATAAACTGCTTAATGATTCTGGATGAGCCAATAGATGGCATGTCAGCCGATCATCTGTATGAGGCTATAGCTGCTAGGTGAATCTTGACTGATGCATGGCAAAGACCAGCTTTGGAGAGAGAGAGCAGGTAAGAAAGAATTTGCTCAGGGTTAATTTGAAATGGGTGAAAATTGTTGTGAGAGCACCAAACACAAAATCTCTTCCATTTGAGTTTGTACGTCTTATTTGTGCTCTCTGCTCGTGCCCTAGATAATATACGTCTACATTCCTGATTGATGTTCATATCGTGAAACTCTCTGTACTCAGGAGCCAAGCATGCAATTGTAGTGAAGCTGGGTCGGGATGTAGGATGAGACCCTGATCCTTCGCTAGAAGACTGTGGTTGCAAGGAAGGCGGACTGGATTGGCCACGGACCGGAGTAGGAGCTACGTGTACCAGTACTGTCTGGGCCATTTGGGGGCTATAAGAATGATCCTGCAGCTTTCGGACTTCATTTTCCTGAGGAGCCTGGGAATCAGTGGGATGGAGGGAAAAGCGTATACAAAGATCCCGGACCATCTCATCAAAAGAGCATTTCCCCACGACCCCGGGAGTGGGTATCGACTGGCGTAAAACTGGCATTTGGCGTTCAGGTTGGTGGCAAACAAGTCTAGGATTGGCCAACCCCATCGTTGGAAGATGCTGTTGAGTATGTTCTGGTTGAGTTCCCACTCGAGGCAGTTGTCGTCCGTCCTGCCGAGAGAGTCCGCTAGGGCGTTGTTGACCCCAGGCAGGTGCTCCACCTTGAGGCGGACATTGTTCAGTGTGAGCCAGTCCCAAAGAGACTGAGCTTCTCTTGAGAGGGAGAGGGATCTTGTTCCTCCCTGCTTGTTGATGTAGAACATACTTGTTGTGTTGTCCGTTCTGACTAACACTGAGGATCCTGCGATGCGTGGCAGAAAAGCCTTGAGCGTGAGATGGATCGCTTTCAGCTCTAACAGGTTTATGTGCATTTCTTTTTGGAGCTTGGACCATCTGCCCTGAATGCGCATGTCCTGCAAATGGCCTCCCCATCCCTCCAAGGAGGCGTCTGTGGTGATGACAAAGTCTGTTATTGGTGCTAGAAAAGTAAGACCTTGGGAGAGGTGGTTGGTGTGAGACCACCATTTCAACGCCTGCCGAATTTTCGGTGTGATAGTTATCAAGTCGTCGAAGGACCCTTGCGACTGGGTCCATTGAAGTTGCAGTTCTTCTTGCAGTGGCCTCATTTTGAGTCTTGCTAGCCGTACTAGGACTATGGTTGAGGAAATCGTGCCCAGGAGTGACTTGAACAGTCGTACTGAAATGAACTCTTTTGTGGAGATTCTGACAGCCAAGAGGGTTAGCTTCTGCTGCCTTGCTGGAGTGAGATATGCCTTGTTTTGGCTAGTGTCTAATTCTGCTCCCAGGAAAACTCTTCTGCATGAGGGAAGCACAACTGACTTCTGTAGGTTCACTGTTAGACCCAAACTGTGGAATAGTTTTAAGCAGGCGTTTGTCGCTTTTGAAGCTAGTAGAGATGACGGAGCTCTTATGAGCCAGTCGTCCAGGTATGGGAACACCTGGAAACTCTTGCCGGAGGAAACCTGCGACTGTGGCAAGGCATTTCGTGAAGATTCTTGGAGCTGATCTGAGACCAAATGGTAGGACTTTGAACTGATAATGGGCACCGGCTACCGTAAAGCGGAGATATTTGCGATGTTTTCGGTGTATTGGTATGTGGAAGTAGGCGTCCTGGAGATCTAGAGTTGTCATAAAATCTCCAGGATTGAGGAGGTGCAGGATATCAGATAGTGTGATCATCCGGAAAGATTGCTTCCGAAGGAACTTGTTGAGTTTCCTGAGGTCTAGTATAGGACGCCATTCCCCTGACTTCTTCCTTATGAGGAAAAAACGGGAGTAGAATCCGAGACCTCGTTGTTGTATTGGAACTGCCTCTATAGCTCCTTTGGCAAGCATGCTGAATACCTCCCTTTGAAGCAGACGAAGATGGAGAGATCTGCTTGATGTTGGTGGATGATGCAGTGGCTTTTGTATGAATTCCAGGGTATGACCTCTTGTCACTATATCCAGCACCCATCTGCCTGATGTTATTTTCTTCCACTCTTGGATGTAGTTGGAAATATTTGCTCCTATTTGCGGATGGTGCGGGCATTGGGGGAGCATAGCCGGTGCCTGTAGAAGATCATTGTTTTCTGGGTTGATCTCTGGATTGTGAAGCTTGTCTTCGTTTACCTCCTTGTCTGGTATAGGAAGCAGTAGATGATTGTCTGTACTGTTGGTGGTAGGAAGGCCTATACTGGGATTGTTGGTATTGCCTGTGGAAGGAACCTCGAAATGAGGTGAAACCTTTTCCTCTAGCACCCCGAAAGAGCTGTTTGCGGTATTGCAGGGTACCCAGGGACTTGGCAGTGTCCGTGTCAGTCTTGATGGCTTGGAGCGCGTCATCTACGTGCATGCCAAATAGAGATTCGCCATCGTAAGGCATGTCTAGGATCCGGGACTGCACTTCCGGACTGAAAGATGTGGCTTTGAACCAACCTTGGCGGCGTAGGACAGCGGCACCTGCTAGTTGACGAAAACCAGTAGAGGCAATATCAAGAGTGCAGTCGATTATTTCTTCCGACATACGCTCACCCTCTTGGAGGATCTTCCGTGCCTCTGCTTGCTTACTTTCAGGGATGAGGTCCAAGAAAGGTTGCATGTCTGACCACATTTGGCGGTCATAACGACCTAGAATTGCCAAAGAATTTGCTGCTCTGACAGTGATTGCTGACATGGAGGAGAATCTTTTGCCTATATTATCCAATCTCCGTCCTTCTTTGTCTGGGGGAGTAGAGATAGGCGTCAATGGGTTTTTGGAGCGCCCTTGAGCAGCCTGTGAGATAACTGAGTCAGGCTTTGGATGGCCAGTAAGACATGCCGGAGAGTCTTGGGTTGCCTTGTATTTCTTGTCTAGTTTTTGTGGGACTGGTGGAACTGTAGCCGGGTTGCGCATAATCTTTGTACCATCGCTCCATATGAAATCAATTATCGGAATGGACCGTACAGACTTCCGTGATTGCTCCTTAAAATCATGTAGGAAACATTCCGACTGGGAGACAGATGTTGGAAGGTGAAAGCGTACAGCAGCTCTGTCCATAAGATTATGGAAACCACCTATGTCCTCGGGTGGAGAATCAGAGGGGCAAGGAGGTGGTGGAGAAGGAGTGGGGGCTAAGTAATCATCCCATTCCTCAGTAGGATGTTGCGGGGTAGAAATTTCTCCTTCCTCTTCTTCTTCTTCTTCCCCCGAAGTGGAACCTTCATCTCTAGGGGGTGCAGCTAACACCGAGTGGGATGTCATTCTTGGAGTAGCTGGAGGAGGATGGACATTGATTGGTGTCACCGGAGAAACTGGCGCTGGTGGCTGATCTTCTGCTGCAAGTGGGAACCTTCTCCTATAATCCTGTAGCATAGATTGTAAATCCTGGATTAAGGAGGAAGGCATCTGTATAGAGTCTCTATGCTGAGGCTCTCTTGGTTGGTAAAAGTGTTCCTGATGAGAGTAGTATGGTTGGTACTGGTCATACTCATCCTAGTCATCTTCCTCTTGATACTTGACGTGGAGCTGTGAGGGGCTGTGTGCATCTCTGAATGGACCTTCATCAGATTCCTCCCAGTCAAGAAGATGACTGGGTACTAAAGTTGACACTTTACTTGGAGATGTGTCTATTGGATAAACGTCTGGTGTGGGCAGAGATGTGATCCTGACCATGGCTCGGAGATCTGGAGACCTGGAAGAGGTAGGAGTTGCCTCTATCTGCCTAATAGGCACCAGTGCAGTCGTCGATGGCGTGAAAGTTGAAGGAGCCGTGGAAGGTACTGATTTTTCCCTCGATGATGGTCTCGTCGATGGTAGTGTCGTCGACGTCAGCGTCGTCGACGGTGGTGTCTTAGTCGACAACGACTTCTTTGATGGTGTCCCCGTCGAAACAGCCGATGACCTTGGCGTCGCTGACGTTATAGTCGACGGTGTTATAATCGACGATGTACTTGTCGTCGATGGCGTAATTGTCGACGGAGGTTTGAGTGAGGGGATAGGAGCCCTTACCGTCGATGTTAGAGTAGTCGACGCTGACGAAGGTCTCTTCGATGTAGTGGAAACGGTAGTTGTTAGTACCGTCGTCGTCGTCACGGTCGTCAACGGTGGTGTCGTCGTCGATCTGATTTTTAGAGTCACTTTTCCAGACGCAGAAGGCTCTGAAGAAGGAGAGAGACGGTAGGACTCCTTCTTCTGAAGAGGAGAGGAAGGCTCAGAGGAAACTGAAGTCTGTAAGCCCTTCCCATGGTGTAATTTCTGCCTCTTCCTAGATTTTTCTGTGTGGCCCAGGTCCTCAGAATTGGACCTTCTATGTGGCCTCTCTGACCCCCTCTCCTCACCTGAAGTACAGGATTTAGCCTGTAACCATGTCAGGAGCCTACCCTCACGATCTCTGAGGGTCTTTGTGGAGAAGGTGCGACATATCTTGCAGTCCTTAACCTGGTGTTGTGGGTAGAGACAATACAAGCAGTCTTTATGTGGATCATAAACATGGAGCCTTTTCTGTTTCTTGCAGGCCTTGCAAGGACGGAAAAGGCATTTTCTAGAAGAATCCGACATATTTTCAATTGTTTTGAGAGAAAATATTCTGAAGTAGAAGAAAAACTGAGCAGAGCTCAGGGAGACTCCCTTCACACGACGTGCGGTAGAAAATCTGAGGAAGGGAGCTTCTCTGGAGAAGGTTCTAGAGGGTGCTGGTGCCTGATTGGACAACAGGCAGGTTTTGGTCCTTTCACAAAAGGACATGGATAGGCTATATGAGCAATTGCTATCTCCATTATAGCCTATGGCAAAAAAAAAATTATTTGTTAATTATTGCTATTTTATGTACCGTGGGACTCCCACTTCGACGACGTGGATGATTCAAGCATGTGAATTTATGAAAGATCCAATACTGGATAACTACACACTCTATTAAGGTGTTCTTTCTTGTTGCTCTCTATCTAAAGCAGGACAAAACTTTGAGTTGCTTGTCACATAAAACTACTCCTTTCTTCCCATCATTCTTTTGCCACATGACTTTGACATCATTCTTTTGACATGTGATTTTTTAAGTTTGTCCCCACTATGCTTTACTACTACGTCAACATCATTATCTAAAGTGCCTCATCTCCTGTACAAATTTCTAAGAGTGCACAATGGCTTGAGCAATTCCAATTGCAGCACTGAGGGACATATCAGTTGTTGTCCATTACCTCTTGTATGTTTTTGTTATTGGTTCTCATTAAAATGTGATCCTCAGAACCTATTCATAGATAATATATTTAAAATCATAGGTTACGGTAAAAGATCTCAACACAAATACAAAACCATCTATGGACTCATCTGCACCTTGCTTTCCGCAGCAGACTTTAAACCTTTCCATCACTATTAGTTTTTTTTTATCCATACCGTAAACAATTCTTTGGAGGCATATTGATACACTTTAATACTACCAAAATTAATTAAGACAGGTACAAATCTTAAACTCTTTCAGATCAATACCCCTTAAGCAATGTTTTAAAAGTGCTAATTTCCTTTCTGGTCCGCAATCACCCCCCTCTAAAATTTCATAAGCCAAAAATACTGCCTCCCATTTCTCCCGGTCCATAGATGGTCCACCAGGTAACGCAAGAAATGAAGGAGGTGGTACCATCCCATACATTTTACAGTGTGTATATATATATATATATATACACACACATTATATTATATTATAATATGTCAGTTTCTAATAAAACATTAAAGGTAGTCACCATTGTCATACTTTGCTTATAGGTGTGCACATCACTGTGTTATGGTATGTGCTTCACTTAATCCATGTTCCCCAGTCAGTTCAGTTGTGGAAAAGAAAACTTGAAGTTTCTCCAATATTGCAACACAGCAACGGGGTGAATTATGCTATACTGGATCCTACACGTATCGAAAACATGTGGCCAATAAAACAGATTCCACTCCATTCGGCCAATCGGAATCAGCTTATACTCTATTTGCCCAATGCAGCTCATCCAATAAGAACGTGTGCAACATATGTAGCCAATAAATAATAATTTTCCACTACACTTCCCAATGAGGAACAACTTACTTCTGCCCAAAGAAATCCAGCAGCAGAATAATATACAGGAACCCAAAATACACTAAGAAAGAAACAATTATTGGACATGTCTTCATTAAGTCACCACATGTACGTGCTATCAATATCCATGTTGATTCATATCCGCTTATTGCCAGTGTAAAAAAAGGGGGCAAACTCACTGAAATAACCATTCCAAGGAAACAGATTTTTGTGGATACTAAGGTTATTCCACAAAAATCAGTCCTCCAGGTACAATCCAAGTCCAGCATTGAATCCTAAACGATTATTTCCACTCCCTTGTATGTCCTCTGTGCATTCCAGCCCACGCTCCTGCTCCCTTAAACATCAACACCCCAATATTATTGCATCAAAACTGCACAACCAGCATCTTTTTATCCTACCATTTGCACAACAGGCATTATTTAATATAGACTCCAGTGCAGTATTACAGTGGGACAAGCATTATGTGTAGGAGACACAAGCGTGGCATTATACAGTTATAATGCTTGTGTTCCTACTGTAAGATACAACAATTTACACCACTGATTACTGTGGATCCTGCGATTTGGGGATTTTTCAGTGAACCCCGGTATTTGCCACACCATGGAGTTGGCCTTCCCAACACCAGTAGCCCTATAAAGCATGGACAGATCTGCTGCAAAGCAAAGCATCAAGCGCTGTTGGTTTGAGTAAGGAGAAAGGAGCTAGTCCAAGCTTTTCCAACAAGTAACTCTTGAGTCTGTCTGCTACCTGCTAGGAGGTCTCCTAATTTAATACGCTCGGCGGCACACTGAAGTTTCTGTTTAGTTCAATTAATATACCGAAACTGAGAAGCGAATGAGACAAAATAGTGAGTATTTTCAGAACTCAAACTGATGCTTGGAAAAAGAAAAATGGTTGAATTTCCAAAATATAGTTAAAGCTGATATTTGAGTGATAAATCATGCAGCATAGGGGAGGCATAGTACAAATATGATTTCCTTTGCACCAAGGCTTTGAATGGAATATTCATAATGCTTTAGAGAAACAGCAGTCTCGTGAATGTAACAAAACCCCTACTAATAGACAGTCATTGCCCTTATGCCTCCGCTTGAACTTTACAGCAACCAATGAGATTGGATGTTCTCACTCAACGTGCATCTGTCTTCAAGCTTCAACTTGGCAGACTGGAAGAAGATGAATGGTAGGTAAATCAACAAGAAAGCGTACACCAGCAATCAGAGCAAAGGTTATAAAGCCTTCTCAGTAATGTATACTAACCCATCGGGTAGGGAAGTCAATTACTGGAAGTAGAAGACTTCTTTCTCAGAAAGGCATCCATCTGCTAGTGTCCAAAGTAGGTAACAGAAAGTAAGTTAACTGGTAATTTAATTCTGCTGACCACAGTTCATCTAATTGACTAAATACCTGATTCACACACAAAAAAAATCATAAATTCACATTCGTACATGTACTCATATGAGCAGATGACGTCGATACATGGCTTTTGTGACATTACAAATATCACCAGCAGTGCACAACAAAAGCTTCACTAGTGGAAATGTCATGTGATGACTGATATTTCACCAAAGTGAAAGTGCTCCTCTGCTTGAGGAAATCTAGCCAATTTTGCAATTGAACATTCCCTCCTTGGTGAAAACATTTTCCTCGCAGAGAAAACCATGACACAGTTTGGAGATATTTTAGCTGCCTTTCTCATACTCAGTGGGGATTTACCTTAGATCTTTGCTGGAGTAAACCTCTGGATATTTCTCGCGGTACGAGGGTGGACGGATCAAGAGGAGTATGCAAGTGCCAAGAAACTGACACGTTTGCAGAGGCCACATTGATTCATCCATTCTCCGCCTTTTGCGTGGTGTTTTCCACTGCATAATTTTACAAGCTCGGAGCATTCAATTACACCTCAGTAGTAAAATTATTTACACCTTCCAGATATACACAATTTTGTGTATCAGGCAGACAAAGTTTAGGAGGTAGTTCAGATGACCCAAATATCGAGATCAAAATAAATACGTATACATCCCCCAAACCTACTTAATATCCTGGGAAGTAGCAGCATTCAGATATTTCGTACTTACGCCCATTGCTAAACTGAGTGTAAAGAGTTATACACTGAACTGGAAATTAATACCTTCGTCATAGACCAATCAATCAATCAATGAGTCACACATGGCTGGATGGGTCTTTAAAAGAACGTCTCCGAGACTGATGGTAGATTAGTACGCCTGAACTTCCCCCAGTCTATAGAATAAATAAGATGGTCAAGAGAAGACACAAGAACTAGCTGGGCTAGACCCAGAGAAGTAATGAGAGTAGGCTGCTGAAAGGGAGTTGGAATGTTTCTGGTGCAGAAGAGGCTCATTTCTCTTATACATTTGTGTGGCGTCCCTATAGCTCTTATGTATATCAGCCAAACACAGATGTTTTTAAGTATCTGTTAAGGTCTCTAGGCAGCCTTGTATTTTAATATCCACTTTGTAATTGTTATCAAGGCTGTGGGTTTCAAGACCCTGCTGAAGTCAAACGATGTGCAGCCCGCTGCTTGATTTGTAGGTGAAGCGCCACTAAGCTGTGTGAGAAGGCATGGACAGCCTCCATTGTTGGTATCTGGTCAATAGGACAGTGGAGCTAGCATAAAAAGGCAAACCGTGCCCGAGTAGAAGATCATCTATTTTTAGAAATCCCTCTGGGGGAAAAAAAAAAGGGTAGAAAACAAATCTAATTTGAACAACAATTCTTTTTATCCGGGAGCTCTTGGATAATTAGCACTTTGGATAATAGAGAAGTAAGGTCTGTCCTCCCAAGACCAGCATCTCGGGGTACTCCCTCCTCCCCTCCATCTCTCAACGCTTTTCCTTACCTTAAAGGATCCTTGATGGGATAAACAGACAAGCTTACCTGGGGATTAAAAAAAGTTTTTCACTCCTCTAAAAAGATACTAGATTTCTCAATAACTTTCTCGTTCTTCAAAAAGCACGACACGATCAGATGTCCTTTAAAAGACTCCTAAAACAAGCAGGTCTGCTTTTCAGACCTTCTACAAGAATATGTAGCGCCATTCAGACTGGTTTCTTTCAAGAGGCAAGAGTCCTAGTATTTGTGATTAAATATCTGGGTCGAGTTATTAAAATCCAGATAGCTCATGGCACTGGAGACATTCCGTTTTACGCCTGAAATATCTGAAGGACTCGAGGTAGGTAGCATGCTGAGCGCAAAGCTAACAGACTATGGTGCCTCTCTTGAGCACGTTGTTGTCCAGGAGGCCAGTTTCAGCATGTTCTTGCCACATTGAGGATAAGCAGATTATGATTCACACGGAAGACACAAGGACCACGGCAAGACCTATCTACGAAACCCAGTAACACGTATTTTTTTTTTGCAGAACTTTGCTGCATTCTGAGCTAGATCTTGGCATTCAGCCATATGGTGAGCAAGCCTATACTAACTCGTGGACATTGACCCCATTTATTACACTCAGTAGTGGGCTAAGGAAGCAAAATCACATTGCCTTCGAATTTCACAGCACTGATAGGTAAACGTATTGAAGTGCTTGTTGAAATGTTTAGCCAAGAACTTGCTTATTTGAGATGACAATAATTGGTCGTGGTCTTTCAAGCTGCAGCAATGGTCTTTGCCGCAGTTTGGTAGATGTACAATTTAAAAGCTATTTGTGTTCTCTACTACTCTTATCCACTTACATGTTTTTCACATTTACCATTACCTTGTAGTTTTAGCTACATATCTTGTTTCGTCATGGAAGTTCCCATTTGTGCTTCACAAATCCCCGCAGGTTTTAATTTTTAGGTTTAATTTCCAGCAATGTATGTCGTGAGTCTCTCCCGTTACTGTAACATCTCTAATTTTAGCCTTACCTAAAAAGACTGTAGGCACAGAACATATTTACCATGGGTTTCGGGTCAGCCTATTTTTTATTATTGGTTGGATTTCTAGTCAATCTTATTTGCTTGCTTTCTATTCAATTACTTTCTTCCCCTTCCGGTTTTTGTATCCTTACCCTCTCCGCACGCCGAACTTCTCTCCAGAACACAGACCCTGATTACTACCTCTAGATTGGATGACCTGCAACTTACATTCACGTAACTTTTTTTCTTTTGACGTCAGCACGCCCAATCTTGTGCTTTCCTGTGTGCTGCTCCCCACTTCACCTCACCACCTGCTACGCCACCAGTGTTCCTTTCCATCCCACCTCTGTCCTGCTCAGCTTTTAATTATAACATCCACCTCCCATCCCAGGTGCCCTCCCTCTTTCCAGCCACTCGTGATCACCATGACTTGCTCATCCAAACCCTCTGCTGCTTTTTACATTCTATATGCCATCCCTGCATGGTTTAACAGTACAGACCCAAGAAGCAACCATGCTTTCTATCAACAAGCATTTATACACTGGAAAGTTCCTCAGTGGGCCCATAATTAATAACCACTTTAAAAGTGTGAACACTCAAGCTTTAATCTTTCCTTTGCATTGTGTTATTTAATTCAATAATATCTGGCTGCTTGGTGGCCATTTGCCCTCACAGGGCCATCACTGGCTGCCTTCAAGTGAAGCATCTGGGAATTGTGTATGATGGATTATAAACCTGTGACATCAGTTAATAACAGAAGCTAAGTTTAGTTTCAATGCTTGTCAGTTAGGTTGTTTTTTTAAATTGTTTTATTAAAGAATATAGGGTGATACAGAATATATAGAAATATACATTCAAAGCATTTTTTACAAGTGATTTCACAATAGATATATAAACATTTGCAATCTGACAAATATTCTGAATATTTGGTTGAAGGATTGTGAATCAACCTTTAGGGGAAGGAGTATAAGAGAAAAAGAAGAACAAAGAAAGATCAATCTTGGGGTGGGAGAAAGATAGAGATATCATATAAACTAAGAGAGGGGGGAAGAAAGGTTGAAGGGAGAGTTGATAAATGAATAAAGGGACCGGGGGCCTTGGAGCCAGAATGTCAAGGCTGATGCGGGAGTAGTTCGATTATTCCCTGGCTGATGTGGATTGTCGCGTGGAATTGGACAATATGGCACATGTGCCTAGATGGTTATGATCTGAGATAAAGGTTCCAGTACATGAGGAAGGATAGCACCAGGAGAGGAGCGATCAAGGGGTTGTCTGCAGGGGTATATAGGTTGGAATGGGTTTATTTACAGAATAGGTCCATCTTATATGGGTTAGATAATCAGACACTGGTCGGAAAAGGAGGAGTATATGGTTACTCGGCCAGAGGTCTAGGGCGTTTGTCAAGGTGGGGGGCCTAAGGGGTCTAAGGGGTGGAAGAAGAAAGAAAGAGAGGAAGGGGGGAGAAGATATAAAGGGGAGAGGGGGAGATGGGGGGGGGGGGGGGAGAGTGAAGAGTTCTGAGAGGACGATTGACACTCGCCGACCGTCCACCAGCTGCCTCATGATCTTGTCAGGAAGGGACTCCAGACTTCCACGAATAGTGCCGCTTGATCCTGCAGGTTGTAAATTACTCGCTCGTGAGTGGCAGTTTGGAAGATGGCTGTCATCCATTCTGTTGGTGTGGGGGCAATACTGGACCGCCAGTGCCGGAGTATGCATATTTTAGCTGTGGCAATTGCCGTATGAAGTAACCGTTTATGGGCACGCGATAGGGAAGGGTACGGGCGCATATCGTGTAAAAGAATGAGTGATGGCGGGGTCGGGCTTGGTATCTGTATAGAATCTATCAGGGCATGGCGTACCGCTTCCCATAAGGGTTGTATCGTCAGGCAATAACATAGGATGTGGAGTAAGTCACAATGGGAGTCTGCACATCGCCAGCATTTCGCATGCGGCATCCGGCCTGCCCTGTGAAGTTTAATGGGGGTCCAGTACCATTCTTGGAGAACTTTAAATAGACAAAATTTCAGGTGGGCTTCGTGAGCTCCCCTGTCAAGGGATTCTATTATGTCCGACCATTCTTCTTCCGTATAGGTGATCTCAAGTCGGTCCTGCCATTTTAAGCGCAGTCGTTCAAGAAGAGGCTGCGAGTAGAGATGGTTTGTTATCTCTGCATACAGACCAGCCATAACGCCTCTGTGTCTGCCCCACTTCTGGAGATAGGTGACAATGGGTGAGGCTTTAAGCGTCCACGGGGGGTTCCTAGGGCCCTACGCATGCAATGCTTAAGCTGCATGTATCGCCACTCTTGGTTACTGTGTATGCCGAACTCTTCCTGAAGGGAGGAGAAGGTTCGAAAGCTATCTCCGTCTATGATTTGAGATATATTACGGATACCTGCCTCGATCCACTGGGGCCATCTGAGGAGGTTTCCTCCTATTTTTATGCTTTTATTGCCTGCTATAGGGGCCTGGGCGTGCAGGAAAGGGTGTATACCAAGTAATCGGTGGGCTCTGCGCCATGCTGTGTTCGTGGCCATAAGGATGGGGTTAGGTAAGTGGGAGTGATCCGTGTATGGCCCTCCCATTTCTGTATGCTGACCTCTTAGGAGTTTCTCTGTGGCTACCCATTGCGGGGGGTCTGGTGTATCTGGGAGTGTGTACGCTAGCTGTGACAGTTGTAAGGCTAATCAGTATTGTTCTACTGAGGGTAGGTCTAAACCTCCATAGGGTCGTCTTGCCAATATTGTTGCAGGTTTCAGCCTTGGGCGTAGGGAACCCCAGACGAAGGTCCTTATTGATGCGTCGATCAGGCGGAGCGAGGAGAGCGGTACCAGTAGAGGGAGCATGCCTAATACATATGTGAAGCACGGGACGGTAACCATTCTGATCGCCTGCGTCCTGCCCAACATGGACAGGCCCAGTAGTGACCATTTGGCGAAGTCCTGCTTCATTCTGGATATAAGAGGATCTAGGTTGTCCCTGACCATGTGTTCCAGGCCTCGATTCATAAACGTTCCTAAGTATTTAAGGCGAGTCGGGGTCCATTTAAATGGGAGGCCATGTATTGCGGCCCTCGTCGTTACGCGGGATAGTGGTAGGCTTCGCTCTTGTCCCAGTTTACCCGATATCCGGATAAGGGTGCAAAGCCCTCTATGGTAGAGAGTAGTAATGGCAGGGAGTTTTCAAGGTCGGACAAAGTTAGCAAAATGTCATCTGCGTAGAGGTAGATTTTGGATGAGCCCCCTGTTAAAGGGATGCCTTTTATCTGTTGGGAGTTCCGTATGGTAGCTGCCAGAGGTTCCATGGCCAGTAGGAATAGGAGCGGTGACAGGGGGCAACCTTGACAAGTGCCTCTTCCGATGGGGAATGGGTCTGATAGAAAGCCCCCACAATTAACCTGTGCCGTGGGATGATCATACAATAGGCGGACTTTGGAAATAAATTATTCTCCGAGGCCGAAGTGCTTCATTGTAGTAAACAGGTAGGACCATTCGATACGGTTGAATGCTTTCTCCGCATCTAGAGATAGAGCTAGGGCTTCCTCTGGTAGTTGTAGGGATTCTAGTAAGGTATGGCAGAGGGTACGCATATGATTTCTGGAGGTGCGACCCGGTACAACCCCACCTGGGTATTATGGATCAAAGACGGTATCACCTTACGTAAGCGTGCTGCTAAGACACTGGCTAGGAGTTTAATGTCTCCGTTCAGAAAGGGAGATGGGGCGATAACTGCCACAGAGTAGAGGGTCCCTCTCTGGCTTAGGTAAGACAACAATCGTGGCCCTGTTGGACAGAGCGCCCAAGGAGCCTTCCTGACATGCTTCCGTAAGTGCCTCGTGCACTGCTGTTATTGCCTCTTCCCCGGCCCATCTATAAAGTTCTGCAGGGAATCCATCCTCTCCCGGAGATTTATGGTAGGGGAGGTTTGCGATAACGTGTGTTATTTCTTCCCTGCTTATATCACCTTTTAAGAGGGCTCGACCTGCCTCCGACAGACATGGTAGGTTGGCCGCGGAAAGGAAAGCCTCTGTCTGTGTATGATCGGTCGTTATTTCAGGGGTATAGAGATGTCGGTAGTACATGGCAAATTTGTTCACAATTTCTTGCGGGTGGGTCAGTACCGCTCTGGAGGAGAATGTTATGGCCGGGATGGCTGAAACAGCCTCTCTCTGTCGGAGCTGAGCCGCTAGAAGACGTCCTGCCTTCTTGCCTTGTTCATAATGGCAACCGTGTAATTTTTGCAGCGCGTATTCCGCCTGAGATGTATAGAGTTCATTGTGTGCCATTCGGGCCTGTTCTAAGGAGCGGTGCAACCTGGGAGACGGTTGGGCAGTGTATTGTTTAGTGAGGTTTGGATTGTGGTTTCTAAGGTAGTTTGGTGGGCTACTCTGTCTCTGTTAGCTAATGCTGCGTCTCGCATCATGTTCCCTCTCAGGGTCGCCTTTGCCACTGCCCATAGAACCCTTTTGGAAGTCACAGTGCCCGTATTCTCGGCCATATATGTGGACACATGGGTCCTAAGTTGCTCCTTCCCTTGGGGGTAGCGGTATCTATGTACAGCGAAGCGCCATGATTTTCGGCCGGGGGGGATTAGACCTACCTGGATCAGGAGTAGGATCGGGGAGTGGTCTGAGAGACCGCTATCTAGGATACACGTGTCTAGCATTTGGATGATTACTGTGTGTGATAACAAGAAACAGTCCAGGCGTGATTGGGTACCATGGACAGATGATAGAAAAGTATATTCCTTATCTTTCGGGTGTTGTATTCTCCAACAATCAACTAGGCCAGCATCCATAGTTAGGGCCGTCAGTAGTGCCCTGTCATGATTATTGCCTACATCATTGGGACCGGTCCTGTCCAATATGGTATCTTGGGCGAGATTCCTGTCTCCCCCGATTATATGGCGGGTAGTTCCAATTTCGGTCAGGAGGCGATTTAGTTGTAGGAAGAAGGGGCGCTTTGTGCCGGTTGGTGCGTAAACGGAGCCCACGCTTAGAAAGGTATTTCCTAGTTTTAATTTAGCGAATATATATCTTCCCTCTGTGTCATTCCATGTTTTAATGATTGTGATCGGGAGGGACTTACGCGTTAGTATCGCTAATCCGCATTTGCGAGGCATGCTATTTCCAGTCTCTTGGTCTATTGGGCAGCACCTAAAAGCAACCTTTCCTACCCAGTCCCGTTTAAGTTTACTGGATTACAGGATGTCGAGATGAGTTTCTTGAATCCAGGCAATATCTGCTCTTTTAGATTGAAGGTAGGACAGTATCTTTTTCCGTTTAACATAGCTCGTCATGCCGTGTACATTCCAGGAGAGAATCCGTAGCGGGCGTGTCGCTTGGGGGGCGTTCCCTGACATTCTGGGCGGTGGTGTAGAGCCGCACCGGCTCCAGGGATGGTACTTCAGCTGTTAGGGTGGGGGATGGGTTTGTTATAGTGTGATGGCTTGGGGCAGAGGGGGGGGCAGCTGGCGGGGGCCAGGTGTTCTCTCTAGAAAAGGAGGGGGGAGGGAGGTGGGAGCAAAAGAAGAGAAAATAGAATAGATAGATAGATAGGGGGGAGCCGAAAGGTAGTGCAAAGAAGAGAAAGGGGTGTGTGAAAATCGATCTATGGGATAAGATAAATAAAATAACAAGAGAAAATGCTGAAAGAGGAGATAGAAAAGAGAGAGATAGAGAGGCTATCTGTGGTTAGAGCTGTAAACGGCGGGTCCGATTCCTCTCAGAACTCTTGTGCCGTCGGGGTGGTCCCTGCCAGGGAGGCGAGGTGAGGCAACAGGCAGCCGGCATCGATTTATGACAAGAGAAGAAAAAAGATTGCAAGGGTCCCCGGGGGGTGGGGGGGGGGGGGGGGGGGGGGGGAAATAGAATTTTAGGTAGGGAGGTGATTACGTTTGGGAAGTGGACAGGGACCTAGTTCACAGGGTATCGGTTTGGTTTGATTCAGTTTGGTTTAAGGTATTGGAGGGGTAGCATTGTGTCAATGTGAAGGGGAGGGAGGTTCGTGGTTGTGTATGGGGACGGGTCTGCTCGACGACAAATGATGACAAGTGTGATGTTTGCGCGACTCATGTGTTTACAGTTTTGGGATAAAGGGTGGTCACCGTGCCTGGGTAATACTTTCGTATATGATTATAGGTTGTGGTAGTGATTTGATAAAAGGGGAGAGGGAAGGGGTTGATGCAGGGGGTTGAGGATATATTGTGGGAGTGTAAGGTAAGGATAGGGTAGATGGAAAGAAGGTGGGGAGGTTGAAGCGAGGGGGGTGTGGATGAGGCAATATAGTTCTGGTTCAGGCGAAAGTACAAAGAGGTGTAGGCATAGTACATCCTGAATACTTCTATTCATCTATAGCGTCACTTTATCACATAATACATTACTGTAACCTGTTAATTCTAATAACATAATATATCATAATGCCTTATCATACTGATATATTATTGACTGTTAAACTGAATGCCAGGCGATTTATCGTAGGGCAAATAATGAGAACTGCCGAATCCTGGACTATACGTAGGCGGTGTGCGTCTCACTTCACTGTAAATACCTTTTTTTGCATTATTGCATTTTGCATTAGTTTGTGCTGTATTGTTTGCTGCTATGGGGTGTTCTGTAGAGCGGTGGAAGCGCATCAGTTTATTTAATAGGTATTTGAGAACAACTGAGTAAAACTATAAAGCCAGGTCTTGTCTCTTAAGTGGCCTATGGGAGTCGGTAAAATCTAGTCCAGGCGCTGGTATGTGCACCCTATCTTACACTAGAAACAATTTACAAGTTAATTGATGTCACATTATAAGGTCTTATATTACTTTGTGGAGAACATGGGCATATTAACCGCCTAATTTTAACATTAACAATGATGACCCCAACGACCATAAACACTTATGAGAAAGATACAAATATAGGATCTGGATAGGTAATCATCCGTCCTTGGAGTCGATGGCGGCTGTGTATCAATGTTCAAGCAATTGTCTCACACATACACGGTGTTGAGTCGCCTTCTCAAGGAGATACAGTCATTGGTTTTAAAGGGGAGCGTGATTTGTCTCTTTTCAATCGTTGAGTGTGGGCTGCCACGGCGTGTAAGACCTGGCCCCTGTCATTGTGTGATCTGGCTAGTCTCTCCAGGTCCCTGCCCCTTTGACAGGTATCAGTGTCATGTAGGGCCGTACTTGCTTTCTCCATTCCTTAGGGGGGAAAGTTCTGTTACCTTCATCATCCCCTAAAATATTGTGCGGGTGGTTTGTGTTGGTAGAATCTATAGGTTGAAGTTGGAAAGAGTCAAGGAAGAGTCTCAATTCTTCGGGATTGTAGAAGTCCTTGGATACTCCGTTTTTGGTGACCCACATTCTTGCGGGGTCAAAAAGGCCATATTACATCTCCAGTTGACGGAGCCGGGGTTGTAGAGCTTTTCTGCGTTCATTGGTCTCTTTGGAGTAGTCAGCGGTTATTCGGATGTCATGCTGATCCACCCGGAAAGGTCCATGGCTACGCACTGCTTGGGGTATTTGACGGGTTTAGTTATGCCATAGTAGGCATGCAGTGATTGGTCGAGGCCTTGCAGATTTGTCGGAGTGTTTCAGGCCTACTCTGTGTGCCTGCTGGAATTCCAGCGGTGAGTCGAAATCCAGTGAGGTCAGTTTAGAGAGGGTAGAGCTCAGGAAGGCCTACATATCACTGCCTTCTTCGTTTTCCGGGATCCCAAGTAGGCGGATGTTATCTCTAAGACTTCTGTCCTCCAGGTCCGTTAGTTTACTCCTAAGGTAGAGGAGGTCTTGGTCTCGGTCCTGGGACGCAGTAGCCTGCGCTTCCAGTTATCCCATGCGTTGTTCCAGTCCCATCACCCTGGATTGGAAGCCTGCAATGTCTTATCGCATGGATGATGCGCTCAGTTGGGGGCGGCGATGCGTGAGGGCGTCGTTGTAGGAGTTGGGCGTTTGTGATGGAGCACTTCCAAAAATAATAATTGTCATGCCGGTTTATGGTTCGGTTTGCTACCGGGCATCGCCTTAACAGTCTGCGGGGGCTGCCCTGTTAAGGCCCAGGCCTTCCTTCCTCGGGGTCCGATAGGGGTGTAAGTTTTCCAAGTCAGCCAATTCCCGTTTCTGTTCCGTCCCCCCCGTTTTTTTGTTATCTGTTCCAGTCTGCTTATTTTTTCCTCTTTCCTTTTCCCCCCCCTTTATTTGTACCAACCTAGTGGCTGTTGCAGGGCGTGGCGATCTGCCATTGTCATCAGGTTGGGGGGGGGGGGGGGGGGGGAGCAATGGGTGCTCCGCAGTAGTGGGGCCGGTGGGTTGCGGTGAAGGCGTTAGCTCCTACTCCTGTGATGGTTATGCTAGCTTGAGTCGTTTGCCCCTTGTGTAGTTTCCTTTTTCGTGTGTCTTTTCATATCTTTTCGTCTCTTCTTTCCTTTATTATTCCATCTTATCGTTGTTCATGGTTTGTTTTCCTCTTTTTGTTTTATTATCTTGCCCCTTCCTTCCACGTCTACCTCCTACATGTCCTGTGTAGAGAGGGCTGCAGTGTGTTTGCCCCTCTCCGGATGCTGATGGTTTACTTGTCCTTTCTCATCTCTCCTTCACCCTCCTGTCCCTCCACCTCCTTCTGTTCTCCCTCTCCTCTTTCTCCTGTCCTTTTTTCTCCTCTTCTCGCTCTTTTTTCTTCCCTTCTTTCTTCTTTATTATTATTATTATTTACTTATTACAATGGGGGGGGGGGGAAAGCACAATATTTCAGCAAAAGGTGGCACGGCGTCTCCCGTCAGCGCTGGGGATCTGTACCTTAGCAGCCAGTGATTTCCTCGGCGGTGAGGCTGCGGCTCCGCCTCTCTGATAAAGCCCCCGTCCTCGCGTTGCTTGCTGGAGGGCCCCCGGTGTTCCAACAGGTCTCCCTGCCGGGGGTCCAAAGATTCAGAAGGGCCTCCGCAGCTCTCTGGGCCGCCTCGCCGTCGACGAGCCAGCCGGGGCGTCATAGTTACACGACTCCCCCCCCCCCCCCCCCCCCCCCCCAGTAGGCCTTCTCCGAGGGAGAGTCGCAAGTTGCAGGTCCACAGGCTCGTGTCTGCGGACTCTCCTGGCGCAGATCAGGAGCGCAGCGGTGGCAGAAGGGGTCAGCGCCGGATAAGGTAGTCGCTCCGGCAGTCTCCACGCCCCCGTCAATCGGCCCCAGGATCGCCGCGGCCCAGAGCTCGCTCTTTAGGCATCCATCTTACTTCGTGGCCCAGTCACGCCCCCAGTTGGGTTGTTTTAAATAAAACGAATTGCATCAACTAGTACTGCATTGCTTGTAACATTCTAGACAATGCATATCTGGAAGGGTGTTTGCATACTAAATAATATAAAAACTGATAACCAACATAGGAATGAAAATCATATTTCAAATATCAATAAGCGGTTATCAATTGATGGCCCACAGAGGAGCTTGCCCTGTTACATTCGTTGCTAGAGTTTCACATTCAGAGGCCTCAACAGGATCTCTCCCTTAGCTGGAAGTTATTAGAACCAGCAGCAGACGCATACACACTTGAATCAGCAATGACACCTGAAGATCAACCGTAGGATCTTGATTGTAACACAAAGCATGTGGTTCTTAGTTACCTATTGTGAGGTAGCAACACACAGGTGAGTTATCTAAATAGAATTATTTATATTGCATGAATGGGAACTCTGTAGCCTCTCTCCTATTGTACAACTTGTGCTTGGCAGAAGATTTGGTTACTCGTTCTGCGTGTATTGCCAGTTCCACTTAGCTGTTAATTCCTGGTTGTAATTTATGCCAAAGAATTCTCAGCAACGGGTTGGCAGGATCTGACCTTTCGATTTACCACCACCCCCCCTACACGTGTGTAGAAATGAGGGATACACACCGCAACATGAGTTTGTCATTGATGTGCAGGTCAGTGTCTTCAGATTCAATGATGATACTCACTCATCTTATGTGGTGCTAAGATTGGATAAAATTGCCCTACAGCTAGTTTACAAACAAGCTATTAAAGTGTCCAACTGGGTCAAGCCATCACCAGTACAGTGCAATGGAAGATATGATGTGAAACTGCAAGATGAAGGACTTGTGTTATCATGCAGTAAGCCAGCTGCATTGTAGAATGATACTACATAGTAAGGATCGGTAATGGGAGATGTAGTGATAGTGATTTAAAAAAAAAAAGTAATAAATCAAGTGGTGGAAGATGGGGTGGCCTGTTCTTTCATGGCATGACGTAGAGTGAGATGGTCGGTCTATATGCTGGAATGTTCACGAGGGAGTTGAAAGAAGTGAATTTGCATGATGCAATGCAGTCCATAAGTTGTGTTCTGTTGTGGAGTGGTATGGCACTATATGAAGTGTTGTGGAGTGGTATGGCACTATGAAGTGTAGGGTTGTGTTGCTTCCAGCAGGGTCCTGTGGTCAGATTAAAATGTGTGCTGTGCGGCTGTGTGGAGTATATTGCATGGTGCAAGTACTGTTTAGTGTGGGGATTCTGGAGGGTGTGATGTAAAACAGAGAGGTACTGTGCAGCATCCAACTTACATTCTATAGTGTCATACAGATAGCTTGGTGTGGTACGATACAATGAGTCGAAGGTGTAGTATTATATGTATGTTTTTGGCATCCTCTTTCTTTCCACCAGTCAGTAAATGTCTGCACGGTCATGCAGGGCTATAAAAAACTTTCCCAAAAGGAACACTGACAATTAAAATAATGGTTAAGGTCTCTGTACACAAGCGTCACCCTGTATGCTTGAACTCCATCTTCTAACGCATAAGTGACCAACTTTAACACCCAGGTCCTGATTTTTTTTTCCTGCTCGTCAATTGCGTCAACCTGCTTCTCTGGTGTATACCTTGTTTGGGCTGTGATCGTTCTTCTGCTGTGTAACACTTAAGCAAAGGAGCACGATTTTTGATTACATTTTTGAGTTTGCTCAGATACACATGAAACTCCTCCCTCCCCCCGAACTTCCTTTATTGGTCAAGAAGTTTACAACAAGCCTCAAACAGTGCATCACCTCAAGGTCTGCACCTCATGGCTGGGGAGTGTGGAGATTTATCCGAGGTTGTTGATAAAATATTCGTCAATATCCAAGAAGTGACCAATAAAGGAGCAATTTAGGTATGCGGCGTCCATACCAGGCAACATATATAAAATGACTGTCCCAACCTTTAAGGTGGCCTAACTTATTTTGGTGCTTTCTACTTTAGGAGTGAACCTCTAAGTGCACGGATTCAGAGTATCATTCAGACAGAAAGCAAACACAAGACTTGGTACTAAACAACAAGTACATACCTGAAATGCCCCAGACACTAATGCAAAGGAGGGCTCCTGCCTTGGCCTGCATCGTAAAGGTATGACTGTCCCGAAGAACTGAGGGCAAGGCTGGAGGGGGGGAGGCGGGGTTATGTTTAACAGGCTCCTCTAGCCAAATGCGTCAGAGAGGTAACCAGTCTCTCAAAAAAAAACGTCAGAGAGGTAACCAGTCTCTCAAAAAAAAACTTGATACCACTTCATCAGTATAAACAGTACAGAGAACAGTACTTTGGTACCAAAGCTCCCAAAAATATCTTGAGCTTCTAAAAAGGGGGAAAAAAAAACAACAACAAAAAAAACACTCACATAATCATACTGCAAGACTTTACTGATCCAAACAGGCGCCACACCCCTTTAAGAGCTGCACGATGCCTCTTCCTTTAAAACGAGCAAGAGGTAAATACGTGAGGAAAAAATGGCTAAATTAATATCTGAAACTAAGCATATATCTCTATAAAAGGTTTTCATAAAACTTGGCTCCTTCACTGAGGAGCAGAATTCAGTACCCAGAACGTCTCCAATTCCATAAACATGTTCTCTGATAAAGAGTCCGATGCTGCACTTTCCTTTTTAGGGTCGAGCGCACAAGTGCTTCGTCCCTGCTGTAATCTCTTTGGGCTTTTAACCACGCCTAATCACCCATGTCACGGTATGTCACTTTCATTGGTTTGTGGGGGTTGCCTTTCAAAATCTGCTTGATTTATTAGTGAAAAGCATGCATACGTCATGCCTTTTCTGTTTTTAGCCCTCCTCGAGCGCACCAGCCAACTACTGAAAACATAAGAGGCTCCATGTTTTCACATGGTTTCCAGACTACTTTATATATTTTTATTTTCAATGCAGCGGGTTTGCTCTGGGTTTTACATAGCGCAATCAAGCTCGTTTTTTTGGTTTTTAATTTCTGTGGCAAGAAAAGTCCGGTTAGGAGCTTACAACGCTAATAGCTCTAACTCGAACAAATGCAAGACCCTTTGCATTGCAAATGCTTGTTTAACAATACCTCCAGACCAGTTATTTAGCAGTTATACCAATTAGGCTGTTAAAAACACTTAATTCCTCTCCTGAACTAAGTTACTCATATCTGGGTAATAATCTTTCTCTTGAAAGGACTCACCCTCCAGCATGTGATTTTATGCAAGTATCGGCAAGCAAGCCAATAGTCTGTTTCTTTGAACCATTCCTAGAATAAACGGGGATTCTGCTACTTACCCATTGTCAATATCAGAACATCAACTGCAATTTAATGACACACTCTTAAGAAATATTATCAATGCCATAGTGCAGTCAATTTCATCGTATTAATTCAGACATGGCCTTTAGATTAAAAGTTCCACTTCCGAAGTCACCAGAGCCTCCCTCCGGCTCAGCGGTGCCTGCTTGTGAGAGCTATTGGTTCGCCATTCACCTCCAAAAGAAATGCCAGTACTTAAATACATTGTCTTGATGTTGAGAAAAGGGAATAATCTGTACACAAAATTATGGAGACTTTGAATTTACGTTTTCCTTCCAGACCTGCTTTCCACAGTTTGTTTCTAAGGTTAGCTCCCTCTACTTCAAAGAATCAACTACGGAGTAGGGAAACTATGATAATGGTGGACTGCTCTAGGCCATGAGCGAAACCGTCAACATTAAGAAGGATTCCAAAAGCAAGCCTCAAACGGACATGCCTTTCATATCAAAGAGTGTAAACTTTCAGTTTATTAGGTGGCAGCTGTTGCAGAGCTAAGATTTGAGAAACTGGGTTGCTGGTTAAGGTGGATGAAACCCTACACAAGTAACAGCCACAATCCTGGTCAGGATGAACCACAAAAAGTTACTAAATTAACCTGTGCTTAAAGCTCTGGTAGCTTGGCACAACAGCAGTCAGGCTTAACCTAAAGGCAATGTGTAAAGTATTTATGCAGTACACACTCAGCAATAAAGTGAAAACACAACACAAGAAAAAAACACACACCAATTTAGAAAAACAGTAAATTTTAATAAATTTGACACCGCAACAAAAAAAATAATTTAGTCAGTAGAACAAGAGGTATGAATTTTTGAAGTTGTAAGTGACAAATAGCATCTTAAATATCGAATGCCAACCATGGACATCTAGTCCTGTGAAACCGGGGCAAAGTCGAAAGTTGTGGCTGACCACGAGCAGCACATGCCCACTGGGCCTGGTCTCTCTTATCTTCAGACTTCAAAGAAATTTTAGATGTCTGAAGGTAAACATTCAAGCAGGGCAAGGCATCCGGCAGTGTCCGAAAAGTCCCTTCACCGGGGAGCAGCTGGATGACGCTGCAGTAAAGATTCTTTTTATCAGACTCAGTCTCTTTTTGGGAGTAAAAAATCTCCAGCATGGCGACGCAGCAGGCTGTAGTCGATGAGGCCTCCACGAAGCTGGATACCCACTTCTGTGAGGAACTGCTGAACTAGGTTTGCTGCTGAATAGAATACAGGGGGAGCTGCTGCAAAATCAGGTTGCCAGCAATGCACTTTGGGCGAATAGACAAGCAGGTAGGTCCTCGTCGTCCTCATTTCTCAGTGCACTTTTTGGGGAAAAAAATTCTCAAGTTTTGGATTTGGGATATTTGGGCACCTTCAGCACCAGCTCCAAGTGTCGAGGATTGGAGGGGTACCAATAGAAGGGTCAGGAGTCACGCAGACAGGGCGCAGGTGCGGGTTTGAGATGGTTTGAGCCTTTTACCTGCCCAAGGCTCTCATCAGGAGGCCAGTCAACAAGCCCTAAGAGTCACTCTGGAGGTCCTAGGTCCAAACAGAAGAGCAGGGCTCAAAAAGGGCAGACCTCTGGGGGCTCAGAGCAGGCAGCAGAGTAGTCCTTGTTGCATCAGAAGAGTCCCTCTTGGTGCAGCTGAGCAGGTTTCTGAAGTACAAAGTAGGCCATAGGCAGCACCATTGCTCAGAGTCATTGAGCAGGTCCATAAGTGAACTGAAAATTGAGTCTGAGGGTGCTATTTTTTATTTATTTTTTTACCTGGTGCAGGAGAAATATCTGAGGGCTTCTTACAGAAGTGCCTGAAATTTCCTGCCTCCCTGCCCTGGACCCAGCCCATCTGCTGGGATAATAGGCTGTGTAAACGTTTTTGTGAGACGACCGGGAGAGTGTGTTTAAGTGGGGTTGTGTGCAGTACAGCACCCCAACCCCCAACCGAAAAGGCACATCTAGTTCCTTTATTGTGTGGCTGTCTGTGAGGAACATACAATGGTCAACTGCCAAAATACACCAAGCCATGCAACTCAGAAATAGGTTCCAGGCAACAAAGGGGCTGGACAAGAAAATGCCAATTTTCTTAGTGACATTTTCAGAATTGTGGCTTAAAATCAAACTGCCATTAAAGCAGACTTGCATTACAACTCTTTAGACACCAACCATGACTTCAGTACCTATTCCCAATCAAACGTTATCACATATCTGATATAATAAGGTAACCCAAGTTTCTCTATATGGGAGAGGTAGGGCCTCACAATAGTAAAAAATTTTTTGAAGTTTTTTACTACTAGGACATGTACAACTTAAAAGTACATGTCAGTTTTAATCACAATCCACCCTGCCACATTGACTGTCTAGGGCCTACCTTAGAGTGACATATGTAATAAAAAGGGAGTTTTGTCCTGTCTGTGGTTTATTTTGTCAAGTCGAATTGTCAGTTTAAAACTGGCCACAGGTTGCAACCGCAGACCTGGGACATGTTTTAAGGGGCTACTTAAGTGTGTGGCACAATAGTCGCTGCTGGCCCACTTGTGGCATTTAATTTACCAGCCCTGGTATGTGGTGTACTTCCTTCATAGGGACTTATAAGTAAATGAAATGCCAATCCGGTGTGAGCCAATTTTACTGTGTTTTAAGGAATGAGCAAAAGCACGTTAGCAGTGGTAAAGCGCACTGCGCCCCATGGCCAACAAAAACGAATTTAGGAAACACGAGGGGTGCAGGGAAAAATAATTGGGGGGGGGTGGAGGGGGGGGCAATGACCCTACAGAGAGGGCCAAGTCCAACTAAAAAAAGAAAAAAAAGTTAGCTTTCCTCTGCTATCATTTGTACTGGTTAAAGAGACAAGGTCATAGGAGAATGCAGGGGGAAAAATGCATACCAAAGATCATACGCTATTTTTTACTGAACATCTGTGATTGCAGCTAGTTATCTACAGAACTAGTAGAATTAGAGGAATGTGCAGAGTTCTTTGGTACTCATGTGAAGGGAAATTATTTTGCTTGCCGTCAAAAGGACTAATGAAGGACCAGCACGCTAACAACAAAATATGCGAGTGCTATGTTCTCCGCCCACTGGAGCTTTTAAAGCTTGACCAAATGATGAAATACAGAGCAATCAGGCAAGAAGGTGGTGTTTAAAACAAACCGTCTCCTCCAGAGCTGCCACAGATCACCATCAATCTACTTCCTCTACGAGGTGAAAGGGCTAAAATAAAACTCCAGCAGAATGCATCTTAGTGAAGAGGAAGAGTGTCCTTTTACTACTAATAGATGAGAAAGAACAAGCTGTGAGTAAATATCAAAGACTAATTCCCCAACCCTTCCTTCAATATTTCATGTCATACAAAACTGCAAATCATATCTCCAGAGCATCTGGAAGAGATTCAAAATTTCCTTTTAGGAGCAAAGTAGGCCAAGTACTCTGCCACAGAAAGAATGTATTAATTAGGAAAGTATTAGATTTTTATGACCTAAAACGTTTCTTCTAGTAGAAAGTTTCATATGGTAATGCAAAGTGTGGAGGCCAAGCAGATGGCAGGCTGGTTGCCAGTCATAAAACCTCTGCATCCCCATCAAGAAAGAGCATCATCAGTTTCTCAGATTAAACTAAGATGATTGCCTGCATTTTGCTCTTAGCATGTTCACAAAGTTTCTTCCAACAGTGGATGCCCATCTTCATTCACAGGCCATTAATCCATACTCCAATTTACAGGACTTGCAAGTCAAGACCTAGTCCCGCATGTTGCCACTCTTGGATCTGGGGTTGATCATAAACCAGAAAAAGTCTCATCTAACAGACACAAGTTTACAGGATGTCCTGTAATTCTAATATAATTGAAGGAGTTGGTGGACAGGTTCCATAGTGACTTTCAGCTCCATTAGGTGTGTTCATGGTGCAACATCATCTGAGTAAACAGACCCAAGCATAACATTCTCAATCATTTACTGAAGTATCTTTATTGGTGGACCTTGCATTGCATGGCCGTGAAAGGGGCCTCACTCCATACCTCAATACCCTACTGACATTCTGACTACCAACTACTCAGTACGGCTTGTGGTTCATTCCAAAGATCATTGGAATAAGGACTCTGGACTCTCCAGTTCAAAGACCTGCACATCATTCCCCTGTAGATTCAAGTTCTCAGTGGAAAAACATTTTTTTTTTTTTTTTAAAGATGATTACTTAAAATATAATTTATGCATCAGGTCACAAGATGATCTCATTAATCCAGATAGTACCAGATGAACTCAATTTCAGTCCTGGTATAGTATGTGGGGATATAACTTCATGGCCCTTTCCAGAAATGTATCCTAAGTGTCACTGCATTGGGAGCAGCTGATTTTTGGAAAGCTTTCTAGCTTTGTCCATGTTATAATATACCAGCAAACAGTTGCTCTGTAAATTATTTTTATAATGGGTTCGAGGAGACCCACAATTAGATAACTCTCCTGTAAACATTCTCAGAGCTGGTCAATGCCAGAATCAACAACCTATTTTTCTCTAGGTACAATTTTGAGTAACATCAACTTCTCTAGATATCAGTGTCAATATCATCTCCTCCCTCGGCAAGCTCTTGAATACTCAGGTGGTCAAAAAGAAACCGAAGTCCAGCAGTGGGGGAATGTAGGCTTTGGGTCGAAGTCACTGAGTGATGAAAAGGACCACCCATTCTCCGCTCTCCCCCCCACTCCAAAAAAAAAAAACCAAAACAAATACACTTACATAATGGAGACAGTCCCGCATCCAACCACTACACAGTGGAATAATTCAGGGCATCTTAACTTAGAAGAGTTCATACTGTAAAATGAAATGCTGTGGCTAGCAGTAGCAGTGTCACAGCCCTGATCCTTCCACATCTGTGGACCTCAACACCACTGGATACTACTAAAATGCCAGCACCATAGAGGCATTAAGGACTGTGCTACTGACTAGCCAATCCTTCCTGTTACGTGGACACTGTTGAGCATTTACTTCATCTTTTATCCAAATCAAGAACTGCTCTTAGCGAAGAGTCCACAGTTTATCCAAGTAGGATTCTGTTTTCAAGCTACTTTTTAAATTTTACCTGAAATCTATTGCCTGTTGTAATCATTGCCAATAGTTAACTGTATGTATGCTTGTAGGTATGGTTGTATGTACGTACGTACGTATGTATGTAGAGGACACCCAGACCCTCCTCATGGCTTGTTAGAGGATCGGAGTCCAATCATGCTTAGTGTTTAAATTGTCCTGACAGTTACTTGAGATATCAAAGGCCCTTCGAGTTCCACAGAACTTTAAAAACCTAGCTTTTGACAAACTTAAGGTTTAAAACTATGTAATGGTGGTATGTTCAATACCAAAAACGTACTCCTCATGTGAGTACACAGCTTTGTAAATAAACTAAGTGAAGGTAACTAAGGCCAATGGAGTGGCTATCCATTAAACAAAGGAACTTAAATTAACACTCAATTTATCATTTAGTTAAAAAAAAAAAAAAGAATTTAATAAACATTCTTATACAACATGTGTAACCAGTAATAAATAAACTCTGATGCCTCAGGGATCTCTGATGGAAGGGGACTAGAAGGGTGTCCAGGATCTCTATGGAGCTTCACTGGGCTCCTCTACGCCACTCGCAGGAGATTTCTTCAGGGGAATTATGTACAACCCATTTTTGGCCTCCTTAATACGCCACCAGCGTCCCAACCTTTGAAGAAAGAGAAAATAAATTAGACCATATGCAGGTTATGAGCATGAGTTTAGGAAAATGCAGCTTGGTAACAATAAGTGCAGCTGGGTGTCTTAGGGAGAAGATATGTACACTGACTAAAGTGAAGAACAGCTTGGAATACCACTGTTACCAGGATGAGGACCTTTGGAACAGAAAGCTTAGAAAATGACTCCATATAATTAGACATTCCACCTGGTCTCATTAGCAGGTGTACGTCACTGACCCACTCCACGTTCAGATGGTGTTAGTACTGCTCCGCTACCCTTTAATTGCATTGCACGAGACCGGTATTCCAACGTGTTTTCTTTATATTCTTTAGTCAGGGCTTTAAGTGGGATGAAAAAAGTGTGTGGGCGGTGGTAGGTTATCTAAAAGGGGCACGGCCTGTGTACTTAGGGGTGTGACTTGGACAAACATTTCTGTGATTCACATAATGTGCCACACAGTGAGTATTTTGGTTCCTCTGAGATATCTTTTATTGCATTCAGATAGATAAGACTACTGACATACAGCCAAAAATACATCTAAAAACAGTCTTGTCCGTTGGTTTGGTCTATGGTTGTTATCTGTTTAAGATCACCAAGTAATATTGTCTTTGTTGTAAAAATTAAAAAATGTTTGAATTCTAAAATTAGGAGACTGAATTAAACTTTACTGTGGCAGGAGTAGTGGTCTACAGAGTGTCTCAATCATTCCTGCTATGGTCACGCTATGCTAGACATGTAGGCCCTTTTTCTCTCCGCATCTCAGCCATCTACAGATCTTGAAACTCATCTTCCTCTTAACCACAGTCTTTTCACTCTTCCCAGAATACACTTTGTTCACTTCACCACCACCCAAACACACAACTAACCCACTCACTTGTAAGCACTGAATTTTTATTGCCTTATCAAAATATTGACAACTGTGTAGCTCCTCCACACACATTTGCACAGAATCACAACTGCAACTGTAATATGTGATCATTGCTCTTTGTGCTCTCTACAGAGGCCAAGGAATGGATGAACGTGTATTCTGAACACCTTTCTGACTGACTGCAGAGAAATTTTGCACTGCTTTCAGACTCAATTCCACGGCTCCCAATTGCGGCCCTTTATAAACACCTTGTGGTGACTCAGATCAAAATATGCACTATACAAGAACAATCAGATACACAACATCTTAAAAATAGAAACCATTCTTAAGGAATGCAAAGTAAAACGTAAAATATAAGCAGGAACTAAATAGCAGTCATGAATTACTTCAATGTTTTTTACATTCATTGTTCAGAAATCAGTTAGTGTTTTTACCAGTTAAGTTAAGGACATGAAAACAGGTCCTGACAGAAACCTACTTTCAATGTCTGATTTTAATTACTTCAAGGTCTGAGACTTGGAGGGACCTGGTCCACTTTTAGCCCTGTCTACAGTCAGCAGAAATAAGTGACAAATTAAAAAAAGTGGGCTTTAGTACCCAGAATTAGGCTCTCACCTCATATTCGAGGAACCTACATAATTTGCTCATTCAAAATCTGCAAGCATCAAAATAATGATCATTTCTCTGAATATTTCTCGTAAGGACATCATGCAGCAATTCGTGACGTAAGAAAGCATGGCACATTTCCATGTGTGAACTCAGTCTGTCATAACAGCGTCAATAAAACAAATGTCATTTTTCAAGCATATTCAGGCAAAAAAGTTAAACTCTAATGGTTTTCAACTCTTGACACAACCCATAGAATATATTTCAGTTCATGTTTGTGCTAATTACGTTGGAAAGGCTTTATGCAAAGCAAACGTAAGAAGGGTGAGAACAAAAGAGTTACATTCAGAAAGTCTTGCTTCACCCTTAGCCTGACATTAAGGGGTAAACAACATGTTTAGTGTAACAGTAAAGTTTCAAATTCTGAAGATGGATTACGAATTAAGGCCATTATTTCCTGCACATAAAATTTTCGTAATGTAAATAAATCACTGTGTGAATCTTTGCAATTGCTGTGCTGTATTTTCTCCCAAAGTAAATTGGTCAGACTTCAGTGGAAATTCGAATTAAAATGAGTCAATATAAATGATTGGGTAAGAAGCTTTTTAGATGGAAACACTCCGCATGATGTCCCTTAAAAGTTTAAATATAAGATTATATTTAAGTAGGAAATAACACAATACAGCAAGAAGTCCTGTCCTAAGCACCAGGAATATTAAACACATAAGAAACAGTAGTTCTGACTGCTTAAAAGAACTTTCAAGCAGGACACTGGATACATTTTTGTTTTTGTTCTTTTAGAAGGGTGACCGGATATGATGAGGTGATTATACGGCAGGACTGGAGGCTTTGGATTATGCTATCTCTTTCTTTACTGAAAAAACACAGCAGACAATCAAAACTTTTTAAACATCAAAACTACATTTCCCAGAAGCATTAGTAGCCCATACACTGACAAATCTCATGTCAGCCCTACTATGTATATGTCCTTGTAAACACAGTCCTCCCTCTTTCTTTGTTGCTCACAACCAGAGTTAAGGCTAGTTTCTTACATTTTACTATTCCTGTACTGTTTCATTAATTGTACCTTATTGCTATGTCACTGGCCCGAGTGGAGCGGGGTTTGCCAATGCATTCAGAGAATTTAATCCTTTTCGTGACTGGTGGTGCGCGGAGCAAGTAGTCGGCATTCCGTTCCCTGGCCCCACACTCCATTGCCTGTCAGCGCTTCAGTGCCTTTTGTTTATCGAACGCCTGACGGGGCGAATAAACGCTGAAGGGCTTGGGCCCTTGTTCGAGCTCTTGTGCACAAGTGCTGTGGGTGCTGTGAGGAGATGGGACGTAGTCCGTCCTTGGTTCATGCGGGCCATTTCCATCACTCTCCTAGTGTCAGATCGGCCCCCATGTAGAGCAAAGAGCGCACAAGGTTCTCTCTCTTTGGGCATCGCCTGAAAACAACCGATGGAGCGCAAAAACATTAAGGCTCTGGCCTAGGGGACTGGCAGGTGCTCCCTCCACCCTAACTGATGTTGACTGACCAAGCTGGGTAACCATGTCCAGGACTCTGTCAATCAGGCTCTTATAAAGGCTCTTAAGCCATTTACACAGCCCCTAATGAGGTTTAGGCAACGAGCTGGCTTGCGCTGAGGCAGGTTCGATGGCGAATGGTCTTTTCGGTAACAAATTTGTTAAAGACTTGGGAAATATGTTGTCACTTTCTCAGCCCGGGATAAGGTGCAGACATCTATGAAAAAGATGTTCAGTGGGGGCCTTTTTACCAGGGCCAGACAATATTGAGGTTGAGCGCCAGGCAGTGGATCATATCATACCTCTGGCGGCTACACCAGGGCCCAAGGCGGTTACCAATCCTCCTCAGGATTGTACCCTAGCAGGGCCCGGAGGGGTCGCGGGAATATCTATAAAGGTGCCAACCAAAGCAGTGAGTCATTCCCTTTTCAGAACTGATTCTAGGGGGGGGGGGGAGGATACAATGACACCTTGCAGTGTGGGAACATACATCGCAGGACCCTTGGGTACTACAGACAGCTCTAGGTTACAGGTTAGAGTTTTACTCCACCCCACAACAAACAGTTCCTCCTCACCCCACACGTTTCACAGAGCGGTTTTATAGATGAGATTGTATCTCTGCTCTCCAAACAATGATTGTCAGGCCGGATCCCCATCCAGCGAAATTCGTGAGTACGATATTCCTAGTACCGAAAAAAGGCGGTGGCTCTTGTCTGGTTCTCAACCTAAAGTCATTCAGTTCTTGGATAGTGTATCGCCACTTCGAAATGGGAGGTATCCATCTTTTAACAGACCTCTTGCAAGAGGGCAATTGGCTAGTGGGATTAGACCTAAATGACTTATTTAACAGTTCCCTTTTATGCCCCCCACCTTTCTACAGTTCCGCTGGTGAGATCACTAGTTCTAGTTTACTGTCCTCCCATTTGGTCCTTCTTCAGTCCCCTGGTGCTTTACCAAGCTCTTACGACTGGTGGTGCAGCTCCTCCGAGAAAAGGGTGTCATCTTTATTTGTTCAGACAATGGTCTAATCACGGTGCAAAGCGAAGAGACGATTCGGTTGCATCTGTCTTTGGCGATCCAGACCCCACAAGATTTGGGGTTTCTGATCAATTTATACAAATACAGCTTGACCCCGTCCAACTCCATAGAATTCTAAGGTTTTCAAGTGGATTCTCTACAAGCTTGGTTGAAACTACCCATCCCAAAATGGAATTTGATCAAGAAAGAGTTGAGGAGAGCCCTCGCCCCTCCTACTATATCATTGAGGACTCTTGCTCGCCTAATAGGTCTTTTGGCATCCTCAATTCAGAAGATTTTTCTGAGGCCCTTACATTATCAGGCCCTTCAACGTTTGAAGATCTTGCACTTTTGCAAAGGTCTAGCTTATTTAGAACAAATTCCACTGTCGATCAAAGCTCGAGCAGAGAGAACATAGTGACTGAATCATATGGATGCTTAGAATGGCAGGGCCATTTTTGCATCTTCTACAGAGTGGATGATAGAATCAGATGCCAGCCGGTGGGTTGAAGAGTGTGTTGTGGATCAGTGCAGACAGGAGGTCACTGGTCGACAGAGGAGTTGAACCTCCATATCAATTGTCTGGAGCTTCTAGCGGGCGGTCTTTGTCTTGCCATAAGGTGAAGTCTTGCATCCTTTTACACATGGACAACATCTCAGCGATCCCTTATACCAGTCATCTTGGGGGTACCAGGTCTCGGGTACTAGCAGAGATTCCAAGGAATTTTTGCCTTTGACATCACAAATGTGACAGTGGAGTACATCCCGGGACGTTCCAATATGATAGCGGATTGGAACCCTCGCATCCTGGGGGATGGTCGCGATTCGAAACTAGATCCCTGGGTGTTTCACAGTCTCAATCGGTGGTGGAGTCCTTGTGCGATCGACGTTTTTGCGTCTTGCCTGAACTCTCAACTCCTGCTATTTTACAGATCCTCTGGCAGTTGGGTCAGGTGCATTTCTGCAGACATGGCAGGACTGTCTTCTCTAAGGCTTTCCCCCGTTCTCCTTGATTCAGACAGTACTCTCTCCGGTACGGAGGATGTAGTCGGAAATGGTCTTGGTGACCGCTCTCTGAAAGGCCCAGCCCTGGTTCCCCGTGGTGACATAGTTAGCGTGTGCCCTTCTGGTTCAGAACCTGTCTTATCAGCCTCTGCTCTTGGACCCGTCGCGTCTTCCTCATCCACTGGCAAAAGCAGGTCACTTCTCTCATGGCATGAAAACTTTCCAGCGACGCTGCCAGGTGCCGGGAGTTTTGGAAGACGCTATGTTTTTCTTGTCCCAATCCTGGCCCCCCCCACCCACCACTCATAAGAGATACAAGTCTGCATGGTAGAGATGGGTTTGTTGGTGTAGAGTATGGTGTGTTGATCACTAGGTGAGAACCATTAATAAGATAGTTAATTTCCTTTCTGACCCAGCATTGCAAGGATTGGCATACAGGACTATTAATAACTTCAGGTCTGCGATTTTGGCGGGCCATATGAATTTGGAAGGTAAAGCGGTTGGGGAACATGTAGGAAAGTACCATCTTGCCTGGCATGTTACCCCCATATTTCACTGTATATATGTTGTTTTAGTCTATGTGTCACTGGGACCCTGCCAGGCAGGGCCCCAGTGCCCATAAGTATGTGCCCTGTATGTGTTCCCTGTGTGATGCCTAACTGTCTCACTGAGGCTCTGCTAACCAGAACCTCAGTGGTTATGCTCTCTCTGCTTTCCAAATTTGTCACTAACAGGCTCGTGACTAAATTTACCAATTCACATTGGCATACTGGTACACCCATATAATTCCCTAGTATATGGTACTGAGGTACCCAGGGTATTGGGGTTCCAGGAGATCCCTATGGGCTGCAGAATTTCTTTTGCCACCCATAGGGAGCTCTGACAATTTTTACACAGGCCTGCCAGTGCAGCCTGCGTGAAATAACGTCCACGTTATTTCACAGCCATTTACCACTGCACTTAAGCAACTTAAAAGTCACCTATATGTCTAGCCTTCATCTGGTGAAGGTTGGGTGAAAATTTACTTTGTGTGTGGGCACCCTGGCACTAGCCAAGGTGCCCCCACATCGCTCAGGGCAAATTCCCCCGACTTTGTGAGTGCGGGGACACCATTACACGTGTACACTATACATAGGTCACTACCTATGTATGGCGTCACAATGGTAACTCCAAACATGGCAATGTAACATGTCTAAGATCATGGAATTGTCCCCCCAATACCATTCTGGTATTGGGGGGACAATTCCAGGAGCCCCCCCACCGGGTCTCTAGCACAGTACCCGGGTACTGCCAAACTGCCTTTCCGGGGTCTCCACTGCAGCTGCTGCCAACCCCTCAGACAGGTTTCTGCCCTCCTGGGGTCCAGGCAGCCCTGGCCCAGGAAGGCAGAACAAAGGATTTCCTCTGAGAGAGGGTGTAACCCTCTCCCTTTGGAAACAGGTGTAAGGGCTGGGGAGGAGTAGCCTCCCCCAGCCTCTGGAAATGCTTTGATGGGCACAGATGGTGCCCATCTCTGCATAAGCCATTCTACACTGGTTCAGGGATCCCCCAGCACTGCTCTGGCGCGAAACTGGACAAAGAAAAGGGGAGTGACCACTCCCCTGACCTGCAACTCCCAGGGGAGGTGCCCAGAGCTCCTCCAGTGTGTCCCAGACCTCTGCCATCTTGGAAACAGAGGTGTTGGGGGCACACTCGACTGCTCTGAGTGGCCAGTGCCAGCAGGTGACATCACAGGCTCCTTCTGATAGACTCTTACCTCTCTTGGTAGCCAATCCTCCTTCCTAGGTAGCCAAACCTCCTTTTCTGGCTATTTAGGGTCTCTGCTTTGGGGAATTATTTAGATAAGGAATGCAAGAGCTCACCAGAGTTCCTCTGTATCTCCTTCACCTTCTACCAAAGGATCGACTGCTGACTGCTCAGGACGCCTGCAAAACCGCAACAAAGTAGCAAAGACGACTACTAGCAACCTTGTATCGCTTCATCCTGCCGGCTTTCTCGACTGATTCCAGGTGGTGCATGCTCTGGGGGTAGCTTGCCTTCACCCTGCACCAGAAGCTCCAAAGAAATCTCCCATGGGTCGACGGAATCTTCCCCCTGCTAACCCAGGCACCAAAAGACTGCAACACTGGTCCTCTGGGTCCACTCTCATCCTGACGAGCGTGGTCCCTGGAAATCAGCAACTTTGTCCAAGTGACTCCCACAGTCCAGTGACTCTCCAGTCCAAGTTTGGTGGAGGTAAGTCCTTGCCTCCCCACGCTATACTGATTTGCTGGGTACCGCGTGATTTGCAGCTGCTCTGGATCCTGTGCACTCTTCCAGGATTTCCTTCGTGCCCAGCCAAGCCTGGGTCCCCAACACTCCTTCCTGCAGTGCACAACCTTCTGAGTTGTCCTACGGCGTCGTGGGACTCCCTTTTGTGACTTCGCGTGGACTCCGGTTCACTTTCCTTCCAAGTGCCTGTTCAGGTACTTCTGTGGGTGCTGCCTGCTTCTGTGAGGGCTCCCTGAGTTGCTGGGCACCCCCTCTGTCTCCTCCTCCAAGTGACAACATCCTGATCTCTCCTGGGCCACAGCAGCACCCAAAAACCTCTACTGCGACCCTTGCAGCTTGCAAGGCTTGTTTGTGTTCTTTCTGCGTGGGAACACATCTGCAAGCTTCATCGCGACGTGGGACATCTGTCTTCCAAAGGAGAAGTCCCTAGCCCTCTTCTTTCTTGCAGAACTCCAAGCTTCTTCCATCCGGTGGCAGCTTCCTTGCACCCTCAGCTGGCATTTCCTGGGCTCCTGCCCACTCTTGACACTGTTGCGACTATTGGACTTGGTCCCCTTGCCTTACAGGTACTCAGGTCCAGAAATCCACTGTTGTTGCATTGCTGGTGTTTGTTCTTCCTGCAGAATCCCCCTATCACGACTTCTGTGCTCTCTGGGGGTAGTAGGTGCACTATACACCTACTTTTCAGGGTCTTGGGGTGGGCTATTTTTCTAACCCTCACTGTTTTCTTACAGTCCCAGTTACCCTCTACAAGCTCACATCGGTCTGGGGTCCATTCGTGGTTTGCATTCCACTTGGGGTATATGGTTTGTGTTGCCCTATACCTATGTGCTCCTATTGCAATCTACTGTGATTCTACACTGCTTGCATTACCTTTCGTGCTATTACTTACCTTATTTTGGTTTGTGTACATACATCTTGTGTATATAACTTATACTCCAAACTGAGGGTACTCACAGATATACTTTTGGCATATTGTCATAAAAATAAAGCACCTTTATTTTTAGTAATACTGTGTATTGTGTTTTCTTATGATATTGTGCATATGGCACCAGTGGTATAGTAGGAGCTTTACATGTCTCCTAGTTTAGCCTAAGCTGCTTTGCCATAGCTACCTTCTATCAGTCTAAGCTGCTAGAAACATCTCTTCTACACTAATAAGGGATAACTGGACCTGGCACATGGTGTAAGTACCTCTGGTACCCACTACAAGCCAGGCCAGCCTCCTACAGAACATCCCTTGGTTTGTAAACTTCTTAGCAGTATAAACATGTTGAATCCCCTGCAACCCAAGTATGCTGCTTTATGGAATGTAGATGTTTGGCGTTTTTTTATTAACATGGCATTGTAGTGAGGATTTGTCACATAAGCAATTATCTGCAAAGCTTAGCCTTCTTTTATGCCTAGCAACCTTCAGGCCTTTTTAAGATGTCCGTGCGCTGGAATCATCAGGTAGTCTATTTACTGCATTGGGAGCCTTACTGTTTCTAGACACACCAAAACAGCTTCACGTATTTCATATCCAGCTTTTTCCCATAATACAAAGTTGTGTGGTACAATGTCTGAAGGCTTACAAGGCTTCAACTACAGAGTTTCGTACAGATGCTCAAGGCCAGTTAATAATTTCATTACAGAACCTGCATAGAACAATGTCTGTGGCCAACCGGGCAAGATGGGTCAAGTGGATATTAGGGGAAGCTGGAATTGACATTACTAAGTTTGGAGCATATTCTGTTCGAGGGGCCGAGGTATTGAAAGCTTTTTGCATAGGTTCCCGACTGGAACACATGGCCGCAACAGATTGGTTTTCAGATTCTACCCTTAAGGTATTCTACCCTTAGCCTATTGCTGATGCAGCTTAGTCAGTGGTGAATCAGCTTTAAACTAGCATAATCCTGCCATAGAATAAAACATTTTCTAGCTGTTGCGTCACGATTTTTCAGTTCTATTAAGGACACGGAGGCGAGGATTATCCCACCCATGGGAGTCATAGCTATCCATGTAATGTTATGAATACCTGATATCATTATAAATGTTTTTGGGGGATAGTTTGAATTTCGTATGCGCACCCATTTGTTTTTATTATTACCAAGTGCTGTGGTATTAGCATGTCTTTATGTCCCTAGGATAGGACAATAAATGAAGTGTAAGTTCACATATGAAGCCAGAAGTTTCAAACGGAATTATGGATCCAATTTTGAGCCTGTTGGGGTTTTCAATACTAAGCTGCGGTTCCAGTACGGTTGGAGTTTCACAAAGATAAGTCACTAAGGGTTTGCAAAGAAAGAGGAAGGACTTTACAAGGACATAAATATTGGTCAGTGTATGGACTATTAATGTTTCTGGGAAATGTAGTTTTGATGTTTAAAAATTTTGATTGGCTGCTGTGGTTTTCAGTAAAGAGTGAGAAAGCATAATCTTCGCCTCCGTGTCCTTAAAATAATTGAAAATTCTTGACCCGAAAGCTAGAAAAAAATTGTATTCATTTTTTAATAATGTCAATTATGGTTACTTTCGGTTAATTTAAGGCCCCACAAGATAGCTTATGCCCTATAGTCAGCCATCACACAATAGTATTTGGAGATAGATTTCTCTGAAAGACCAGCTCGATTTAAAAAATAAAAAGACAAAATATAGTAAAGAACTACAACTATGCGAGAGTCATCTTTCTTTGCTGCTGGGCAGTGTTCTTTAGATCACCAGTGAACTGTGTGCCGATTTGTTTATTCAAACTTAAGATCGGATCCACAGGACTTTGGAGAGAAGGATGTATTAATTCAGCGTACGGGTAAGTACCTAGGTGCCCTATGTATCGAGGGCAGCTCAAAATAGCAATTTAAAATCAATTAGCTGTTTTAATTATGATTTACGATTTGTTTTATTTCTTCAGAAAGTGAGAAAAAAACGTATTTTTCCCTTATAGTTAAAAACCAGTCCTATTTTGGAACCTGAAAAATATGATCTGAAACAATTCATTGTACTCGTTTAAAAATGTGAAAAGGTGTGAAATGCTGAGATGGCCCAGCTAGAATTCAAACCAATAAGCTGAAGATCTCGCACTACTTTATAACGAAACTCAACTAGCCTCTCGGAACCCACGTTCCCTTCCAATCACTCATTAACCGCATTCCTTGCCTTTGCCCCAACGCAGTGCTTCGCTACCTTTTGAAGAGAGATGTATGTTACACACCAACTTGTAGTTGAAGCACAGGTCTGCAGTAGAATTCCCCCCCGGGTTTCATCTATAAAACACCTGGATGCCTATTGTTTTAGGCCAATGGTCTTTAAAACTTTTAATCCAAAGCCAACCTTGGGTAAAACAATTCAACTACCCCAACCCTCCAAAATGGCTCAACCACTAACAGGTATATACAAAACTGATTTGCAATAGTCCTCATCAACCTATTACTAGATACTTGCTAAGTAAAACATTGCAAGCGAGCCAACGCTTCAAGCGAGGGACATGTTAAAAAATAAAAATAATCCATATACCATTTATTATCTTTCGATTTTATCCTGTTAGCAGTTGCCTCATAAGAAATGGAATCATATGGAATTTAAAGAAATATTGTAAGCAAAGCAGAAAAAATGCCTAAGGGACTTCGGAGGGAGTCAAATGAAATTAACAAAAATGGCTATTCACTTGTGTTTTATTTTTTTCATACCCAGGTAACAATTGGCCCAATATCGGGTGTGACACCTCCAGGCGCAGTGGTTTTTTGTGCAGAGTATTTTAGATTGTTAAATTTTGAGCTCGTCCTTAAAACGTTAAACATTAAATTAAGTCTCAAAATCCAGTGCGCTGTAGGCTCAAATACCAGGACTGACATGGCAATTCGTAAAAAATTAAAATCACTCGACAACTCTGAACATATTCACCAATTCAAATAGTGAAGTTATGTTCACTCATTTCTATCAAAGATGCACTCTAATACGGGACTGCCAACATGCCATTGGCAGAGCTGTTACCCTAAAAATGTATACAGTGTGATCCCTTATCCAAAACAAGCATTTGCAGTTACTGATTCAAAATAACTGACGCCACCTGAATTGGTAAATAAAAAATAAAATTGAAGATGTTTGAGGGTGAAGGAAGAAAAAACTGCCAGGCGGAGGAAACGGAGGAGAGGGTTGGGGGTGAGGGATAGCACGAGGAAGAGTGCGAAATGGGGTTGGAGGAGAAACACAGGATGTGATGAAAACGTGGAGGAAAAAATTACATATGAGCAAGCAATTCATGAGTACATGAGGCTGACAGCAACACGAGGACCATGGGGAAACACACAAAAAGGAGAGAGAGAACGCTGGTGGGGATTAAGTACACAAGAGAAAAACGGAGCTAATGGAGGGGGTATTTAGAGGTGCTTAACGAAAAAAAAAAAGCTCTCTAAAAGAGAGCAGTGGTAGGACATAAGTCAGTCAAATTAAGAGGATGGGAAAGAGCCCATGCTGCAGGGGAGGGACAGAAACAGATGGCTAGAAAAATAATCAAATAAAAAGTAAGCAAATGGGGTGACAATTCCAACCAATGGAAAGCAAAAGGGCGGACTAAAAGCCAACTGAGTTCTTGATAAGCCAATTTTTTTTTTTTTTTTTTTTTTTTTTTAAACCAACCAGACGGCTTGTCCCAAATAGCAAATTGCCATTTTACCACAGACTCCAAAAATCCCTACATGAGGCTTAAACCAGTCACATTGGGTCAGACAAAATCGCCTAACACAGCTTATCAGCAGAAACACACAAGATACTCCAAAAGTCACATTCTTTTTTATAGGAAATGGACCTGTGTGGTGAGCAAAGGGATGCAAACGTTGCGACTGACTGAAAATGGTACTCTTTTCTAGAAGAAGAAGAATAAAAAAAACAAAAGAAAACAAGATAAGATAAGAGTTTTAAATACTCCCATATCAAAGACCCTGAAAATGCAGTTGCCACTCGGGTTTGCAGAAAAATCTATACCGCAGTAAATTACTGCCAAAAGGACTGACAATTCTCAGACTAACTCAGCTGCCGAAACTGGACTGCAGCCAGTGACACTCCATCTTCTCTTTCAACCTCCGAAGAGCCATATCCAACCCAGACCAAAATTGATTTTGGCTGCCCTCAAATATCTGTACACAAACCAACAGAATAAATGAATTCAAATCTACAATTTGTAAGTACAAACAAGACCTACTTAGCTTAAATAAGGCTGAAATAGGAAAAGAAAATCGTCAGATCAGATCCCCCCCCCCCGTAAAGGACCCAAAAAGACCATGCTAACGAACATTTAAATTTTAGGTAGCGACATCCACAGCGAAACCAGTACATTAAATTATTCCCAGTTATAGTTTCCTTGAAAACCTATGAGCAACAGGTTGCACATTATGTTTAAAGGAAAGGTATCACCCGTATTGAAATCAATGGATCACACTGAAGAAAAGTGAATTTTCTTTGTAGGCATCCAATTGGCATGGTAATTTCGCTAAATACTATGCTCTGAGATGATCACTACAGGTATTCAGTTTAGTGTATTTCTGACTCAGCCTGGCCAATCAGTATGTTCAGTGAGGGTGGGCTGCTGTATGGGACCTGTCAGCTTGGCCTGACCTTCTCTGGACAGCTTCAATGCCAGGAAGAAAGGTGGCTCCAGGTCCCTTAGGAACATTTTTGCTTGTCCTTTCCCTCACGCACCATTTCGTAGAAGAACTAGTGTCATTCCACTATTAACCTTCTCCGAGAGGAGCACGACAGGTGTTCATTTTAGTGTATTTATAATGAACACAAACAATTTAACTAGATTCCCTTCAACAGTTATTTTCAGATGTCTAGTGTCTACCCAATGCCTTTTCACTCGTGGCCTGCTTCTGGCCTTAATAGAAATGGAAATAAAGGCAGACGGGGGAAAAGAGAAAAGGTGATGAGGAGGCCAGGTCAGCAGGTAAAAGCAGGTGGCTGCTAACATGGGTACAGCTTCCCCAGCTTTTTTTTTTTTTTGGGGGGGGGGGCTAATGTGCGTGCCCTGAGGGACTTCACTACAGCTTAAAACCCCATTCCACCCAATACCTTGCGTTTACTCTTCCCGAAGAGGAAATATTATTTTTTTCCATTTGTTCCAATGCTTTTTGTTTGCAGATTTTTTTTTTTTTTTTTAACAGATTTTATTGGTTTTCAGCAAGACGATAAACAAGTACATCCGATATTGCTATGTGTATCCCTCCATTACTAATTACATCACATCAACTTCAATTAACTAATATCCTCAATTCAAGCCAGTGTTCATCCCTCGACACCGACCAACCCCCGGTATGCCCGGTTTCGAGATGCGCCTATGCGTTTTCCAAGTGACAACAACTACACAAATGCGATTCCATCCCCTTTCTGTGTCTTCTCATGTCTCCTCAATATCTGGGGTATGCTTCCTCCCCTAACCCAACTCTCTAGTGTAGCGTCAATGTCTGCTATGGATGTTACCGCTAGGGCGTCAGTCGTGGTGATGAGGGGTCAGGCAGGGACATGGAGTCCACTAGTGCCTCCCAGGCCCTGCCCACATCAAGTGAGCCTTTCCCGTGCTTGGCTTCTCGTCGGAGAACAGAACCCTTGTAGCCTGCCCACCTTTCCAGCTCTTTTTCCCCACACCGCCACTCTGGGTCTCTGTGGGGCCTTCCAATTCCTGGCTCTCTCTCGCTTTGCAAGTAGCAGGGCCAAGTCTTGAAATCTGGGTGTGGTTTTAGTTTTGGCTGTATGTGGAAACCAGTGCAATAGGCAGTGCCCGGGGGAACATGGGGCTTCCCTCTTCACAATCTCAGAAAGCTTTCCAGTACTTTCTCCCCAGTGGACCGTGAGCACTGGGTATCCCCAGAACATGTGGCGAGTTGGAGGCCAGATTTCTACACATCTAGCGCAGCGGGCTTCACCCAAGGCATAGCATTTGTGTATTTTCTCAGTTGTGAGGTACGCTCTATGTAGGACATATACATTTTTAAGTTTAAACCTGGCATTTCCAGATACCTTAGGCATTCTATCAAGTAGGTTTGCCCAGTCCCCTTCTGGTATAGCTACCCCCCACAAGCCATCCTCCCAACGAGTGCGAAGAGCAGTTCGAGGCAGCAGCATGTTCCCCTGGGTGTTTGGTACAAGTAGGTAACTGCCCTAAAGGTGTCCGCCAATATCACCAAGTATTAGCAGCTTTTAGTGTGCGGTGGTTCTCTTAGCCTCGATCCCCAATGTTTACGTATCGCTGTTGTAACTGCTCTATGGAGGAGAAAGTGGCCTTGTGGCAGGACGTGTCTCACGCAAAATTCTTCAAATGGGAGGAAAGCCTTGGCCTCGAATAGAGGCCAGACTGTCACTGCTCCGGCGGTCTCCTATTCGACTAGTCCTTGCCAGTCCCCTCCACCGAAGAGTATGGCGAGTAGTCTCATTGGAATACTGGGAGAGTAGGTTATTTTTACATGTATGTTTTGAAGACTTCCAATCCAGCAGCACTACAGTATCTGAAATTCTGTGGTGGCAGTCTCATTGGGGTGCATGATTCTAAGAAAAGCTCTGGCCAGGCAGTGTAAGTTGGGCACAAGAGGGCCTATTTAATGCTCAGGGGCGAGCCGTCTACTGCGTCAGTCACTGAAGCTGTGCAGCTAGTTAGTACATCTCGAAGGCGGGGACCACAAGACCTCCATCTTCAACTATCTCCATAATGCTGTTAGTGCCACATGCCTGTGGCTAGCAACCCATATAAAAGCCATAAGCAGCGTTTCAATTTCCTGGAACATCGCCCAAGGAATCTAAAGTGGGAAAGTGGGAGTACAACAAAGTGATAGAGCAAGCGGGGAGGGCAATTGTTTTTAGGTTGAGCATAGCAGAGGGCATGCACTGATTTTCAACACAATCTATTCTGCGGGCTTTAACCAAGCCCATTTCACACCCATCACTTTCATTCGTTCCTGGGATTGCCTTTCAAAAATCTCTTGATGTAATTTGCAAATGCTTGCAGACTGACCCCCGTTACATGGAATATTGCATGATTGCCGATATACTTTAGTGTGAACTACTATTTTCTCATCCCTCCTCTTCGCACTCCACACTGGATGGAGCTTTACAGCGCCATGGCTGCCATGAACTCGATCGGTGGTATTGGAGCGAGTTGCAGGACTACAAGTTACGTCATATTATTGCTTTCGTCTCTCTTCTTCGCGCTCCATGGCGCTATGAAGTTTTATACAGCGTGAACTCGAACTAGTCATTTAAACTTTGCTTTTGTCTCCCCCCTTCACACTCCATGGCAGCCATGGCAGTTTGAAGCACAAACTCGATCAGAGGTATTGGAGCACTGCAGCTGTTTAAGTAAAAACACAAAAATCCTCAAAGCGACTCACCTGGAAGAGTGAAGAGCCAATACTACAATATTCACTCCACTCAGGGAAACTTGCCAAATAATGCTTTGCAAGGCATTCCTTTTACAAACCATTTTTGCTCATAACTCAGCCTGTGGTGGTTCTAAGACGATGGGGCCACCTTCAAAACACTCAACATGACGTGCTCTTTCTAACTAGATCATCTGTGGGTCCCCACACTAGGTTAGTGGGGACTGCAAAATAACCACCTCTCCCACCATTCAGTGTCTTTTTAAGCTCTCTTATGGCCGGAACTTTTGTTTTACAGCTAGGAGTAGTTAGTGTTTTAAGGGCCTTGTTTGAAATATTCCGGTAGGCCTGTTAGCCCTTTAGTTATATGCAGGGCCATTGGAATTATGTGGAAGAGAGGACCAAATTATGCGGTAGGGTTGACCAATTTATGTAGCAAGAAAAGTCCAGTTATGCATTTACAGCGCCAATAGCTCTAACTCAAGCAAATGCTAGACCTTTTGCATTGCAAATGCTTGTTAGTAAGGCAATGAGAGATATTCCCTAAACTTAATACTTGACTTGAGTGAACAAATAGCCACTCCTACATTCCCTTCGAACAAGTTTGCGGCTTCATGATAAAATACACACCCGACAATTTTGTCAGCAAGTTGGCTCCTACTTTAGCTCCACCAGATCCTTTGGGGGATCTCAGCCAGCATTCGTGGGGAACTATCTAAATTTATGCCAATTGACCCTTGGTCCCGAGAGGGAGCCCAACGGCTCCAAAGGCCCTCTAGCGTTCAAAATGCCTCTGAAATGTTCTGTGGAAATATTAAAATGTCACCTGCATACAGGCAACAGCAGGCCCAGGTACACACTCCCCATCCTGGCATAGCAAGCCAGTGGCTCCATTGAAAAAGCAAAGAATAGTGATATGGGACACCCTTGCCTAGTTTCCATCCCTACCCTGTAAAATTCCGAAATTGTACATCCCAGTCGTACCTGAGCCATGGGATCAATATACAGTAATCTGGCCCAGACCACAAATCCCTGTTCCAAGCCAAAGTGCTCCGTAACTTGATAGAGAAAGGCCCTCTCAAGGCTGTCGAAGGCCTTCTCTATATCCACAGCAACATTTCTGCTTCCATCCTATCATAGGTGTCAGCTTCTATTAGGGCCCGGAATCTACATATATTAAGTGCTGTGCTGCAACCAGAGATGAATCCCTCCTGATCAGAGTGAATAAGAGAAGTCATGTGAAGAAGGAGCGGAGTCGCCAAGATCCTGTTCAGGATTTTATAATTATTGTTCAACAGTGATAGTGGTCTGTATGCCGGTTTATCATAAGGTGGTTTTCTGGGTTTCAGGAGGTGGGACTATCAGAGCCTTCTGTATAGAAGTTGATAACACTCCTGTGTCCATGGAGGTTTTATAGAGAGCCATTAGTTTGGAGGCAAGGTCCACAACGTAAGTTAGGTAAAAATCAGCCAGGAACCAACTCGTACTCTGTGTTTTGTTCCTTTCCTGGCCATATTCTTAATGGCCGTGCATACCTCCTAGAGCGTTATTTCTCCTTCCAGTGTTTCAGATTCTTCTGATGGGATTCTTGAAACTGTTAAAGGAGTACGAAAGCCCTCAATATCTGCAGTTGGTCAGTCTACTGTGCTGTGGTATAGGTCAGTATAAAAGTGACAGAACTTCCAAATGATAGCTTCTTGCCTATAGATTTAAAGTCTGTGGTCAGACTAATTCTAGGTCCACTGAGCCCCTCTTTGCCAGGTTCGCCATCCACGCGAAAAGTGAGCCCGTGCAATCCCTCTCCGCGTGTGCTCTTATCATACAGTTCTTCTAGTCAAAGCATCAAAGCCTCTCGACTTGCTCAGCAAACTTTTTTGTTTTCCTCTCGCCGATTCAGCCATTCATCGGCCTCTAACCACACTCTAAGGCATCCCAATCCACAAGGGGAGAGGATGCTGTGCCTACGTCATCTTCAAAGTACTGGCATATTACTCTACCTATTGTTTCCCTATACACAGGGTCCTCAAGTGACTCTGCTTTCAATCGCCATGTAGGCATACAGGGAGTGCAGAATTATTAGGCAAGTTGTATTTTTGAGGATTAATTTTATTATTGAACAACAACCATGTTCTCAATGAACCCAAAAAACTCATTAATATCAAAGCTGAATATTTTTGGAAGTAGTTTTTAGTTTGTTTTCAGTTTTAGCTATGTTAGGGGGATATCTGTGTGTGCAGGTGACTATTACTGTGCATAATTATTAGGCAACTTAACAAAAAAAAATATATACCCATTTCAATTATTTATTATTACCAGTGAAACCAATATAACATCTCAACATTCACAAATATACATTTCTGACATTCAAAAACAAAACAAAAACAAATCAGTGACCAATATAGCCACCTTTCTTTGCAAGGACACTCAAAAGCCTGCCATCCATGGATTCTGTCAGTGTTTTGATCTGTTCACCATCAACATTGCGTGCAGCAGCAACCACAGCCTCCCAGACACTGTTCAGAGAGGTGTACTGTTTTCCCTCCTTGTAAATCTCACATTTGATGATGGACCACAGGTTCTCAATGGGGTTCAGATCAGGTGAACAAGGAGGCCATGTCATTAGATTTCCTTCTTTTATACCCTTTCTTGCCAGCCACGCTGTGGAGTACTTGGACGCGTGTGATCTAGCATTGTCCTGCATGAAAACCATGTTTTTCTTGAAGGATGCAGACTTCTTCCTGTACCAGTGCTTGAAGAAGGTGTCTTCCAGGAACTGGCAGTAGGACTGGGAGTTGAGCTTGACTCCATCCTCAACCCGAAAAGGCCCCACAAGCTCATCTTTGATGATACCAGCCCAAACCAGTACTCCACCTCCACCTTGCTGGCGTCTGAGTCGGCCTAGAGCTCTCTGCCCTTTACCAATCCAGCCACGGGCCCATCCATCTGGCCCATCAAGACTCACTCTCATTTCATCAGTCCATAAAACCTTAGAAAAATCAGTCTTGAGATATTTCTTGGCCCAGTCTTGACGTTTCAGCTTGTGTGTCTTGTTCAGTGGTGGTCGTCTTTCAGCCTTTCTTACCTTGGTAATGTCTCTGAGTATTGCACACCTTGTGCTTTTGGGCACTCCAGTGATGTTGCAGCTCTGAAATATGGCCAAACTGGTGGCAAGTGGCATCGTGGCAGCTGCATCCTTGACTTTTCTCAGTTCATGGGCAGTTATTTTGCGCCTTGGTTTTTCCACACGCTTCTTGCGACCCTGTTGACTATTTTGAATGAAACGCTTGATTGTTCGATGATCACGCTTCAGAAGCTTTGCAATTTTAAGAGTGCTGCATCCCTCTGCAAGATATCTCACTATTTTTGACTTTTCTGAGCCTGTCAAGTCCTTCTTTTGACCCATTTTGCCAAAGGAAAGGAAGTTGCCTAATAATTATGCACACCTGATATAGGGTGTTGATGTCATTAGACCACACCCCTTCTCATTACAGAGATGCACATCACCTAATATGCTTAATTGGTAGTAGGCTTTCGAGCCTATACAGCTTGGAGTAAGACAACATGCATAAAGAGGATGATGTGGTCAAAATACTCATTTGCCTAATAATTCTGCACTCCCTGTACATTGTTGGGCTCTCGCTGATCCCCAGCCCATGAGCAGTGAGTTGTATTCAGATATGGTTCCAGCAAGGTACCGTGTGGCACAGACTAAACTGCTGTTTATGCCCAGTGTGCACAACAATGCAGCTAGTCGTATGTGCAGATCGTGGATTGGTGAGAAAAAAAAGAAAGAAAAAAAATACTCCTTTTCTCCTAGGTGATGTGAGCATCATGAGTCAACCAACCCCCACCTCACCTGTCAGACAGAAAACGTGCAGCCCACTTTAATGGTTGGGGAGTCCTGTGTGGGGGTGGGGGGGAGGGGTGTGTGTCTAAGACAGGGTCTGCTAAGCAATTAAAGTCCCCTCCTAATATGATAGAACTTAGAAAGTGGGGGGCCAATGGCCCCGACAGTTCAGCTAAAAACCCTGCCTGGTCCACGTTTGGGGCATACATGCTACCCAGGGTTATATCTAGGCAATCAAGGTGACCAGTGACAAGGACATATCTGCCAGCTGGATCTATCAGTTGTTCTGTATGTTGGAAAGGGACTCCCAGGCATATCCCTATCATGGCCCTTCGTGCATAGGTCGAATATACTGTATAATAAGCTTGTCCCCTTCACCTGCAATGCAGCGCTTCTCCCTCCTTGGCTATGAGATGAGTATCCTGCAAGAGTGCCATTTGGATCTCTCACCTATGCAGGTAGGAAAAGACTTGATATCTTTCGGTCATTGTATGCATGCCCCTAACAATATTCTGTAACTTATGGGGGTTGCCACTGCAAATTATAAATCCATTTCAAACTCTGGAGACCAAGGACCTCCCATGTCCAGTAATTCCAGGAACACTTTCCTAGCGCACTAGACATATCCCTGGAAACATAAAACAGTAAAATAACCATCACCCACCCCTCAGGATAAGTAGCTGGGCTTCCCTCATTCAAAAGTTCAAGTGTACTCGCTAAGTTGTGTGGGTGCACTCACTAACTCACTAAAGCTTAACGCAACGTGGGGAAGAGGACAGTGGTGAGCACCCTGTATTACAAATACCCAACCAGGACTGGTGATACGTACGGTATTTTTATTCCTAACCTCATCTGGATCCCTGTTATTTATCCAGTAAGATTTATTTCAGCACTCCCTTGACAGTCCCTTTAACAACGAAGTTGAGTCCGCCCAGGTAGTACTATCTTACCTGGGTGAGGCTAGGTGGTCAAATGATGAAGCATGACACTATAATGTGTGTGAGACAACCTAGTCCGTAAAGGGAACTCCCTCTTCTGAGACACAACCATAGTTATCCATTCATGCACACCTCCATCTAGTATTTATCTACACCTAACCGGTACGAGTATCTGAGGACGCACTAATCCAGCTGCACCCTCCTCTCCGACCTCACACTTCCAGTAGTTTATGGTGAGCACCATGCCCTACACCCCGCCATCCCATTTATATACAGAGAGATCTTGACAGATCTATGGGGCCCAATCGGGTAATCTCTCTACTGATAAAAGAAGTGTCTACAACCCTTCCCCTTAACATAAAGGAGTCTTACAGTTCGACAGCTTTATGCAAGTTTGTGTGCTGTTTAGGTGTCACGTTGGGCATTACAATGTCTAATTCTGCCGAGGAGGTGGTGACTTGCTCAGGCTTCAAGTCTACAGTGTCATCATCACAAATCAAACTTGAAGAACTCGTCCCGCCTCTGCTCATTGCTGCCACCACCTCCAGATTAAGCCACTGACCCTGCTGAACTTCAGAATATTGGTGGGGGTACCCTAGGTGTGTCTCCATCCTTGGTAGCGTCTTCTGCATTTGCAGCCTGTGTTTCAGGGATCTCCGACTGGGGCTAGCCTGTAAATGCATCTATCCAGTCCCATGCCTTTTGAGGACTCCAGAAGAACTGTGTTCCCTCTGGGAGGACAAGCCACGCGGAGAACAGCATTGGCATATTTAAGTTCCATCTGGCAGAGATGTCGCTCCACACAATTGAAACTGGAGCGTTGTTTCAGAATGGCTCTGGTAAAATTCTGGGCAAATCATAACCTTACAGTTGTTTACTCTGATGTCCCCTTTCTGTCCGGCCCTATCTAGGGTTAAGTCACGATCTATGCAGTGGAGGAGTCGGAGCACGACCAATCGTGGGGGAGCACCTGTTGGAGGCAGCCGCACTGAGACCCTGTGTGCTCTTTCCAACACACAGAATAGGGACAGACCCACACTGTGCCACCTCCTTGCATAGCCATATCTCCAGATAAAACAATACATTTCCTCCTTCTACTCACTCCTTTAGACCCACCACACGTTATTCCTTCACAATCTTTCAGCATTTTCCACTGTGATTTCCAAAGTTTGGACTTTTCCTCCAAATGTGTGAGCTTTTCTCTCACTACTGCTACATCCAACGGGATATCTGTGATTTTTCCTTTCCGCCAGACGCCTGTGGTTAGCCTTCAGAATGCACAGGTCTGCCTGTAGGGTATCAATCTTTGCTTCAAGCGCCTCTCTTGCAGCAGTGCTAGCTTCCAGAATGTCCTGGAGTGTGGGTCCCTCCAGATGAGCATTCCCAGGCTCTCGTTCTATCCTGATACACATGGTGGGACTCTCTGTGCGGAGGTACTTCTTCCTGGTGGCCTTTCCCATTGTGGTGCAACTACAGTGAGCAGCCCCTTTAGGGTCACCTCTACGAATTAGATCTTCCTCAAAAATCCAGTCATTCCTCCCCAGGGTCTGCGCTAATCTCTGATCCTTATGTTCCCCAGTGCTGTCGGATAATCTGGGCGAGCAGGGTCGCTGGTACCTTTATTCAGCTCAGTCTAAAAGGTGGTGGAGTAGGTCTTGCTCTAGTGCCTGAAATGTAACTCTGGGGTAACGAACGCATAAGGATTGGTTGCGTTCTGTAAGGGAGAGAAGTGATTGCTGCCATATCAAGAAACGTTGGAGTGGTAGGGTCTAATTCACCTTCAAGTACAGATAACCTCCTTTCTTGGGCTCAAGTATGTCAGCAAGGCATTCAGTCAATATAGCCATCTGCACAGTATCTGAGGGGTCTTGCTGTTCCCTTCGATGCAGGTGCTCTTACAAGTGCAACGACGCTGCAGTACATATCTGTAAGAAGTCACTCTGGGGCCCTTAGTCCGTCGGGTCCCGCTGTGTTGGAGCCAGGAAAGGTGGCCCGAAGTGCCCACATCGTGTTACGAATGGGCTGTTGCTTTGGGCATTAAGGATAAGTTACTTACCTGTAAATCCTAGTTCTCTTCCAGGGGTATCCTCATCAAAGTCATAAACATTGAATATTCCCGCCCTTGTGCGGGGACCCCGGAGCATATATATATAAAATACATACATATTATCATGTGTAAAACAGCAATGCAGGCTATAATCATAAATAGGCTAAAATGCTTTATTTCTATGCAAGTTTTTTTTTTTTTTTTTTTATATTATAAAATCACAATAGATCATAAATATCTACCTAAGCCCCAAAAACTGGACTTAGGGAAGTAAACAGCAGTAAATAGCAGAGAAAAATAGAAAAAAACCACACTGAAAAACAATGAAGCATTCTTAGCCAATAGGCTGCATGCAGGTTAACACAGGAGAACCATAAAAACTTTGGCACCGTGCCTTTAAGACCCTGAGCACCTCCAGTATCCCACCATGCCTCAGGGGTGAAGGGAAGGTGACAGTTGGTTCACAGTTAGGTCAGTACTTTTTTACGGTGACAATCTGTGTAACTGATCAGAAAGATAATCTGTCCTGCACTTCTAGGAGACTTGAGTCCGGGGAGGAGGGTGGGTTGTTTATGACTTTGATGAGGATACCCCTGGAAGAGAACTAGGATTTACAGGTAAGTAACTTATCCTTCTCTTCCAGGGGATCCTCATCAATAGTCATAAACATTGAATAGATTAGCAAGCCCATCCCTAGACTCTGCGGACTGTCTGAAAGAAGTGCAGGAAAGAATACATGTTCATGCAAATAGATTTCTAAGAGAGGCCTGCCCCACCTGGGCATCCGCTCTTGCATCCGAGTCTAAACAGTAATGCTTAGTAAAGGTATGCACAGACTTCCATGTAGCAGCCTTACAAATCTCGGAAATTGGTACATTGTTAAGGAGGGCAGCAGTAGCCGCTTTTCCCCTTGTGGAATGCGCTTTTGGCCTAGCCAGTAATTGCTTATTAGCCAGCTGGTAAGTGTTAACAATACAAGACACAATCCATCTTGATATCGTTCGTTTAGACGCTGCCTCTCCTGTTCTTAAATGACCATAATTCAGAAACAAATGGTTAGAATGTCTAATCGGTTTTGTTTTGTCCAAATAGAATTTCAGCACTCTTTTCAAGTCTAAAGAATGCAATGCTTTCTCAGCCGGAGTCTCCGGATTGGGAAAGAAAGTCGGTAAAGATATAGTCTGATTGATATGGAATTCTGACACCACCTTCGGAAGGAAAGATGGGTGAGTTCGCAGAACCACTCTATTATCGTGAAAAACCGTGTACGGTTCTCTGCAAGACAGAGCCTGAATTTCGCTGACCCTCCTCGCTGAAGTAATGGCCACCAAAAAAGCCGTCTTCCACGTAAGGTGCTGTAAAGAGGCCTTGTGGATAGGTTCAAAGGGAGGGCCCATAAGTTTTGACAGGACTACATTCAGTTCCCATGGAGGAGAAGGTCTCCGAATGGGAGGAAAAACCTTTTTCAAGCCTTCTAAGAAATCCTTGACTACAGGTATCGTAAAGAAGGATTCCTGAGAAGGCGACTTACGATAAGCTGTAATTGCCGACAAATGTACCTTAATAGATGATACCTGCAGACCAGACTTCGCCAGATGAAGCAAATAGGACAGTATGACATCCTCCTGAGCTCGTATGGGGTTTATACCTTGTTGAGAGCACCAGATGTAAAATCTCTTCCACTTAAAAGCGTAAGAACGCCGCGTGGAAGGTCGTTTTGACTCTTTCAAGATGTTCATGCACTCCTGTGAGAGCCCTAGGTGCCCATACTGCAGGAATTCAGGAGCCATGCTGTCAAGCTCAGAGAGGGAAGGTTGGGATGTAGGATTCTGCCTTCCATTCTGCTCAGGAGATCCGGTCTGCACGGCAACCTCCTGTGAGGTTTTTCCGATAAGTTGAGTAGATCCGTGTACCAGAATTGGCGGGGCCATTGTGGCGCTATCAGAATCATTCTGGTTCTGGAGTTGTAAAGTTTGTTGATTACTGCCGGTATGAGGGGAATCGGTGGAAAGGCGTAGAGAAATATCCCTGACCAGTTGATCAACAGGGCATTCCCTTGAGATCCCGGACGGCAGAACCTGGATGCGAAGTCTGGGCATTTTTTGTTTACTTCGTCTGCAAAGAGATCCAACTGGGGTCGACCCCATTGACCGAAGATGTCCTCGGCGACTTCGTCGTGTAGGACCCAGTCGTGCGCGTCTTCTAGATGTCTGCTCAGGAAATCTGCCTCTACGTTTTGCTGACCTGGCAGGTGTACCGCTGTGATAGACATTCCCATGGCCAGGAGCCAATGCCATATCGTTTGGGACTCTCGAGATAGAGGTAGTGATCTTGTTCCCCCCTGTTTGTTCAGATAATACATTGTGGTTGTATTGTCTGTCTGAATTAGGAGAGATTTCCCCTGAACCAATGGAGAGAAAGATTTGAGAGCCAGATGGACCGCTCTGAGCTCCAGTAGATTTATGTGATAGTTCTTTTCCTTGTCGGACCACAGACCCTGAGCTTGGAAGGAACCCAGATGAGCACCCCAACCCTGAAGAGACGCATCCGTTACCAGAGTGTCGGCTGGAATTGTCTGGTGAAACGGAGAACCTATCGACAGGTGAGGTCTGTGCATCCACCATTGTAGTGATTGAAAAGCCGCTGCTGGTAGTCGCACTCTGTCGTCCCAGCGACCAGTCTTTTGGCTCCAGTTGTTCTCTAATGCCTCCTGAAGGGGCCTCATGTGTAGCCTGGCGTTCGGGACAATGAAGATGCATGAAGCCATGGAGCCCAGAAGCGATGTCACCTGACGAGCAGTAGGTGCATCGGCTTTTAATAGTTGTTGACACTTCCTGTGGATCGATAAAAGTCGTTCCTCCGAAGGATACACTCTTTGGAGCTCTGTGTTTAGTATAGCTCCCAGGTAGTGGAGGTTTTGTGTTGGAATCAGGGTTGACTTGTTGTGGTTGATTTGAAGACCTAGAGACTCGAAAGTTCTTAGTACAATGTCTCGATGTTTTCTCGCCTGATCCGGAGAGGAAGCCTTCAATAACCAGTCGTCCAGGTAGGGGTAGACGAATATTTTTTGTCTTCGAAGATGTGCCGCTACTACTGCTACACATTTTGAAAAGACTCAGGGTGCAGACTTCAGGCCGAATGGTAGGACTCTGAATTGGTAGTGCTGTGACGCTATTTGGAAACGTAAGAATTTCCGATGTTTGGATGCTATTGGGATGTGAAAATATGCATCCTGTAGGTCGATGGAGCACATCCAGTCTCCCTGATGCAGTTGCGGAACAATCTGGTGAAGGGCTAGCGTCCTGAACTTCTGTTTTCTTATGTACTTGTTCAGGAGCCGTAAGTCCAGAATTGGCCTGAAGATGCCCTGTTGACCCTTTTTCGCCACCAGAAAGTAACGGGAGTACACCCCTTTTCCTCTTTGTGCCGGTGGAACCTTTTCTACAGCTTTCTTTTGTAGGAGTGCAAGAACTTCCTTGCGTAGCAGGCTGAGATGAGAAGGAAAACATCTTGGTGGTGACAAGTGTGGAGGAGGTTTTTTTAAAAGAAGAGAATAGCCATGTTCGACAATATTGAGCACCCATTTGTCTTTTGTGATGGAGTGCCACTCGTGAAGATGATGCGTAATACTTCCCCCCACCGGAGTGGTGCACAGTGCTGAGGGAAGCAATGCTTCATTGCTTTGTTGGTGTCTTTGCTGTAGACTGTTGAGGTCTACTTGCCCCTCGGTCTCTTGTGGGTCTACGCGCCTGAAACAGGGGACGCCCCTGTCGTTGCTGTGGCCTCTGAGACCAGTGAGGGGTTTGAACCCTCTGCTGGAATGGGCGTCTGTCGTACGGCCTGTACCTCCGCCTGAAGTCTTTACGTTCCAGGCCCACTGCCCTCATAGTGTCCACCTCTGTTTTCATTCGGGCCATCTCTTCATCCGCGTGGGTACCGAACAACGAATTCCCGCTGAATGGGAGGTTTCAAATCCGTTGTTGTGCTTCCTGTTTCAGACCAGTGAGCCGTAGCCAGGAAGACCTCCTAGCGCAGATTCCGTGCGCATACCCATGCGCAGCCAAATCCGCCCCGTCCGCCGCCGCGCTGATGACCTGGTTAGATACTAGGCCCCCTTCCTGCAAGATTTCCTGGAAGTCCTGTCTATCTTCCCTGGGCAACTTCTCTGTAAATCTGTGGAGTGAGTCCCACAGAGAGCGGTCATATCTGCCCAGAAGTGCTGAGGCGCTGGAGACCTTCATAGCAGATGCCGCCGTACCGCACATCTTTCTCCCCAGGGAGTCTAGGTGTCTGCTCTCCTTATCCGGGGGGACTGTGGAAGATGATGCCACAGAGTGTGTTTTTCTGGCTGCGGCTAAGATAACAGAGTCCGGTGGCGGATCCTTCCGCAGGAATAAAGGATCTTGCTCCGGAGCTTTGTACTTCTTTTGAATCGTAGCCGGGGCAGACTTGAGAGTGGCTGGAGTCAGAAAAGTGTCCATAGTAGGTTGCAGCAAACCCGGTGTAGGAAGTTAGCTCTGTATGTGCTATTTCAAAGTAAGGAATAGCATGCACAGAGTCCAAGGGTTCCCCTTAGAGGTAAAATAGTGGTAAAAATAGATAATACTAATGCTCTATTTTGTGGTAGTGTGGTCGAGCAGTAGGCTTATCCAAGGAGTAGTGTTAAGCATTTGTTGTACATACACATAGACAATAAATGAGGTACACACACTCAAAGACAAATCCAGCCAATAGGTTTTTATATAGAAAAATATCTTTTCTTAGTTTATTTTAAGAACCACAGGTTCAAATTCTACATGTAATATCTCATTCGAAAGGTATTGCAGGTAAGTACTTTAGGAACTTCAAATCATCCAAATTGCATGTATACTTTTCAAGTTATTCACAAATAGCTGTTTTAAAAGTGGACACTTAGTGCAATTTTCACAGTTCCTAGGGGAGGTAAGTATTTGTTAGGTTAACCAGGTAAGTAAGACACTTACAGGGCTTAGTTCTTGGTCCAAGGTAGCCCACCGTTGGGGGTTCAGAGCAACCCCAAAGTCACCACACCAGCAGCTCAGGGCCGGTCAGGTGCAGAGTTCAAAGTGGTGCCCAAAACGCATAGGCTAGAATGGAGAGAAGGGGGTGCCCCGGTTCCGGTCTGCTTGCAGGTAAGTACCCGCGTCTTCGGAGGGCAGACCAGGGGGGTTTTGTAGGGCACCGGGGGGGACACAAGCCCACACAGAAATTTCACCCTCAGCGGCGCAGGGGCGGCCGGGTGCAGTGTAGAAACAAGCGTCGGGTTCGCAATGTTAGTCTATGAGAGATCTCGGGATCTCTTCAGCGCTGCAGGCAGGCAAGGGGGGGATTCCTCGGGGAAACCTCCACTTGGGCAAGGGAGAGGGACTCCTGGGGGTCACTTCTCCAGTGAAAGTCCGGTCCTTCAGGTCCTGGGGGCTGCGGGTGCAGGGTCTCTCCCAGGCGTCGGGACTTTAGGTTCAAAGAGTCGCGGTCAGGGGAAGCCTCGGGATTCCCTCTGCAGGCGGCGCTGTGGGGGCTCAGGGGGGACAGGTTTTGGTACTCACAGTATCAGAGTAGTCCTGGGGTCCCGCCTGAGGTGTCGGATCTCCACCAGCCGAGTCGGGGTCGCCGGGTGCAGTGTTGCAAGTCTCACGCTTCTTGCGGGGAGCTTGCAGGGTTCTTTAAAGCTGCTGGAAACAGAGTCGCAGCCTTTCTTGGAGCAGGTCCGCTGTCCTCGGGAGTTTCTTGTCTTTTCGAAGCAGGGGCAGTCCTCAGAGGATGTCGAGGTCGCTGGTCCCTTTGGAAGGCGTCGCTGGAGCAGGATCTTTGGAAGGCAGGAGACAGGCCGGTGAGTTTCTGGAGCCAAGGCAGTTGTCGTCTTCTGGTCTTCCGCTGCAGGGGTTTTCAGCTGGGCAGTCCTTCTTCTTGTAGTTGCAGGAATCTAATTTTCTAGGGTTCAGGGTAGCCCTTAAATACTAAATTTAAGGGCGTGTTTAGGTCTGGGGGGTTAGTAGCCCTGAGGGTGGGTACACCCTCTTTGTGCCTCCTCCCAAGGGGAGGGGGTCACAATCCTAACCCTATTGGGGGAATCCTCCATCTGCAAGATGGAGGATTTCTAAAAGTTAGAGTCACTTCAGCTCAGGACACCTTAGGGGCTGTCCTGACTGGTCAGTGACTCCTCCTTGTTTTTCTCATTATTTTCTCCGGCCTTGCCGCCAAAAGTGGGGCCTGGCCGGAGGGGGCGGGCAACTCCACTAGCTGGAGTGTCCTGCTGGGTTGGCACAAAGGAGGTGAGCCTTTGAGGCTCACCGCCAGGTGTGACAAGTCCTGCCTGGGGGAGGTGTTAGCATCTCCACCCAGTGCAGGCTTTGTTACTGGCCTCAGAGTGACAAAGGCACTCTCCCCATGGGGCCAGCAACATGTCTCGGTTTGTGGCAGGCTGCTAAAACTAGTCAGCCTACACAGATAGTCGGTTAAGTTTCAGGGGGCACCTCTAAGGTGCCCTCTGTGGTGTATTTTACAATAAAATGTACACTGGCATCAGTGTGCATTTATTGTGCTGAGAAGTTTGATACCAAACTTCCCAGTTTTCAGTGTAGCCATTATGGTGCTGTGGAGTTCGTGTTTGACAGACTCCCAGACCATATACTCTTATGGCTACCCTGCACTTACAATGTCTAAGGTTTTGTTTAGACACTGTAGGGGTACCATGCTCATGCACTGGTACCCTCACCTATGGTATAGTGCACCCTGCCTTAGGGCTGTAAGGCCTGCTAGAGGGGTGTCTTACCTATACTGCATAGGCAGTGAGAGGCTGGCATGGCACCCTGAGGGGAGTGCCATGTCGACTTACTTGTTTTGTCCTCACTTGCACACACAAGCTGGCAAGCAGTGTGTCTGTGCTGAGTGAGAGGTCTCCAGGGTGGCATAAGACATGCTGCAGCCCTTAGAGACCTTCCTTGGCATCAGGGCCCTTGGTACTAGAAGTACCAGTTACAAGGGACTTATCTGGATGCCAGGGTCTGCCAATTGTGGATACAAAAGTACAGGTTAGGGAAAGAACACTGGTGCTGGGGCCTGGTTAGCAGGCCTCAGCACACTTTCAATTGTAAACATAGCATCAGCAAAGGCAAAAAGTCAGGGGGCAACCATGCCAAGGAGGCATTTCCTTACACAACCCCCCCCCAAACGAAAGAGGATGAGACTAACCTTTCCCAAGAGAGTCTTCATTTTCTAAGTGGAAGAACCTGGAAAGGCCATCTGCATTGGCATGGGCAGTCCCAGGTCTGTGTTCCACTATAAAGTCCATTCCCTGTAGGGAGATGGACCACCTCAACAGTTTAGGATTTTCACCTTTCATTTGCATCAGCCATTTGAGAGGTCTGTGGTCAGTTTGAACTAGGAAGTGAGTCCCAAAGAGGTATGGTCTCAGCTTCTTCAGGGACCAAACCACAGCAAAGGCCTCCCTCTCAATGGCACTCCAACGCTGCTCCCTGGGGAGTAACCTCCTGCTAATGAAAGCAACAGGCTGGTCAAGGCCATCATCATTTGTTTGGGACAAAACTGCCCCTATCCCATGTTCAGAGGCATCTGTCTGCACAATGAACTGCTTAGAATAATCTGGAGCTTTTAGAACTGGTGCTGAGCACATTGCTTGTTTCAGGGTGTCAAAGGCCTGTTGGCATTCCACAGTCCAGTTCACTTTCTTGGGCATTTTCTTGGAGGTGAGTTCAGTGAGGGCTGTCACAATGGATCCATATCCCTTCACAAACCTCCTGTAATACCCAGTTAAGCCAAGGAATGCCCTGACTTGAGTCTGGGTTTTTGGAGCTACCCAGTCCAGAATAGTCTGGATCTTGGGTTGGAGTGGCTGAACTTGGCCTCCACCTACAAGGTGGCCCAAGTAAACCACAGTTCCCTGCCCTATCTGGCATTTGGATGCCTTGATAGAGAGGCCTGCAGATTGCAGAGCCTTCAAAACCTTCTTCAGGTGGACCAGGTGATCCTGCCAGGTGGAGCTAAAGACAGCAATATCATCAAGATAAGCTGTGCTAAAGGACTCCAAGCCAGCAAGGACTTGATTCACCAACCTTTGGAAGGTGGCAGGGGCATTCTTTAAACCAAAGGGCATAACAGTAAACTGATAATGCCCATCAGGTGTGGAGAATGCTGTTTTCTCTTTTGCTCCAGGTGCCATTTTTATTTGCCAGTACCCTGCTGTCAAGTCAAAGGTACTTAAAAATTTGGCAGCACCTAATTTATCTATGAGCTCATCAGCTCTTGGAATTGGATGAGCATCTGTTTTGGTGACAGAATTGAGCCCTCTGTAGTCCACACAAAACCTCATCTCTTTCTTTCCATCTTTGGTGTGAGGTTTGGGGACTAAGACCACTGGGCTAGCCCAGGGGCTGTCAGAGCGCTCAATGACTCCCAATTCCAGCATCTTGTGGACTTCCACCTTGATGCTTTCCTTAACATGGTCAGACTGTCTAAAGATTTTGTTTTTGACAGGCATGCTGTCTCCTGTGTCCACATCATGGGTACACAGGTGTGTCTGACCAGGGGTTAAGGAGAAGAGTTCAGGAAACTGTTGTAGGACTCTCCTACAATCAGCTTGCTGTTGGCCAGAGAGGGTGTCTGAGTAGATCACTCCATCTACTGTGCCATCTTTTGGGTCTGATGACAGAAGATCAGGGAGAGGTTCACTCTCTGCCTCCTGATCCTCATCTGTTACCATCAACAGATTCACATCAGCCCTGTCATGGAAGAGCTTAAGGCGGTTCACATGGATCACCCTCTTGGGGCTCCTGCTTGTGCCCAAGTCCACCAGGTAGGTGACCTGACTCTTCCTTTCTAGCACTGGGTAAGGGCCACTCCATTTGTCCTGGAGTGCCCTGGGAGCCACAGGCTCCAGAACCCAGACTTTCTGCCCTGGTTGGAACTCAACCAGTGCAGCTTTTTGGTGATACCAAAACTTCTGGAGCTGTTGGCTGGCCTCAAGGTTTTTGGTTGCCTTTTCCATGTACTCTGCCATTCTAGAGCGAAGGCCAAGTACATAGTCCACTATGTCTTGTTTAGGCTCATGGAGAGGTCTCTCCCAGCCTTCTTTAACAAGAGCAAGTGGTCCCCTTACAGGATGACCAAACAGAAGTTCAAAGGGTGAGAATCCTACTCCCTTCTGTGGCACCTCTCTGTAAGCGAAAAGCAGACATGGCAAGAGGACATCCCATCTCCTTTTGAGCTTTTCTGGGAGCCCCATGATCATGCCCTTTAATGTCTTGTTGAATCTCTCAACTAAGCCATTAGTTTGTGGATGGTAAGGTGTAGTGAATTTATAAGTCACTCCACACTCATTCCACATATGTTTCAGGTATGCTGACATGAAGTTGGCACCTCTGTCAGACACCACCTCCTTAGGGAAACCCACTCTGGTAAAGATACCAATGAGGGCCTTGGCTACTGCAGGGGCAGTAGTCGACCTAAGGGGAATAGCTTCAGGATACCTGGTAGCATGATCCACTACTACCAGGATCTACATATTTCCTGAGGCTGTGGGAGGTTCTAGTGGACCAACTATGTCCACACCCACTCTTTCAAAGGGAACCCCCACCACTGGAAGTGGAATGAGGGGGGCCTTTGGATGCCCACCTGTCTTACCACTGGCTTGACAGGTGGGGCAGGAGAGGCAAAACTCCTTAACCATGTTGGACATATTGGGCCAGTAGAAGTGGTTGACTAACCTCTCCCACGTCTTGGTTTGTCCCAAATGTCCAGCAAGGGGAATGTCATGGGCCAATGTTAGGATGAACTCTCTGAACAGCTGAGGCACTACCACTCTCCTAGTGGCACCAGGTTTGGGGTCTCTGGCCTCAGTGTACAGGAGTCCATCTTCCCAATAGACCCTATGCGTTCCATTTTTCTTGCCTTTGGACTCTTCAGCAGCTTGCTGCCTAAGGCCTTCAAGAGAGGGACAGGTTTCTTGTCCCTTACACAGCTCCTCCCTTGAGGGTCCCCCTGGGCCTAAGAGCTCAACCTGGTAAGGTTCAAGCTCCAAAGGCTCAGTTCCCTCAGAGGGCAGAACTTCTTCCTGAGAAGAGAGGTTCCCTTTCTTTTGCTGTGTTGCAGTTGGTTTCCCAACTGACTTTCCTTTCCTCTTGGTAGGCTGGGCCATTCTTCCAGACTCCAGCTCTACTTGTTCACCCTGTGCCTTGCATTGTGCTCTTGTTTTCACACACACCAGTTCAGGGATACCCAGCATTGCTGCATGGGTTTTTAGTTCTACCTCAGCCCATGCTGAGGACTCCAGGTCATTTCCAAGCAGACAGTCCACTGGGATATTTGAGGAGACCACCACCTGTTTCAGGCCCTTGACCCCTCCCCATTCTAAAGTAACCATTGCCATGGGATGTACTTTTCTCTGATTGTCTGCGTTGGTGACTGTGTAAGTTTTTCCAGTCAGGTATTGGCCAGGGGAAACCAGTTTCTCTGTCACCATGGTGACACTGGCACCTGTATCCCTCAGGCCCTCTATTCTAGTCCCATTAATTAAGAGTTGCTGTCTGTATTTTTGCATGTTAGGCGGCCAGACAGCTAGTGTGGCTAAATCCACCCCACCCTCAGAAACTAGAGTAGCTTCAGTGTGGACCCTGATTTGCTCTGGGCACACTGTTGATCCAACTTGGAGACTAGCCATACCAGTGTTACCTGGATGGGAGTTTGGAGTGGAACCTTTCTTGGGACAGGCCTTGTCTCCAGTTTGGTGTCCATGCTGTTTACAGCTATGACACCAGGCCTTTTTGGGATCAAAGTTTTTACCCTTGTACCCATTGTTTTGTGAAGAGGCTCTGGGCCCACCCTCCTGTGCAGGTTTTTGGGGGCCTGTAAAAGACTCTTTACTATTTTTAGTTTTGGTTGTCTCATCACCCTTCCCCTGGGGAGTCTTTGTGACCCCTTTCTTTTGGTCACCCCCTGTTGAAGTCTTGGACACCCTTGTCTTGACCCAATGGTCCGCCTTCTTTCCCAATTCTTGGGGAGAAATTGGTCCTAGGTCTACCAGATGCTGATGCAGTTTATCATTGAAACAATTACTTAACAGGTGTTCTTTCACAAATAAATTGTACAGCCCATCATAATTACTTACACCACTGCCTTGAATCCAACCATCTAGTGTTTTCACTGAGTAGTCAACAAAGTCAACCCAGGTCTGGCTCGAGGATTTTTGAGCCCCCCTGAACCTAATCCTGTACTCCTCAGTGGAGAATCCAAAGCCCTCAATCAGGGTACCCTTCATGAGGTCATAAGATTCTGCATCTTTTCCAGAGAGTGTGAGGAGTCTATCCCTACACTTTCCAGTGAACATTTCCCAAAGGAGAGCACCCCAGTGAGATCTGTTCACTTTTCTGGTTACACAAGCCCTCTCAAAAGCTGTGAACCATTTGGTGATGTCATCACCATCTTCAAATTTTGTCACAATCCCTTTGGGGATTTTTAACATGTCAGGAGAATCTCTGACCCTATTTATATTGCTGCCACCATTGATGGGTCCTAGGCCCATCTCTTGTCTTTTCCTTTCTATGGCTAGGATCTGTCTTTCCAAAGCCAATCTTTTGGCCATCCTGGCTAACTGGATGTCCTCTTCACTGGGGTTATCCTCAGTGATTTCAGAGGTGTTGGTCTCTCCTGTGAGGGAACCAGCATCTCTGACTATTATTTTTGGAGTCAGGGTTTGAGGGACCCTGTTCTCCCTAGATAGGACTGGTAGGGGGGAATCTTCCTCCAAGTCACTATCTTCTTCCTCTGAGTTGCCACCCTCAGAGGGGTTGGCCTTTTCAAACTCTGCCAAAAGCTCCTGGAGCTGTATTTTGGTAGGTTTGGGGCCCATTGTTATTTTCTTTATTTTACAGAGTGACCTTAGCTCCCTCATCTTAAGATGGAGGTAAGGTGTGGTGTCGAGTTCCACCACAGTCACATCTGTGCTAGACATTTTGCTTCTAAAAGTTGGAATACTTTTTAAGAATCTACAACTGGTTCTAGAATCTAATTCAAACTTTTACAAACTTTTAAACTCTAAAAGAAATGCTAAACAGGATCTAACACAAGGCCCTAGCAGGTCTTTTAAGAATTTAGAAAACTTTTCAAATTGCAAAAATCAATTTCTAATGACAATTTTGGAATTTGTCGTGTGATCAGGTATTGGCTGAGTAGTCCAGCAAATGCAAAGTCTTGTACCCCACCGCTGATCCACCAATGTAGGAAGTTAGCTCTGTATGTGCTATTTCAAAGTAAGGAATAGCATGCACAGAGTCCAAGGGTTCCCCTTAGAGGTAAAATAGTGGTAAAAATAGATAATACTAATGCTCTATTTTGTGGTAGTGTGGTCGAGCAGTAGGCTTATCCAAGGAGTAGTGTTAAGCATTTGTTGTACATACACATAGACAATAAATGAGGTACACACACTCAAAGACAAATCCAGCCAATAGGTTTTTATATAGAAAAATATCTTTTCTTAGTTTATTTTAAGAACCACAGGTTCAAATTCTACATGTAATATCTCATTCGAAAGGTATTGCAGGTAAGTACTTTAGGAACTTCAAATCATCCAAATTGCATGTATACTTTTCAAGTTATTCACAAATAGCTGTTTTAAAAGTGGACACTTAGTGCAATTTTCACAGTTCCTAGGGGAGGTAAGTATTTGTTAGGTTAACCAGGTAAGTAAGACACTTACAGGGCTTAGTTCTTGGTCCAAGGTAGCCCACCGTTGGGGGTTCAGAGCAACCCCAAAGTCACCACACCAGCAGCTCAGGGCCGGTCAGGTGCAGAGTTCAAAGTGGTGCCCAAAACGCATAGGCTAGAATGGAGAGAAGGGGGTGCCCCGGTTCCGGTCTGCTTGCAGGTAAGTACCCGCGTCTTCGGAGGGCAGACCAGGGGGGTTTTGTAGGGCACCGGGGGGGACACAAGCCCACACAGAAATTTCACCCTCAGCGGCGCGGGGGCGGCCGGGTGCAGTGTAGAAACAAGCGTCGGGTTCGCAATGTTAGTCTATGAGAGATCTCGGGATCTCTTCAGCGCTGCAGGCAGGCAAGGGGGGGATTCCTCGGGGAAACCTCCACTTGGGCAAGGGAGAGGGACTCCTGGGGGTCACTTCTCCAGTGAAAGTCCGGTCCTTCAGGTCCTGGGGGCTGCGGGTGCAGGGTCTCTCCCAGGCGTCGGGACTTTAGGTTCAAAGAGTCGCGGTCAGGGGAAGCCTCGGGATTCCCTCTGCAGGCGGCGCTGTGGGGGCTCAGGGGGGACAGGTTTTGGTACTCACAGTATCAGAGTAGTCCTGGGGTCCCGCCTGAGGTGTCGGATCTCCACCAGCCGAGTCGGGGTCGCCGGGTGCAGTGTTGCAAGTCTCACGCTTCTTGCGGGGAGCTTGCAGGGTTCTTTAAAGCTGCTGGAAACAGAGTCGCAGCCTTTCTTGGAGCAGGTCCGCTGTCCTCGGGAGTTTCTTGTCTTTTCGAAGCAGGGGCAGTCCTCAGAGGATGTCGAGGTCGCTGGTCCCTTTGGAAGGCGTCGCTGGAGCAGGATCTTTGGAAGGCAGGAGACAGGCCGGTGAGTTTCTGGAGCCAAGGCAGTTGTCGTCTTCTGGTCTTCCGCTGCAGGGGTTTTCAGCTGGGCAGTCCTTCTTCTTGTAGTTGCAGGAATCTAATTTTCTAGGGTTCAGGGTAGCCCTTAAATACTAAATTTAAGGGCGTGTTTAGGTCTGGGGGGTTAGTAGCCCTGAGGGTGGGTACACCCTCTTTGTGCCTCCTCCCAAGGGGAGGGGGTCACAATCCTAACCCTATTGGGGGAATCCTCCATCTGCAAGATGGAGGATTTCTAAAAGTTAGAGTCACTTCAGCTCAGGACACCTTAGGGGCTGTCCTGACTGGTCAGTGACTCCTCCTTGTTTTTCTCATTATTTTCTCCGGCCTTGCCGCCAAAAGTGGGGCCTGGCCGGAGGGGGCGGGCAACTCCACTAGCTGGAGTGTCCTGCTGGGTTGGCACAAAGGAGGTGAGCCTTTGAGGCTCACCGCCAGGTGTGACAAGTCCTGCCTGGGGGAGGTGTTAGCATCTCCACCCAGTGCAGGCTTTGTTACTGGCCTCAGAGTGACAAAGGCACTCTCCCCATGGGGCCAGCAACATGTCTCGGTTTGTGGCAGGCTGCTAAAACTAGTCAGCCTACACAGATAGTCGGTTAAGTTTCAGGGGGCACCTCTAAGGTGCCCTCTGTGGTGTATTTTACAATAAAATGTACACTGGCATCAGTGTGCATTTATTGTGCTGAGAAGTTTGATACCAAACTTCCCAGTTTTCAGTGTAGCCATTATGGTGCTGTGGAGTTCGTGTTTGACAGACTCCCAGACCATATACTCTTATGGCTACCCTGCACTTACAATGTCTAAGGTTTTGTTTAGACACTGTAGGGGTACCATGCTCATGCACTGGTACCCTCACCTATGGTATAGTGCACCCTGCCTTAGGGCTGTAAGGCCTGCTAGAGGGGTGTCTTACCTATACTGCATAGGCAGTGAGAGGCTGGCATGGCACCCTGAGGGGAGTGCCATGTCGACTTACTCGTTTTGTCCTCACTAGCACACACAAGCTGGCAAGCAGTGTGTCTGTGCTGAGTGAGAGGTCTCCAGGGTGGCATAAGACATGCTGCAGCCCTTAGAGACCTTCCTTGGCATCAGGGCCCTTGGTACTAGAAGTACCAGTTACAAGGGACTTATCTGGATGCCAGGGTCTGCCAATTGTGGATACAAAAGTACAGGTTAGGGAAAGAACACTGGTGCTGGGGCCTGGTTAGCAGGCCTCAGCACACTTTCAATTGTAAACATAGCATCAGCAAAGGCAAAAAGTCAGGGGGCAACCATGCCAAGGAGGCATTTCCTTACACCCGGTACTAGTGGCAGCAGTTTTCTCGAGACCGATCTGTGTTGTAGAGTCTCAAAGATAACTGAGGATGAGGTGGCCGGCTCCGGTACCTCAATATTTAGTTTCTGCGCTCCCCTTAAAAGAACCTCATTAAAAGTGGTGATATCATCCACCGGTGAGATCCTAGCAGGTGGAGAATCTGTCAGTGTGGGGGACTAGCGCCCAACAGACGATCCTGAAGACCAAGAGGGTGATCTTCTGTGTGGTGTTCGCGACCTGGTTCTCCTTCGGGAACGAGACCTGCTACGAGAAGCTGTAGCAGAGTGTGCAGGTCTTGTGGTCGGCTGACGAGGAGCAGAACGAGCCCGTCCTGCTCTAGCTGTAGGCGATGGCGTTCTAGGTAATGAGGCAGTAGGAGAATACATCCTAGAGTATTGGGAATCCGGGGATGCTGCCGGTCTATTCAGGCTCTCTAACCATCTAGGTGATAGAGTGATGGGAGAAACATGCCCCGATGAGCCCGCTCTGGAATGGGATGATGCACTCCGTATAGAGACCACCGGTGAGGGAGCTTTATCCGCTGGCTCTACTGCCTGTGACACAGCTGAAGGTTGTGTCGACGTCGATTGTATCCTCGACGTCGAAAGTTGCGATGGCTGGTCTGTTGACTTTTTCCTCTCCTGAAGCCCATGCAGCCTGATTTTCTCTCTGTCTTTGAGAGTCCTCCTTGACATCTTCTTGCAATACTTGCAGGTGTCAGGACAGTGACTCTGTGGCAGGCAGACAATACACAGAGAGTGTGGGTCTGACTGGGCTTTCTTCTTCCCACAAGAAGGACATTTTACAAAAAGAGATGGCATTTTCTGTCAGAAAAGACTGCCAAACTCAGACAAAAGATGTTATCTGTCGAGTAAACAGGAAAAACACTATTTTTAGGGATTTTTCTGAAGAAAAACTCAGAAAAACTGAGAGCTCAATGCTCCAGGATCCTCTCAGAAGAAGCCGGAAAAAAGAACTGACCTAACTGTGAACCAACTGTCACCTTCCCTTCACCCCTGAGGCATGGTGGGATACTGGAGGTGCTCAGGGTCTTAAAGGCACGGTGCCAAAGTTTTTATGGTTCTCCTGTGTTAACCTGCATGCAGCCTATTGGCTAAGAATGCTTCATTGTTTTTCAATGTGGTTTTTTTCTATTTTTCTCTGCTATTTACTGCTGTTTACTTCCCTAAGTCCAGTTTTTGGGGCTTAGGTAGATATTTATGATCTATTGTGATTTTAGAATAGAAAAAAAAAAAAAAAAAAAAAAAAAAAACTTGCATAGAAATAAAGCATTTTAGCCTATTTATGATTATAGCCTGCATTGCTGTTTTACACATGATAATATGTATGTATTTTATATATATATGCTCCGGGGTCCCAGCACAAGGGCGGGAATATTCAATGTTTATGACTATTGATGAGGATCCCCTGGAAGAGAACAGAGTGTATTCACCTGCCAGTGCAAGGCAGCAGTTTCCTCCAGGGCTATGTCTTGTCTTGGGGATCGGGTGTCTTTCAGTCTAACTAGGGTTCAGTACCGACAACTCCCGAGCCAGCGCAGCAAACTCCAATCCGCCATTGTTCTTGTTAGACTTGGTGCCACAAGCAGATAACTAATGGCTTAGTGACAGACCCAGCCAGGCACACCAAACTGATCACCACCATGGGGGCCCCACTTCTTCCCTATTGTTTCATTAGTGTTAGGCAATGCGGGGAGGTGGCCCTCTAACATTCACTCCAGAACAGGGCAGCTTTGTTCAAAGTCTCCTGCTTTTGTCTGACTACTCTGACCTCCTGGTCAGCGTCTGTTGCGCTGCCCAGTGCAGCTCCTCCGGCTGCTGCCTCTGTTTGGGACAAACTGAGAGCCTGCCTGGCTCTCAGTTCGAGACCCACCTCCACCCACATGCTCCTGCCTGCACCTAATCCCTGGTGACCTAGTGGCCATCTGAAAGTATCTTCTGCCTCTCTTTACTCCTGCCTTTTTATTTCTGCCTTTACTTGTATTTTTTTTTACTTCTGTTTCTTTTCAGTCTTTCTCTCCTTATTGCGTTTCCCCCGTGCCACTGCTGCCCTGTGAAGCCTTTTTCCTGCCCTTTTGCCACCCAGCTGACCGGAACCCCACCCTCTCCTTCTTAATGGAGGCTGCGCAGCGGGTGTGCTGCTGGTACGCCAAAGGCAAGCCCGTCAGGCGCCCGTCAGGGCCTGGACCATGCCCAGTGACACAGACCCTGGCTCTCACCCACTCCGCTGGTTCGACGCCAGCACGCTATGCGCCCTCAACCCGGATAGATCAGCCTGCCACCAAGCCGACCCCCAGGAACAACCATGGACCTTTTTCATGCCACGCCTGCTCCAGCACCCTCCAAGTACCACCCCACGATCCCGCACCAAGCTCTGACAGCTACCTCAAATGAATATTCCTAGACACACCCTCCCTCATCAAGCATGCAGCAGAAGTCTGGGACCTCCGTGACAAGACAGCCCCGGACGTCGCCTTCCTCCCGAAGGCTTGGATCACCCCCCCATTACTGCGCCAGACATCGCCACGGCCATCCTGGACAACTACAAAATTATCCACAAGGACAAACCCAACTGGCCTGGAGGAGGCACTGCCATAATCTACAAGAACAACCTCCGCCTGACTACCATCATCGAGTCGCAGTCCAGGCACGAGCACCTACATTTCCAGATCAACCCAAGCACCTCCCTACATGGCACCCTCAACTACAGGCCACCTGGACCCCAACCCAGTTCTGTGAAGACATTGCCGACCTCATCGCCCCCCAAGCACTCACCTCCCCCGACTACATCCTACTCGGCGACCTCATTTCCACCTTGATATTCTCGATGACTCCAACACCTCAAACCTCCTGGACAACCTCACAAATCTCGACCTAAAACAACTCGTTAACACCCCCACCCACAGAGCCAGACATTCTCAAGCCATTTTTCTCAGCAGGGGACAACATCACTATCTCCCAAACCTCCAAACACCATTGGACCGACCATAAGTGCATTCACTTTACACACAAAGAACACCTCACGCCACCACAACCCCTGTTCCCCCTGCAGATGCTGGGATAAAATCACAGAAGAACAGCTCACCAACACTCTCAATCACTCCCTCCACTGGAAACAGCAGACGCTAATGAAGCTGCAAGCAACCAACACAGCTGACTCTCAAACTGGCCTAACAACGGAGCCCCCCCGCTTAAGGAAATCAGCAGGCAATCGACAGAGCTAAACACCCAACTGGTTTACGCCAGACCTACTGGAATCCAAGCACGCCTGCAGATGATTGTAACGTAAATGGAGGATTAGCAAATCTACCAAAGAGAGCACAGCCTACAAAAATGCAGTCACCATGCACCACTAGAACATCAGAGATGCCAAAAAAGCCACCTTTCAAGATAACTGAGAAAGCCGTCAACCAGCAACTCACCAAGTTCCTCAAGACACTGTACCCTAGACCCATCCCAGTCCAGATTCAGAAGCAACCAAAGCACCAAAACCACTCTCCTAGTAGCCACCAACAACATACGCATTATACTGGACTGAGGAGGCACTGCCGCCCTCAATCTTCTCCACCTCTCTGCCGCATTTGATACCGTCTCCCACTCCACACTCTGCGACAGACTGCACAATGCCGGTATCTGAGACAAAGCCCTGAACTGGATCAGGTCCTTCCTCACCGAAAGAACACAGAGGGTCAGACTACCAGCGTTCATGTTACAACAAAAAACACTTGCTGCGGAGCGCCCCAAGGGTCCTCACGCAGCCCGACGCTTTTCAACGTCTACTTGGCCTGCTCACCAAGACCAGCAAACACAAGCTAAACATAGCCTCCTACACCAACGACACCCAACTGATCCTCTCTGTCTGAGGACTCTGCTCAAGCCAAGAGTAATTTCCACAACAGGATGAGAGCAGTCACCGCATGTATGGAGGCCAGCTGCCTCAAGCTCAACTCAGACAAGACAGAGATCCTCATGACCGGCTTCACCCCTTCTGCCTGGAATGACTCCTGGTGGCCCACCCCTTTGGGTAGCTCCCTCACCCACACTGACCATGCGTGCAACCTGGGCATCACCCTAGACTCCCCTCTATCGATGAACCGTCAAGTTAACGTAGTCTCTTCTTAAGCTTCTACACCCTTTGTCCATCTCAAGATTTTCAAATGATTCCCTTGACACGAGGAAGAGTCACCAACACACATCACCAACAAACTGGACTATGGCACTACACTCTATGCCAGCATCACCAAGAAACTTCAATCGAGACAACAAAGAGCCCAAACTGAAGCAGCCAGACTCATCCTGGACATCCCCCGACACAGCTACACTGGCTCCCAGTCAACAATGGCATCACATACAAATTACTGATCCACACCTTCAAGGCACTACACAATATAGGACCGGCATTCCTCAATCACCGCCTCAGCTTCTACGTACCCATCAGATGTCTCCGTTCCATCCAGCTCGCCCTTGCAGCCGTCCCAAAGATCCAGAAAAGTACAGCAGGAGTTAAATCCATATCCTACCTGGAAACCCAGACATGGAACACACTACCCCTCAAGCTCAGACAGACCGAGTCACTGAAGCAGTTCAGGAAGGACCTCAAGACCTGGCTCTTCGACTGCGCACCACACCTACATTCAGCACCTTGAGAACCTATGGGTGATAAGCCACACTTTCAAATCCATGATTGATTGTTTTGCGTTGTAATGAGTCTTCTAAACCGTCTTGCAGTGTCTTTCAGGGACTTAAGTGGCAGGTGCACGCCCCTGCTATCCTCTCCGAGCCTAAGATGCAGGAGAGGCAGAGTCCTTGTGCGATGAAGCCCTTTTCAGGGTCCCTAGCGTCAAGGCTGCTGCGCTCAGGGAGGGCAAGGATGTCCGTCGGCACTTACACCGCTTCCAGTAACTCACTTAAGTGCCAGTGTGCGCCGAAACTCTCTCAATCAGCAACGTCGGGACACAGAGCTTCCCCCAGGGCCCTGTACTCCTCAGTCCTGCATGCCTTCTCTCCCAGTCTGCCTCGCTCTAGGGCATAGGTATGATGATTACCAGTGCTCACGGTAAGCAGCAGCCACCATCTTGTTCGCTCCCTTTCGCGGTCCTGATGTGCGGATCAGGAATTGTCACGCCATAGACCCCATAGATCGTCTTGAGCCCAATGAAGTAGCCCCAGCGCAGAGTTGGGGGTGGAGGGGTGCCGGGGGGCTCTGTCTCAGTCTGAGGCCCCTCTAAAGTTTTTTCAATGGCAGGCTGCTACTGGATGGGCATTAAATGGGCAGAAGCTTAGCGTGTAGCACCCCCTGACCTACCTGAACAGAAACTGTTCTCCCAGTCTCACCCTGTCAAATTGTAACAACGCAGAACTGGTGAATAATGGTCCACTATGCCAGATAAATTGCTGCATTTTTCATCCTCTGTGATCCATGCAAAGACTTCCAGAAGAAAAGTCATGTTAAATGCCATGGGCCTTTAGACTTATCCTGTGCCCCCTTTCCAAGTCCTCTTTGGTAAGTCTTTCTATGTGCAACCCTTGGGTGCTGCCAGTGCTTCCTAATTTGCTTGGCCTTTTCCATATAAGGGTTTTAATGACTTTTCTTGATTTAAATGCTGGAATCAAGTGTCACTTGATACATTGTTGATCACTATATTGAAGTTCACGGATGTTGTCTGGCGAGACTGGTTACTGAAGATACTGGGTAATGAAACATCTACTTAGCTCCATTCTCTCATGTGACTCCAGTCGGTGGGGATATGACAGCTGTATAACCGTATTTGCATCTTATGAGGGGCATGCTTCATAGCCACCTATATGTTTGAACCAAAGAAACTGGAGCCAGTATATGGGTTTTATTTTTTGCTGGTTGTTTCTTTGGGGCTGCAGGAGGGGAGGGGGACAGGGGAGAGAGAGTGCCTCGCTGTGAGGACAAACACTGTCAGTTCCAGACAACCACTATCTTTGTGAGGACAGGCGCGTTAGGAGGACCGGTCCCCGTAGTGTGTATAGGTAGTTTAGAGCGAGTAAAGTAAAAGTGCAGTTATATATCCCTCTGTCTGCTTTAGAACCATTGCTACTATCAAAGCGCCCATGGAGGTAGAATAGTAAATACACACTTCATTACGGTCAATTGCTGGTACTCATATCTATAGGTATGTCATGGTGGGGAGAGGGGGGAGAAAGTCTGTTGATAACAAACAGGTAGCCCAGATGCCTGTCGAATTTCCTTTGCTCTCTGCCTCACTCTAAAGCCAACAGTGATCTCTACTGGGCAGTTTCACTATACGATGTAATTGACTTCTTGATGCATTTGTCTTGTCAAGAAACAAAAGTGTGGCAGTAGCCTAGTTTGACTCAGGCATTTTATAGCGAGCGCCAGATTAAGTTAGGGCTTTAGCTGTCAAAGCAGAGTTAAAGAAGCAAGAGAGCAAATAGGAGTAAACTTTTAGAAGAGATGAGCGGAACCGAGAAGAAAAGACCAGACATGAGCAAGATGGCCAAAGGGGTAGTGGCTCAAATCGTACATTCTTTAGAAAGGGTTAACGGTACTATAAAAATGACAGTGGCATCCATTGAGAGTGAAAATCAACCAAAAAAACTCAATAGCCAGCAACAACGGACCACTGGCGGGGGGCCCTAAAGCGCAGTTTCAAGCAGCCAGACAATTTTATTGGCCCAAGAAAGAACAGAAGAGTTCATGCATGCATCAGGTGGGCAAGGTGAAATTTCTGACTAGGAAACGTGCAGCAAATTCTACATTCATTTCTTTCTGTATTTTGTATACTGTTAACATAGCACTCAAACATTGGAAGGAGGCTAGAGGAGCAGAAGGAGAGATGGGAGAAAAGAGTGCAAAAACTGAAAGTAAGAAATGAAATATTAAATGTAGGCTGCTATAGCGCTTTCAGGCACAAACACAAAGTAGGACAAAAACAGAGGAATATTTTAAATGCAGGGTTCACGACAACTGTGCAAAACAGAGTCTTAAAAGCACAACTAGCAGTCAACATTTCTCTTCTCAGCCATCAAAAATGAATTAGTAGTGGATTATAAACGTTGTCTTATTGTGACTGTAGTACAAACTGCAATACATAAATAAACTTACTTTCTTCCAATTTGTGTGTAAACCTTAAGATGTTTGTGTTTGTTTAGCTTCATCAACCCAAGCATAATAATTTTCTCGTTTGGTTGGAAAATACAAATTGAATTCACACCGCACAAATGCAGATACTGCACTCCTCAAACACAGCTAAAGATTTTGAGGATATAATAACTGACCAAACGGGTTGGCAATCACCTCGTAGCCAAAGTAGGCCGACACGAAGCACCAAAAGGGGCACTCTGAGCAAGCTATGTCATAGGACTGATGATGCGTTCAACAACTTTGAAAAACAGCTCACACGTTGTCAGTATTCCCTTATAATTTAACATCTATTGTGTTTCATTTTATGAACTTTTGTTGCTGAACCAAGAGGATTTTAACTGATGCACCTGTGGTCTTCACGCAAAAGGCGTCACAAGACTGTATGACTCAAACATAATTTACCTGTGCTCTTGTCCGACACCTACAACCAGGAAATCACCAGCATTGGAAAACTTCAAACTATTCACAAAGCCAACCTGCCAGAGAAATCAAATACAAATGAAAATTACATCTTACAGAAAGGTCCAAAAGTAGCATTAGATTGGAATAGGGAGTAAACCCCAATGCACAATTCGCTATGCATAAAAACTACACAAAATGACATGTTGGCCAATAGTAATTTATATAAACCAAGAAGGGTGCCACACACCACACACAAAAAACATCCCCCACCACCTAATAAAGAGGTTTTCTATAATTGGTCTTTACGGCATAAAATCCACACAGGACATTCTTTCGACAGTGAGGCCATAAACACCAGGTTTTCTTTGGTGGTCTAGACATGGTCTACATGCCTAACCTGTTCACAGAAGCCCCCCTCGAGATCCTGGTTCCCACTACCACAAGCATACAAGTGCACCTGTCAATGTCAGGTCAACCGGTGGGACAATCTCCTATTAAGGCATACTCCAGCAATTCCTGCAGTAGGCAGCTTGAGTGCAAGGGGAAAGAAAAATGGGGCATGGAGGGCGGGAACAGGAGGGAGTGTAAGTTAATGATCTGCAGAAATGTTTTTAAATTCGAGCACAGATGCAGCTTAAATGCATTTATGAAAGGATAGATATTTTTACCTGCGGCATACTGTATTTCTCGCCAGTGCAATTATGGGGCCAGTCTTGCAGAACAGTGGTTCCCAAGCTTTTGACTTATGTGACCCCCACTTAATCATTACTGGAAGCCCCGGAGATCCCTACTAATTCATTACTGGAATTCAGGGACCCTCCACTGAGTCACTACTGAAAGCTGTCGACCTAATCTGTTAATATTATTTAATTTTCGAAGCAGTCGCGGGACACAGGGTGGTAACCACTGCTCTAAGGCCTAAATTTGCGGTGTATGCATTGCTAAATACTCAGGCATCCTTAAGAGCATTCACAGCAATATGGCCCATGTACAGCAGGCAGTGTTGGACACTGATTGAGAATCCAGTAGAGGGAGCCATGGCGCCTATCTCTGTTCTTCTGGAGGAGTTCAGAGAACTAGCAGCCAGAGAAGTAGCCTACCTCTGGAAGTATGGAAGCACACACAGATATGGTGAAGGTGAGAGACCGAGTTGCACACTGGCCGGGTTACTACGCCTCAATATTCATAATACGAATGTGACGGAACCCAAAAAGGAGGGGGGGTAGGGGGGCCGGGGTCTGTGACGGACAGTGCTGATATAGCCACAGCGTATCTGCAATATTACCAACACCTGTACACTGCATGCACTACAGAAAACCCTAATGCTACCCCCCCCAACTCCACCACCACCACCTAATAAAGATGATTTCTATAATGGGTCTTCATACCATAAAATCCTAACATGACATTCTTTTGTCAGTGGTGCCCAACACCAGGTTTTCTTTGGTGGCCTAGTCATGGTCTACATGCCTAACCTGTTCACAGAAGCCCCCCCTCGAGATCCTGGTTGGCACTATCCCAAACCTACAAGTGGACCTGTCAATGTCAGGGTCAACCGGTGGGACAATCTCATATTTAGGGATACTCCAGCACTTTATGCAGTAGGTAACTTAAGTGCAAGGAGAAAGAAAAATGGGGCGTGGAGAGCTGGAAGAGGAGGGTGAAAAAGTTAATCATCTGCAGAAATATTTTTAAATTCCAGAGCACAGGTGCGAGTAAATGCATCTATGAAATGATAAAAAAACTTTTTACCTGCGGCATACTGTATTTCTCACCAGTGCAATTATGGGGCCAGTCTTGTAGAACAGTGGTTCCCAACCTTTTGACTTCTGTGGACCCCGGGGACACCCACTGAATCTTTACTGGAATCTGGGGACCCTCCATTGAGTCATTTCTAAAAGCTATGAATCTAATCTGTTAATATTAGTTAATTTTCTAAGCAGTTGCGGACCCCCTGAACAGGCTTCGCGGACCGCCCCAGGGGTCCCCGGACCACAGGTTGGGAACCACTGTTGTAAAATATTATACTAGGCTACCTTTGAATTAATACCGACTCGCAAAATACTGCCTAAATAGATATGTGTAAGAAGCTTACTGAAACAATAATTGTCTCTGACCATTCTTTAATTGAGGCTCCACCTGAGGTCCGAGAAAGTAGCATCCTTGAACGCTCAATGAAAAACTGCATCTTTTCTTGTCAAGAGTCGGCTAGAATGACTGGTTTTATTCAGGATGCTATTTGAATCATACATAAACAAGCTTCATCTTATTCAATGCAATTATATTGATGAATTAAATTGCATTTGAGTGGACTCAGAAGAAGAATTGAGGGTTGACCAAAGTCAGCTGCCTTATTTTCAGTTGATCTGAATAATGCTGGTGTTAGACATGCAACTAGCCTGCTGCTCCATCACTAGTTAAAAAAAATGTTTTTTTTTTTTCTTCTTTGAAGAACACAACTAACTTTAACCTAAAGATCTGCTTGAGACAAATGAATACTTGTTAAATCCGCTAACAAAAGCACTGAGGGATGAAGTCAAAAGAACTTATTTCCAGGTCTTCATGCTTCCGGTAACACCAAACGTTTATTGGGATGGCAACCACATGAAGTAGAAACAAGTGGAAATCTGTTGATAAACGTTAATATCTGAAAAACTATTTTAACCGGTTCTGTGCCCTCGTCCAAGGCACACGGAAACTTGGGGGCAGATTGGCCGATTTTAGGTCAATCTGCCCCCAAGGGGGCAGAAACCACTAGGCACCGGGGATTTGTTTTTTTGGTGCCAATGTCACGCAGGGGGAGCGACCCTGTAGGCAAGGGTCGCTCCCGGGCAAGGGGGGGGGGGGGGGGGGGGGGGGATCAAATTTATTTTACGGCATTTCTGCCCCCCCCCGGGGCCGGCTGAGCTAGAGGCCAAACTCCACAGGTAGGCACTTTGCAAAAAACACCTCTGTTTTCTGTGAAAAAATATGTTGTGTCCACGTTGTGTTTTGGGCCATTTCCTTTCGTGGGCGCTAGGCCTACCCACACAAGTGAGGTACCATTTTTATCGGGAGACTTGGGGGAACGCAGGGTGGAAGGAAATGTGTGGCTCCTCTCATATTACAGAACTTTCTGTCACCGAAATGAGGAACATGTGTTTTTTTTAGCCAAATTTTGAGGTTTGCAAAGGATTCTGGTCCGAGCCCTACAAGTCACCCCATCTTGGATTCCCCTAAGTCTCTAGTTTTCAGAAATGCACAGGTTTGGTATGTTTCCCTAGGTGCCGGCTGATCTAGAGGCCAAAATCTACAGGTAGGTACTTTGCAAAAAACACCTCTGTTTTCTTTCAAAAATTTGGATGTGTCCACGTTGCGCTTTGGGGCGTTTCCTGTCACGGGCGCTAGGCCTACCCACACAATTGAGGTATCATTTTTATCGGGAGACTTGGGGGAACATAGATTAGCAAAACAAGTGTTATTGCCCCTTGTCTTTCTCTACATTTTTTCCTTCCAAATATAGGAGAGTGTGTAAAAAAGACATCTATTTGAGAAATGCCCTGTAATTCACATGCTAGTATGGTCACCCCGGAATTCAGAGATGTGCAAATAACCACTGCTCCTCAACACCTTATCTTGTGCCCTTTTTGGAAATACAAAGGTTTTCTTGATAGCTATTTTTTACTCTTTAAATTTCAGCAAATGAATTGCTGTATACCCGGTATAGAATGAAAACGCACTGCAGGGTGCAGCTCATTTATTGGCTCTGGGTACCTAGGGTTCTTGATGAACCTACAAGCCCTATATATGCCCGCAACCAGAGGAGTCCAGCAGACGGAACGGTATATTGCTTTCGATAATCTGACATTGCAGGGAAAAGTTACAGAGTAAAACGTAGAGAAAAATTTATGTTTTTTTCACCTCAATTTCAATATATTTCTTTTTCAGTTGTTATTTTCTGTAGGAATCCCTTGTAGGATCTACACAAATGACCCCTTGCTGAATTCAGAATTGTGTCTACTTTTCAGAAATGTTTAGGTGTCTGGGATCCAGCATTGGTTTCATGCCCATTTCTGTCACTGACTGGAAGGAGGCTGAAAGCACAAAAAATTGCATAAATGGGGTATGTCCCAGTAAAATGCCAAAATTGTGTTGAAAAATTGGGTTTTCGGATTCAAGTCTGCCTGTTCCTGAAAGCTGGGAAGCTGCTCAGTTTAGCACCGCAAACCCTTTGTTGATGCCATTTTCAGGGGAAAAACCACAAGCCTTCTTCTGCAGCCACTTTTTCCCATTTGTTTGAAAAAAACGAAATTTTCACTGTATTTTGACTAATTTCTTGGCCTCCTTCAGGGGAACCCACAAAGTCTGGGTACCTCTAGAATCCCTAGGATTTTGGAAAAAAAGGACGCAAATTTGGCTTGGTTAGCTTATGTGGACAAAAAGTTATGAGGGCCTAAGCACGAACTGCCCCAAATAGGCAAAAAAAGCCCTGGCACAGGAGGGGGAAAAGGCCTGGCAGCGAAGGGGTTAAAGGAAATCCAAAAGTCAAATAAATATCTCCTATGTGTACAACCTCCCTAGAACCTGCTGACAATAACAGCCTTAGATTGCAAGAGGAAGTAGTAAACGTTAATTTCCCAGGAAGAATCCTCCCGAGAGAACAAGTGTTTGCAGATCAGGTGGTCACTTCTTTGACCCTCCTTTTTTTAGGTCAACTCAGCAAGTGAATAAAAGAGTGGGTGTGATAGGCTGGCTATTCTCCCGTGCTATCCCTCAATTACTTCACGACTCCTGCACGCCAGTACTCATAGGTCAATTGAAGAGACCGGAGCAGCCCTCACATTTGGTTTTTGCTGTGCCCTCTCTTTCAAGAGAATGTCTCTGGATCATGGCAGCCCTCTCCAGCAGTTGCTGTCTCCACAAATGATCAAGCTCCTGAGGCAGTGTCAGGCACAGCTTTCTCAGGCCAAACAAACTCACAGTGCAACATAGTTAGGACCTCCCTAGTCAATCAGCCCTACAAAAGCAATGTGCAGCTCCCAGGCTGCTCAGTCTAACCGCAGTGATAGCTTCCCAGACTGACAGGCTTGGAAAGAGGCAACAAGTCTTCTTGGTTTTCTGGAAGCAGAAGTACTGGTCAATAGTGGCGGGCAAGGAACACTACCATGCTTCATTTGGTGCAGTCTTTGGGGCAGTTTTCAGGTAGGAGTCGCTTCTGGCTTCACTGTCTGAAACGTTCTTCCTTCTTTTCATTATCCATACAACGGAAAGACACTTTGCTTCCATTTGACAGTCTGTTTTCCCGCAGGGCAAGGCACACTATTTCCATCTCTCAGTTGGAAGGCATGTACGCTTCTACCCAGAAAGACCTCAAGCTCCTTCAGCAGAAACTGCAGGCTTAAGGTGAAGTCCCCTCACCTATAGGAGAAAGTGTGGTCTGTGCAGCAGGTCTTAAACTATTCAGCAGAGTACTCCCCTTATCGATCAAAAAACTTAGGATTGACTCAAAGTCCAGTGGTTTGGATCCAACATTTAACCACATTTTCCAAACTGGGTTGTTGATCCACTTTATCAAACTTCAGAACCTGATGGGTTGATTTTCTTTTCAAGTGTGCTTCTCGGACTGCTCTTCAGACACAGTCTTTATGTAAAGTGCTAACTCTCAGTAGGTAGCATTAAGGCTGCCTCCAAGCCGGAGAACCTACCAAATGGACACAATGAAGTATGAGGTTTATGTAGCTGGCTGTTATCAGCTTTTCAAAAACAGTAATCAGGCAGAGATTAAAGGGTAGACCTCGCATAGAAATTTCCCACCATGAACAGAAAATGCAGTCCCACTCTTAGCCTATACCACTTATTGAATAGCAGTGATCAGGAAAAGCTGATCAGCAATCCCTTGCTAACAAAGTTTGCATGGAATTTCTAAAGGAAACCCCAGTCTCTGCAACCCAGTCATATGAATGGAGGCAAAACACTTGTACTGTCTTCATCCACTGTTTTGTACCGTGTAGAGGAGCATCCAAAATAGAATCCACTAGCTTCAGTACTCAGACTGTCACACCGATGGAGTAGTATTTCCACATATGTACTACATGCATACTCAACACAAACTTCACATACACATAAGGATGTCGTGTAAGGTTTTGGGTTACACCTAATAGCAGAACTTTACACAAGATGGGTCAGTAAGCCATACCCTCACTGACAGATAAAGTTCTGGTCACTACAAACCACAAACATGGTAACAACCACCACTGTTATCATTTAACACCCAGGACAGCAATTGATTCCACTATAAGGGCACGCTTGTTGCTCCTCTAGAAGGCACAGGACAGGTACCTGGACCTCTCACTGACAGGAATAGGCCTCTGCAAAACATCCTAAGATAGTGTGATGTCAGGGTCGAAAATAAAAGTCAGAATAAATTACTCATATGCAGTCGGGCACTCAGGACCTTGGTACATGCCCTTTTCACAACGCAGGAGACATTACTGTCTCAACACTTATCAAAATGGGGAGGTTTTTAATAAGCCTTAAACTGAGATATATATTTAATGGTCACATGGGCGAAAATGAAAATGTCACTTACCCAGTGTACATCTGTTCGTGGCATTAGTCGCTGCAGATTCACATGTTGAGCACAGTCCGCTGCCTGGTGTTGGGCTCGGAGTATTACAAGTTGTTTTTCTTCGAAGAAGTCTTTTTTGGTCACGGGACCGAAGGACTCCTCCCTCTTCGGCTCCATTGCGCATGGGCGTCGACTCCATCTTAGATTGTTTTCCCCGCAGAGGGTGAGGCTGGAGTTGTTTGCTATAAATAGTGCCCATGCAATGGAGTGAATACGTATGTACATAAAAAGTTTATAATAATTATTTACAAATGTACAAATGTTTAAGATTTAAGATTTACTTCTAAACGGCTACAGGCTTCCCGGGGAGGCGGGAGGGCACATGTGAATCTGCAGCGACTAATGCCACGAACAGATGTACACTGGGTAAGTGACATTTTCAGTTCGATGGCATATGTTGCTGCAGATACACATGTTGAGCATAGACTATAAAGCAGTTACCTCCCCTAAAAGCGGTGGTTTAGCCTGTAGGAGTTGAAGTAGTTTGGAATAATGTTCTTAGTACAGCTTGGCCCACTGTAGCTTGTTGTGCATTTAGTACATCTACACAGTAGTGTTTAGTAAATGTATGAGGCGTAGACCAGGTTGCAGCCTTACATATTTCGCTCATAGGAATGTTTCCTAGAAAGGCCATTGTAGCACCTTTCTTTCTGGTTGAGTGTGCCTTTGGTGTAATAGGCAATTCTCTCTTGGCTTTAAGATAGCATGTTTGAATACATCTGACTATCCATCTAGCAATGCCTTGTTTAGAGATTGGATTTCCTATGTGTGGTTTTTGAAAAGCTATGAACAGTTGATTTGTTTTCCTGATTAACTTTGTTCTGTCAATGTAGTACATTAGTGCTCTTTTGATGTCTAATGTATGTAGTGCCCTTTCAGCCACGGAATCTGGCTGTGGGAAGAACACTGGTAATTCTACTGTTTGATTTAAATGGAATGGTGAGATTACTTTAGGTAGAAATTTTGGATTTGTTCTTAGAACTATTTTATTTTTGTGTATTTGAATAAATGGTTCTTGTATGGTAAATGCCTGTATTTCACTTACTCTTCTGAGGGATGTGATTGCAATGAGAAATGCGACTTTCCACGTTAAATATTGCATTTCACAGGAATGCATGGGTTCAAAAGGTGGACCCATGAGTCTTGTTAAGACGATGTTAAGGTTCCATGAAGGAACTGGTGGTGTTCTTGGTGGTATAATTCTTTTTAGCCCTTCCATGAATGCTTTAATAACTGGTATTCTAAATAGAGACGATGAATGAGTAGTTTGTAGGTAAGCAGATATTGCTGCGAGGTGTATTTTTATAGATGAAAAAGCGAGGGTTGCTTTTTGCAAATGTAGTAAGTATCCCACTATGTCTTTTGTAGAGTCATGCAATGGTTGGATTTGATTGGTATGGCAGTAGCAAACAAATCTTTTCCACTTAGATGCATAGCAGTGTCTAGTGGAAGCTTTTCTAGCTTGTTTTATGACCTCCATACATTCTTGTGTGAGGTCTAAGTGTCCGAATTCTAGGATTTCAGGAGCCAAATTGCTAGATTCAATGATGCTGGGTTTGGATGCCTGATCTGTTGTTTGTGTTGTGTTAACAGATCTGGTCTGTTGGGTAGTTTGACATGCGGTACTAGTGAAAGGTCTAGTAGAGTTGTATACCAAGGTTGTCTTGCCCATGTGGGTGCTATCAGTATGAGTTTGAGTTGGTTTTGACTCAATTTGTTTACTAGATATGGAAGGAGAGGGAGAGGGGGAAAAGCGTATGCAAATATCCCTGACCAACTCATCCATAGAGCATTGCCTTATGATTCGCGGTGTGGGTACCTGGATGCGAAGTTTTGGCATTTTGCGTTTTCTTTTGTTGCGAACAAATCTATCTGGGGTGTTCCCCAAATTTGAAAGTAATTGTTCAGAACTTGGGGGTGAATTTCCCATTCGTGGACTTGTTGGTGATCTCGCGAAAGGTTGTCTGCTAGTTGGTTTTGGATCCCTGGAATAAATTGTGCTATTAGGTGAATGTGGTTGTGAATCGCCCACTGCCATATTTTTTGTGTTAGGAGACACAATTGTGTTGAGTGTGTTCCTCCTTGTTTGTTTAAATAATACATTGTTGTCATGTTGTCTGTTTTGACAAGAATGTATTTGTGTGTTATTATGGGTTGAAAGGCTTTTAACGCTAGAAATACTGCTAACAGTTCTAGGTAATTTATATGAAATTTTGTTTGGTGTACGTCCCATTGTCCTTGAATGCTGTGGTGATTGAGGTGTGCTCCCCACCCTGTCATGGAAGCATCTGTTATAACGTATTGAGGCACTGGGTCCTGAAATGTCCGCCCTTTGTTTAAATTGTTGCTGTTCCACCATAGAAGCGAGAGGTATGTTTGGCGGTCTACCAACACCAGATCTAGAAGTTGACCCTGTGCTTGTGACCATTGTGATGCTAGGCACTGTTGTAAGGGTCGCATGTGTAGTCTTGCGTTTGGGACAATGGCTATGCATGATGACATCATGCCTAGAAGTTTTAGCACAAATTTTGCTTGTATCTTTTGGTTTGGAAACATAGCACTTATTACCTTGTGGAATGCTTGAACTCTTTGTGGACTTGGAGTGGCAATTCCTTTTGATGTGTTGATGGTTGCCCCTAGATATTGTTGTGTCTGACACGGTTCGAGGTGTGACTTTGTATAGTTGATGGAGAAACCCAGTTTGTGAAGGGTTTGTATGACATATGTGGTGTTGTTTGTGCACTTTCTTACTGTGTTGGTCTTGATTAGCCAATCGTCTAGGTAAGGAAACACATGTATTTGTTGTCTCCTGATATGTGCTGCTACTACTGCTAGACATTTTGTGAATACTCTTGGTGCAGTTGTTATTCCGAATGGCAACACCTTGAATTGGTAATGTATTCCTTTGAATACGAACCTTAGGTACTTTCTGTGAGAAGGATGTATCGGTATATGAAAGTACGCATCTTTTAGGTCTAATGTGGTCATGTAATCTTGCTGTTTGAGCAGTGGAATGATGTCTTGTAGTGTGACCATGTGAAAGTGGTCCGATATGATGTAGGTATTTAGTGTCCTGAGATCTAATATTGGTCTTAATGTTTTTTTTTTTTTTTGGAATTAGAAAGTACAGGGAGTAAACTCCTGTGTTTTTTTGTTGTACTGGTACTAATTCTATTGCATCCTTTTGCAGTAGTGCTTGAACTTCTAGTCCTAAAAGTTCTAAATGTTGTAGTGACATTTTGCGTGTTTTTGGAGGGATGTTTGGTGGGAATTTGTGGAATTCTATGCAATAGCCATGTTGGATTATTGCTAGTACCCAATTGTCTGTTGTAATCTGCTGCCAAGATTGGTAGAATTGGCTTAGTCTTCCCCCCACTGGTGTTGAGTGAAGGGGTTGTGTGACTTGAAAGTCACTGTTTAGGTGGAGGTGTTTTTGGAGTTTGGAATTTTCCCCTACTCCTTGGGAATTGACCCCCTCTATATCCCCTGAAACCTCCCCTTTGGAATGAACCCTGATAGGGTGTGGTTCTGGTTTGTTGGCTGGTGGTGTCTGTGGGTTGGCCACGAAACCCCCCTCTAAATGGAGTTTTTCTAAAAGAGCCTCTGCTCTGCGGGGAGTAGAGTGCGCCCATGGCTTTGGCCGTGTCTGTGTCCTTTTTAAGTTTTTCAATGGCTGTGTCCACTTCAAGGCCAAAAAGTTGTTTTTCGTTGAAGGGCATATTAAGGACAGCCTGCTGGATTTCAGGTTTGAACCCTGAAGTGCGGAGCCATGCGTGTCTCCTTATGGTGACAGCAGTGTTGACTGTTCTTGCTGCAGTATCGGCTGCGTCCATTGAAGAGCGTATTTGATTGATCGAGATCGTTTGTCCCTCTTCAACTATTTGCTGCGCCCTTTTTTGGTATTCCTGGGGAAGATGGTCTATGAGAAGTTGCATCTCATCCCAGTGTGCGCGGTCATATCGGGCTAGCAGCGCTTGAGAATTTGCGATGCGCCATTGGTTGGCTGCCTGCGATGCGACTCTTTTTCCTGCCGCATCAAATTTTCGGCTTTCTTTGTCCGGAGGTGGGGCGTCGCCAGATGTATGGGAATTTGCTCTTTTGCGAGCTGCCCCTACTACTACGGAGTCAGGTGGTAACTGCGAAGTAATAAACACTGGGTCTGTGGGTGGTGGTTTATATTTCTTATCCACCCTTGGGGTGATGGCTCTTGATTTTACGGGCTCTTCAAAAATTTGTTTTGCGTGCCGTAACATCCCTGGTAGCATTGGGAGACATTGATATTGGCTATGTGTAGCCGAGAGGGTGTTAAATAAAAAATCATCCTCTATAGGATCGGAATGCAGTTGGACATTGTGGAATTCTGCTGCCCTAGCCACCAGTTGCGAGTATGAGGTACTGTCCTCTGGCGGTGACGGCTTTGTGGGGTATGAATCGGGATCATTGTCCGGCACTGGGGTGTCGTATAAGTCCCAAGCGTCTTGATCCTGATTATCTTGACTTATAGTAGTTTGCGCTGGTGAGTGCATTTGTGGCGGAGTTTGTGCCGGCGATGCCTGTTGTGGTGGAGAGGGCGGAGGCGTGACTTTTTTAACCACTTTGGCTTGTGGTTGTGCGTCATCCTTGAGAAATCAGATCCTTCTTTTTCTCATTATTGGGGGAAGGGTTGATATCTTCCCTGTGTCTTGTTGGATGTACAGTCTCTTGTGTGTAGTCTGATTCTACACTTTGGAGCTCTTGTCCAAATCTGTGCATCTGGCCACTTATTCCTTGTTCCTCTGTGTAGGAAGGAGGTGTGGAACTTTTCGGCGCCGAGAGAGAATCTTTTTTCGGCTTCGGTACCAACTGAATTTTTGTGGCTTTCGGCAGTGTGTCTCGGTGCCGATGTTTTTCGGTGCCGGCATCTTGTTTTTGCTTCTCGGAGCCGCTATCTCAGCTCCGAGGTTGCTCCATGGCGGTCCCTCGACCGGAGTCGGGTGTCTTCGCTATGGGCGTGCCCTTTTTCGGCGCCTTCGACGGGTCGCCGGTTTTATGGGTCGAGCCATGGCCTGTTGGCAGTGGCGTCCCCTGGGCTTTTGTTTTTTCGATGGTCTTTATTTTCGACGTCTTACTCACTGTTTGTTGTTCGACGTCGGAGTCTCCGGATTCTGAGTCCGGAACCGAGAATGTTTCCTCTTCGTCGTCGAAACGTTGTTTTGTCGGCGTGGACGCCATTTGTAGACGCCTGGCTCTTCGGTCCCGGAGTGTTTTTCTGGACCGGAAGGCTCGACAGGCCTCACAGGTATCCTCCTTGTGCTCGGGGGACAAGCACAAGTTACAGACCAAGTGCTGATCTGTATAAGGATACTTACTGTGACATTTTGGGCAGAAACGGAACGGGGTCCGTTCCATCGGCTTCGGCGTCACACGCAGTCGGGCCAACCAGGCCCCGATGGGGGATCGAAGCTACCCCTAAGTCTTCCGATGATCGGTGTCGATGTACCTAACTATCCCGATACCGAACGGAACAATACCGACGCTTTCTTCCGAGATTCTGACTAACTTTCCGAACCAAAACACGGAGCGAAAAGGAACACGTCCGAACCCGACAGCGGAAAAAAAACAATCTAAGATGGAGTCGACGCCCATGCGCAATGGAGCCGAAGAGGGAGGAGTCCTTCGGTCCCGTGACCAAAAAAGACTTCTTCGAAGAAAAACAACTTGTAATACTCCGAGCCCAACACCAGGCAGCGGACTGTGCTCAACATGTGTATCTGCAGCAACATATGCCATCGAACATACATTTCCACTCTCATGGACGTGTAATGGTGAAAGTGCTCACATTTTGTTACAAAAGAGTGAGTCTATTAAGTAAAGTCTGCACGGACAGTCTGGGGATATGATCACATTTGTAAGTCTGTGTTGATGAGAATAGCAATGTTGTTACCAATACAGATGGTGTGCTGTGATATCAAAAGTTAAGGTAAAGAACCATTTACGACCTCATACTCCAAGACAACATTTCAGAGTATGCTGCACCTAACAATGTTCAGAAAATGCAGTTTTAAAAAAAGAAACACTAGAAAATAGGTGAATTTAAAGAATGTATTAAATGCAGTACAAAAGTTTAAGTAATGGATGCTCAAGCAACAGAACAAGCCAAGAACACAATAAAATAAATAGTCAGCACAACAGCTTAATAACAGCAAAGGGTGATTAAAAAAAAGAGCACTATCTAAAAGGATAGTGATAGCACTTCATGAGGATTCATCGCAAACATTGCTATTTGCAGTATAAGTAAATATTACTCTCATTTACAGAAACAAGCCATTACGAAATAGGCATCATTCAAACGTCTAACTTTGCACCAAACTAAATAAATCACCGCATCAACCAAATCAAATATGTAAGATCCAGTACTTGCAGCACTAATCAAATCCTGTGACAAACACATTGCTCTACAAACAACAAGTGAACAAGACACTAAAAGAAGGAATCTTCGCTTCCTAACTAAAATCCAGCTAGATATGTTCTACACTTGTATCTAAGAAAAAAAAGCCCTGGTTATTTCTGAATTTAAGGCCTGTTTCCAAGCTCTACTTCCTTCTAAAGATTATGAGAAATTGTGAAAATTACACTTTTTGGGAGAATAACACTGGCATTTCTGTTTTACCCAATTCTTATGTTTCTCATGAAGAATGCCTCATTAAAGCAATACAAATCTCCCTGCGAAACACCCTAAATTCTAATCCGGATGTGTTCAGTACAGGTACCATTGGTATTACCAAGAGCACTTGAAAGGTGGAAGCCCTTAGAAAAAATAACAGTAGAATCCACATACATGATGAGGATATACAGTGCCATGTTAGAGCATCTTCCCCCTCAAACCATGTTTGTGTCAAGAAAGCGATAACTGGGTGAGCGTTTTTTTCTCTTATATTGAATCCATTAAAATCTAAATTTTCTCTTCTTAATCAACTTCAGGTAAAAAGCGTCTAGGATGCTTTACTCAGCCAGGACTCACTCCCTTTCTAATCTTGTTAGTCGAGTTTGCAGATTTCACTCATGAAAAGGGTACCTTGGATGAACCAAATCATACTATCGTGACATTGTTATAACCAAGAAACTCTTAGAATCACTCCAGCATTATCTATAGCTTGAATGATCTTTGACTGTCAGACGTAAAGAGTATCTACTAGCACAAGGTATTAGTGCTCTCCCCTCAGTGGAAATGCTTTGTTACCCAGCTTCCCAAAGCGTGCTGGGTCCCTTCAAGGCAAATCCTTCATGATGCAGTTTGAATGGCCTTTAGCGCTAAGAAGTTAAATCAAATCTAGGAAGATTACTCTGCTGATTCTATTACAGAATTACATTTACTCTGAGCACTGAGTTTTGTTTTGGATAACAAAAAAGTTACTTCACCCTGAAGTAGATTACCAAAGGAAATGACTTCTTCTTGCATTATCTAACAGAAGAGTGAGCCACATAAACAGCACAAGCAGTAGCTGTGCAACCTTCTATACCACACATCTAAGAGGCACATCAATGGCAGCATCAAACAAGCAGCAGCACTAGGTTTTCCAACGTAAGAAGCACAGATAGCAGCAAAACAATTCAGCAGTGCAAACCACCTAGGAATCCCTCACACTGTCCTTGCCCTAGCTTCCACACCACACATCAACATTCTATTACATAATTCACTCTCCACATTCTAGACATCAGTTTAGATAAACAGTGTATGGGGACACAAAGGATACTACCAACATTTTGCTCCTTTTAAAGTTGTTCTCCACTCAAAGGGAAGACATTTCTTCAATGAGAAAAATTGCTCAGGTCACCAAACTACAGACAGCTGAATTACTGCATTCCAATTGAGGCGCCAAAGTTCCCACAAAGCTATCTATCTAAATAAACCAACATACTCTGCCAACTTCCTAACCACCTCAGGTGGATTATGTGGCCTCAGAAGTAAGAACTTTCTCCGTTTGAGAACAATGTGATCTAAAACCAGAGGGGCAAAATCACTAATTCACATGCACAGCAAAACAAAAAACAAAACAAAACCCAAACAACTCATTAAATGTCAATCTGGGTTCTCAACACAATCTTAATTGGTGCAGAAAATTAATTAAAATAAATATTTTTTGTTGATGGTTTCCATCACGTTACCGTGCGATTTGAGAGATTACTATTTTAAGACAAAAAAAAAAAACAGACCACAAGGTAACCCAGAGTAATTACCAGCAGCTAAGGTTAATTTAAGAATTCCCATGACCTAAGTGGTGGAAAAAACAGGTCTGTGGTTGCTTGTTTACCATTCAGCGGTGACCTGGCAGTTTGAGCTCGATTGTTCATATAGATGAATGACCAAATAGGATTTGTTGGATAATGGGTTCTTGCTTGGGATAGCCCAGTTGGCAACGAAGCCTGACTGGAAAATAGCCAGTTTAACTACCAGTGGTTGAGATGAAATTCAAGAAATTACACCCATCAACTTTTCGCTCACATTTCTGTATTCTTCATGTTCTCTATGAGGCATGCCAATGTATTCCTGGTGCCACTGTGGCATTCCATACCAAACATATACTAATAAATAGATCACAATGTGCAAGGTGAATTCTGATGCATTACACTCTAATAAGATCATAAACTTGTGCACACCATTTGCACAATCATCTCTACATTCTTTAAATCTAAATAGCAAAAGCATCCTTATCCATCCACATTACAAACTTCAACGTGGGCGCATTTGCCTCTTACCAATGGGATATCAAATAGTGTCTGTAAGCTCCGAAAGCCAAGGCCGCAGCGCCAGAGCCTCAGGCTAGAACTGTGTGAACCTAGGAAAAAAGAAAAACACAATTAAATTTCTTAGAACAATCCAACGAAGGAGAGACATCAAGCCCTCACCCACATCCAAAGATGAGTCATCCCTGAACTACAGGTGAAGTCCCAGGAATACTGTTATGGGGACAAAAAGTCTGCAGATGCTTATCACCATTCAAAGAAGTGTACCCTAAAAGTGAGAGGAAAGGAAAGGGCTCTATCACAAGCCCACAAGAGAACTCCTTTTCCTGGGGAGGTGATGGGGAGAGAACATTATGGAATGGGAAGGTCTCCTTATATCCTAATTTTAAAAAAAGCACAAAAGGTCACCATATGAAGATCATTCCACTCACCCCCGAAGGAAAATCAACAGGTAACAGAACATACACCTACAGGATAGGTTCCCTTGGAACAGGATAATAAGGGACCCATTTTCTCTCCACCAAGAAAAAAAGCCCATACACTTCACACTCTAAAGGAGACCGGTGACAAAAATTAAAAACTGAATATCTCTCACCCCCACTGCACTCCATCTATGTATTCAATAGGTAGTAAATCTCTAAAGTTAAACCTTGACAGAAATTATGCAACTACGAGCTGCAGCTTTTGATACATAGGAAAAAGAAATACTTCACTACCCCTAAAAAGGAGGATCACTTCTCACTCACTCATGTTCTTACTGGGATACCGATGTACATCCCTGCTATATAGACTAAAATTTCAGTCACCCTCAAAATGAATATACACAACAATAAACAAGCAACTGAGGGACAGGTTAAGGCCAAATGAACATCAAAACCCAACTGCAGAAGATAGTCATGTAACAAATCTGAACCTAAAGTAAAAGGTCTCAGTGATAGCAAAACTCCTCTTTCTGTAGCAAGCCAGAGGTACTGTTGCAGCATGAGGAAGGGCATAAACTTTCTGGGAGAATAAGTCACAGGTGGAAGCACCTGTTGCAACAACATCACTGTTCAGCATGGCTGCCACTGCAGAAATCCAATAAGGCTGCTCCAGGCCCTGCTCGCCACGGACTCCATGTGCCTTCCGTGCCAAGGCTAAAGGCTTCTTTTTTGAAACACTCCAGAGTGCAACAGTCCTGAAAGCAAGAAAATATTTACATTATTTCTAAACTTCCATGTGAAAATAAAAACTGCAATCCAACTACTATCCTCCTCAATCCCATTGCCAATAATAGTTGTAAAATTTCTGTTATGTCTGTACAATTGCTTTGTGGCCCAAAGGAAGCATCTACAGAAGGGAGTGATCCTAGCCAGATAATCTGTGCAAAGAGGAGGTACTCAAGTATTTGTGTTCTCATGAGGTTGGGTCACTCTGGAGGCAGACGGTTCCTTCAAAGAATTATTAGTTTTGCACCAAAATGCAGGCTAACTTGAAAAAGGGCAATACATTACGACAAGCTAAGCACAATGAATTATGCATAAAGGTAGTCATGCAACCCATCAGTCAATCTGAAATTAAAGAAAGCAGTGCAAGGTTTGCATCCTGCCCCATATGCATTGGGTAGTAGAGCACTGCTATATCTTAAAAACCTTTAGCACCCAATCTCTAGAGGTGAAATGTGATACATAAAAGATCATTGGTGCCAAAATAGAAGGTAGCATACCCTCATTATGACGAGCACCAACCAGAGGTAGAACACTGAGTGTCTCTCAAAGGAGAGAAATTGCAACATCTTTGCAGAGATCAGGAATTTAGCTCTTCTTGGTTCAGCTGCTTCTTTGAGGTCAGTTTCCACTTGGAGAACGGAAGGCATAGCAAGACTACAATTTCATCAATTCAGTGAGCAAAGCAAAGATTGCAACAGGAAAACAAAATGTGCTGTAATACTGCACCTGTTGTGGTTTTTACACTCAGGGAACATGACTAAGGAATAAACAAACCACTGAAGCCCCTCTGCTGTAACAGAATAAAGGAGTGTAAATAAAACGACTAACAGTATCAGTGTCCTAATATGCATACTGCTGAAGCACTTTGTCTCTTGGGCCTTAGTACTGGTTAAATGTGAGAAACTGGTTTGAGGCAAAAGATCTTAGTGCATGTGCAATTACTTTCCAGTGTCCGTGCCCCCAAGCCTTAGCAAGTGAAATTAAAAGGTGGTATGATGTAACTAAGAAGTTACCCATTGCCTCCTTCCTACTCTTAAAGGACTCAAGGTCTTGAGTTACGAAACAAGAAGCACTGAGGAAACTCACAGGTGTGGGTTTACTTTGGTCTCTCTATTTCCAGAAAACAGTGCAATGATGCTGGCCACACAACGGGTCATAAAAGAAAACATGCAGATGGATGCAGCACTACAGTGAACTGAGTCCTCTGAGAATCATCTCGAACATAAGGAGTCACACCAGTGAGTTGAGAAAACTTACTGAATACAAGGCCAGGCCGTAGCCATTATTGTGCGTCACCTGGAAGCAAATGGCAAAAACATCCACATAGGCTTGTCATTTTAGTGCTTTACCCATGAATGTTTAACAGTAGCAGTGACTATCTTCTAGACTTCTTCAGAAAAATCATTTGAGTCTATACATCCGAACAAGGGTTCAGGATGGTATTTATTCATCTGGAAGTTTTACAAAAATGCTTTCGCCACCTCAGAGTGCTTTAAAAAAAAAAAAAAAAAAAAGTTGAGATGTAGGGAAATTACTATATCCAATACTATATACCTCAGTCACTACTGCCTGCACTTTTGATGCTCTTTTCAAAGCCACCGTGAACAGATCTGTTTCCTGAAGTTCATAAAGCTAAGATTTCCCATCAGGTTTCTGGGAAGGTGCATCCTACAATCTGTGATCCCTATAAACTCACTGTTTAATCAGGATGTGCATGTCCAACCACAGGTTCGTAAATGGTAAATAGTTGGCCTCTAGTTGCAGCAAGTACCCAAGCACTTTGCTCCTATACACTTCTTGTAGGGGACGAAGAACTTGGAACTAAAGGAGCAGGTACAGTGCATTCTGGGTTGAAAAGGCAATGATTCGGACTCTGCTCTTCCTAGAACTAGGATGTCCGCCAAGGTTTCCCATCATGTAAGGTCAACTTTAATCCAGTAAAATGTATGATCCAAGTACTTGGTGATGTTAGCATGGTCCACTGACTGAAGTTCTAATAAGGAAAGAAAAATCTATCAGTTTAGTCTGGAACTTGAATAGTTTGAATACCTATGGCGGAAGGCACACAAACCTAACAGGAGGCATGAGAGGGGTCATATAGAGAATTACTGTGTCCAGGGCACTCTTCATGATGTTTAATCTGACCCAGTGTCTCCTGGTTAATTTTAGTTGAGGATAAATCAACTCGAGTATGTCTTGACCCACTTTATCAAGGTTGAGAATTATTAGGGCAGCTCTCTTATCACCCAAGAATAGTAAGTGTTCGACTGAATTTAATCAGGTAAGATTCAGGACATTCCATAGACTCAATGATCTGGAAAGAGAAATCTCAGCTGTGTGTGTAGATTTACAACAGTTATTGAAAGCAAAGCCTGTTCCTATTATACAGTTGATGCACAATATAGTGATGCTTATGCAGCAAGCTACAAGATTTTTTTTTAGGTAGACATTCTTTCTAAATACAGATAGAGAGAAAGATAGATGAACAAGTTACTTACCTTTGGTAATACCTTACCTCACAGAGACTATCTAGCTGCAGATTCCTTACCTTAGAATTAAATCAGGAGCCAGGCTGAATCCAGTAGATATTTCACGACCAATATCCATGCATGGCGGTAAGTGGCCCTGTTCAGCTCTGCGTGTCTTGTCCGCACTAGAAGTTACATCCACAGCACATATAGGCACCACCCACGCAATCAGACGTCATTTTCTTTTCATGACTTTCGACGCCAGAAGCATGGATCTATGAAGAACGCGGACCACTGGTATGGATAACTATGGCCCTGAAAGAGATAGAGCCCTGTTCCTAGAAATACGTTTGCAGTGCAGGGAGGATGGGTGGGCCGGTAAGGAATCTGCAGCTAGATGTAGTCTCTACTAGATAAGGAATTATCCAAAGGTTAGTAGCTTGTTCATCTGAAAGACTTCTAGCTGCGATTCCTTACTTTAGAATAGATACCCGAGCAACACCATCCCTCGAGGTGGGCCTGCAGCCCAATTTCAGATGAGGAAGTCCAGTAGGACAAGCGGGCAAAATGGCCATCAAGACGGACCAGATTGTACAGGCAGTAGTGTTTGGTAAATGTACGCAGGGAGGCCCACGTTGCTGCCCGGCTGATTTCCAGGACTGTAACTCCACAAGCTAATGTAATGGTCGCAGCTTTGGCTCTAGTGGAATGAGCATGCAAGCCCTCAAGGGGTTGCTTCTTGGCCAATGCGTAGCAGATTTTAATGCAGACCACGACCTACCTTGAGATGGTCCTCTTCTGCACAGCACAACTCTATCTCCCACATACCCCACAAAGAGTTGATCATCCACCCGGAATTCCTGTGTGCGGTCATGGTACGATGACAAAGCTTGCTTGGGGTCCAGGCGATGGAGACTTGCCTCATCCTTGGAAGAGTGAGGTGGAGCATAGAAAGTAGGCAAGGTGATGGATTGACCTACATGAAAGGGCGTGATCACCTTCATAAGAAAGACGGACCACATCAAAGCACTACTTTGTCAGGATGAATGGATAGATCCAGTGGCTTAATTGGTAAGACCTGTAGCTCACTGTCTCGTCGGGCAGATGAGGAAAGCCATTTTGATGGCAAGCAACTACAGGGGACAGTGGCGAAGGGAGCACACATTAAGAATCTAAGTGCCAGATTTTAGTCCCACTGAGGCATGATAAAAGAGAAGGGGGAAAAAAAAAAAAGACGACCAAAACCTTTCAAGAATCGATGTACAATAGGGATTTGAAAAGAGAGTGTTGATCAGGCAATCTGAGAAATGCAGAGATGGCAGAAAGATAACCTTTAAGAGTACCCAGAGCTCTGCTGGGCAAGAGATAGATTGAACAGAAGAACCTGAGAAAGAGGGGCAGAAAGGGGAATCAACATTTCAGTCAGAGCACCAAGCCACACATTTCTTCCAACAGCAGGTGTATACCTTATTAACAGAGAAAAGCCTGGCTGACAAGATAACAATTCAGACTTCTGGAGGAAGGTCAAAGGCGGTCAACTGCTGCCGCTCAATCTACACACAAGAAGGCAGACTAGACTGGTTTGGGTGGCGAACCCTCCCCTGCGACAAAACATCCTCCTGAAGGGGCAGCCTGATCGGAGGATCGAATGCCATGCACAGTAGCTCAGGATACCAGACTCTCTGTGCCCAATCCAGAGCCACCAGAGTAACTTGGGCCTAGTCATTCTTGATCTTCTTGAGTACTCTGGACAGGAGTGGTATGGGCACAAAGGCGTGCAGGAGGCCTGAGCTCCACTCGGGATGAAGTGTCACAGCTTGCAAAACTGGTGAAATTGAGCGACCTTGGTGGAGGTGAACAGATCTAACAAAGCCTCTCCCCACCGCTAAAAGAAACCTTTTGCCACCCCTGGATGGAAATGCCATTTGTGATCCACTAAGCATCTGCAGAAGCATCATTCAGGGAACCCGCCAGGTGTTGCACTACCAGAGAAATGCCCTGATGTTCCAATCATGTACATGGACACTGGGCCTCTTGACATAGGGTCCAAGACCCCACCCGCCCTGTTTGTTGCAGTACCACATGGCAGTGGTGTTGTCCATGAATACTTGCACCAGTCTCCCCTTGCTGGAAGCTCGGAAGACCTTTAATGCTAGCTGGATTCCACACAACTCCAGCAAACTGATGTTGAGGCTGGATTCCACCGGAGAACAGAGTCCTCTGATCAGCACCTCTGTAAGGAAATGCCTCCTTGCGATGGTTACCCCCTGACTTTTTGCCTTTGCTGATGCTATGTTTTGATTTGAAAGTGTGCTGAGGCCTGCTAACCAGGCCCCAGCACCAGTGTTCTTTCCCTAACCTGTACTTTTGTTTTCACAACTGGCACACCCTGGAATCCAGGTAAGTCCCTTGTAACTGGTACCCCTGGTACCAAGGGCCCTGATGCCAGGGAAGGTCTCTAAGGGCTGCATCATATCTTGTGCCACCCTGGGGACCCCTCACTCAGCACAGACACACTGCTTGCCAGCTTGTGTGTGCTGGTGAGGACAAAACGAGTAAGTCGACATGGCACTCCCCTCAGGGTGCCATGCCAACCTCACACTGCCTATGCAGTATAGATAAGTCACCCCTCTAGCAGGCCTTACAGCCCTAAGGCAGGGTGCACTATACCATGGGTGAGGGCACCAGTGCATGAGCACTGTGTCCCTACAGTGTCTAAGCCAAACCTTAGACATTGTAAGTGCAGGGTAGCCATAAGAGTATATGGTCTGGGAGTCTGTCAAACACGAACTCCACAGCACCATAATGGCTACACTGAAAACTGGGACGTTTGGTATCAAACTTCTCAGCACAATAAATGCACACTGATGCCAGTGTACATTTTATTGTAAAATACACCCCAGAGGGCACCTTAGAGGTGCCCCCTGAAACCTTGACCAACTACCTGTGTAGGCTGACTGGTTCTAGCAGCCTGCCACACTCGACACATGTTGCTGGCCACATGGGGAGAGTGCCTTTTTCACTCTGTGGCTAGTAACAAAGCCTGCACTTGGTGGAGATGCTATCACCTCCCCCTTGCAGGAGCTGTAACACCTGGCGGTGAGCCTCAAAGGCCTCAAAGGCTCACCCCCTTTGTTCCAGCGCCACAGGGCATTCCAGCTAGTGGAGTTGCCCGCCCCCTCCGGCCACAGCCCCACTTTTGGCAGCAAGACCGGAGGAGATAATGAGAAAAACAAGGAGTCACTGACCAGTCAGGACAGCCCCTAAGGCAACCTGAGCTGAAGTGACTGACTTTTAGGCATCCTCCATCTTGCAGATGGAGGATCCCCCCAATAGGGATAGGAATGTGACCCCCTCCCCTTGGGAGGAGGCACAAAGAGGGTGTAGCCACCCTTAGGGCTAGTAGCCATTGGCTACTGCCCTCCCTGACCTAAACACACCCCTAAATTCTGTATTTAGGGGCTCCCCTGAACCTAGGAACTCAGATTCCTGCAACCTAAGAAGAAGAGGACTGCAGAGCTGAAAAACCCTGCAGAGAACACGGAGACACCAACTGCCTTGGCCCCAGCTCTACTGGCCTGTCTCCCCTCTTTGGAAGAAAACTGCTCCAGCGACGCTTTCCCCAGGACCAGCAACCTCTGAATCCTCAGAGGACTGCCCTGCTCTAAAAGGACCAAGAAACTCCTGAGAACAGCGGCCCTGTTCACCCAAGACTGCAACTTTGTTTCTAAAGGAGCAACTTAAAGACAACTGTATTTCCTGCCAGAAGCGTGAGACTTGCAACTTTGCACCCGGAGACCCCGACTCGACTGGTGGAGAAACAACGCTACAGGGAGGACTACCCGGCGACTCCAAGACTGAGAGTAACCAAAGTTGTCCCCCCCTGGGCCCCCACAGCGACGCCTGCAGAGGGAATCCAGAGGCTCCCCCTGACCACGACTGCCTGACTCTGAGATCCCGACGCCTGGAAAAGACCCTGCACCCGCAGCCCCCAGGACCGGAAGGATCGGAACTCCCGTGCAGGAGTGACCCCCAGGAGGCCCTCTCCCTTGCCCAGGTGGTGGCTACCCCGAAGAGCCCCCCCCTCTTGCCTGCATCGCTGAAGAGACCCCTTGGTCTCCCATTGATTCCTATTACAAACGCAACGCTTGTTTGCACACTGCACCCGGCCGCCCCCGCGCTGAGGGTGTACTTTCTGTGTGGACTTGTGTCCCCCCAGTGCCCTACAAAACCCCCCTGGTCTGCCCTCCAAAGACGCGCGTACTTACCTGCTGGCAAACTGGAACCGGGGCACCCACTTCTCCATTGAAGCCTATGCGTTTTGGGCACCACTTTGAACTCTGCACCTGACCGGCCCTGAGCTGCTGGTGTGGTAACTTTGGAGTTGCTCTGAACCCCCAACGGTGGGCTACCTTGGACCCCAATTTGAACCCGTAGGTGGTTTACTTACCTGCAAGAACTAACAATAACTTACCTCCCGTAGGAACTGTGAAAATTGCACTGTCTACTTTTAAAACAGCTATAGGTGTTTTATTTGAAAAGTATATATGCTATTGTGATTATTCAAAGTTCCTAAAGTACTTACCTGCAATACCTTTCATGCAAAGTATTACATGTAGAATTTGAACCTGTGGTTCTTAAAATAAACTAAGAAAATATATTTTTCTATACAAAAACCTATTGGCCTGGAATTGTCTCTGAGTGTGTGTTCCTCATTTATTGCCTGTGTGTATGTACAACAAATGCTTAACACTACTCCTTTGATAAGCCTACTGCTCGACCACACTACCACAAAATAGAGCATTAGTATTATCTCTTTTTGCCACTATCATACCTCTAAGGGGAACCCTTGGACTCTGTGCATACTATTCCTTACTTTGAAATAGTGCATATAGAGCCAACTTCCTACAACCTCTCTCAGAGGTGGCCCCATCCCAGGAGTGAAGCATCTGTCACTATCGTGACATCTGGTTGGGGAAGGGAGAGAGATCTTCGGATGACCCCAATCGTGGTTTGTCAACCACCACTGCAGATCTTTCACAGTTCCCTCCGAGATCTGGACCATGTCTGAGAGATTCCACTGATGCTGTGCCTATTGAACTTCAGGTCGCACTGCAGAGTCTACTTTAGCCAACATGCATTTGTCACCAGCAGGATGCCCCAAGTCCCAACAGCCCCACTGTCTCTCTTTCTGAAATCCAGGATAAATGACAAAACATCGGTATCAGACTGAATATCCTGGACTTGCCACGTAGGAAGATAAGCCCAAAACTGCACCATTTCCAGAACAGCTCTGAAGAAAGGGGGCATCAGAGAGTCTGGTGTGACTTCAGCATGTTTATAGTGAACCCCCAGCGCATGCAGGAGGTTTGCCGTAATCGGGAGGTGGGAGACAGCCTGGGGCGAGCCCACCGTCAACAGCCAGTCGCTAAGAAAGGGGAACACTGACAGCCCTGATTGCTGCAGATAAGCTGCAAACACCGCCATCACCTTAGTGAACACCCAAAGGGTGCTGGTCAGGCCAAAAGGGAGCACGGCAAACTGAAAATGCTCTTGGCAATCTGTGAACCACAGGTAACATCTGTTGGTAGGCAGGATAGGAATATGAAAATATGCATCCTGCAAGTCAAACCATACCATCCAGTCTCCTAGGTCCAGGGCAGACAGAGCCCGAGACAAGGTGAGCATTCTAAACTTTTCCTTCTGGAGGAAGTACTTGAGGGCCCGCAGGTCTAGGATAGGACAAGGCCCTCAGTTTTCCTTCAGCACCAGAAAGTAGCGGGACTAGCAACCACGACCTACTTCTAGCATCAGGACCCTCTCAAAGGCTCCCCTGGCCAAGAGCTGCAACTTCATTGCAGAGAAGAAAAAGATGATCCTCCATCACCCTGTCTTGAGATGGTGGCATTGAGGGAGGAGTAGTCAGGAAGGGGATGGAGTACCTGATGTTATGGACTGCCAGTGGGGCAGGTGGTGAAATATCTTGCCACCAACTGGGAGCCTAATGATGGTACAAGGGCATATTAGGAGGGTTTGAAGGCTGCACCTGCAAGGGGCTTGTGGGGGGTAAGGGGGAGGTTGTCGTGACCTGGCTGCCTGACCCACGTGGCTTGAGGATACTGCGCACTCTGCTGCGCAGAGGCTGGGGAGCAAGAGCAGTACGGTGCCTGAGCAGGAACTGGGGTGGATGGTAGTCCCTTCCATAGCCTTGAAAAGGGCTAAAAGCAGACTAAGGATAGGGTGGGGCAGAAGATAAGCACAAGAACTGGGGCGCAGCCCAAATGTCCTTAAATCTCACAAGCACAGAGTCCACTTTTTCTCTCGAACAGATGGGAGCCATTGCAGGACATGTCCATCAAGGAAGTCGTGACATCCCCCGATTAGCCAGTAGTATGTACCCAGGCATGGTGCTTAAGGCCCACTGCCGGCAAAACTGCTCTAAATAGCAAGTCAGTCGTGTCCACATCGAATTGTGAACTTTGCTGCATCTCTCCCATCTGTTACCACTTGGTCTGGACCTCCTCCAGGACCTTGGGTAGCACTTGCGCAACCAAATTCCCCAGAGAGTAGTGGCACAAAAAGCAAGTGGTGTTTACAGACTGCAATGTCAGGCTGGCAGAAGAAAACATTTTCCAAGTGTCTCCAGCCTCTTGGATTCCCTCTCCAGAGGAGCTGTAGGGAACCTGGCAGGGCAGCAATGGGAGGTGGAAGTCTGGACCACCAAACTCTCAGGGGTGGGGTGTTGAGTGAGGAAACTTGGGTCCCCTGTGGCGAGGCGATGATCCTGTTCACAGGAGCCTGTTTTAGGGTAGGACCAGGTATCAAAACGGACAACTGTGAGGGTTTGGTTACAAATAAGCAACAAGCATTGGCAAAGCCAATAGGTCGCATTAGTGCAGGTGCTGTGCAATTTGGCTAAAACCGTTGTTAGAAAACACCATCTCGCAGCCAGGGTTAATGCATTATTGTTTTTTTAAGTGCATTAGCTCTGCGTGCATCATAGGTCTTTTTTAGGTCGAGTGTAAGCGTTCAACCCTGTGTATACTGTTTGTATACTTCTTACAGCTTAAAACAATTTCATTTGTCGATTGCAGTGTCCTTTAAAAAATATTGCTCGCTAGTGGTCAGTTCTGCCTTTTTCTACCTCCTTTTTCTGTTGCAGAGCTGTGACCAACTACTGTACTATTCCACTTTGGTTTCTTTATCTGTTGCTGTGATGGACAACCGTTATCTTTGCTGCTCCAGTTTCACTGTGGGTGTTTTAGGCTGGTAGCCAGTTGCCTGCGTTTTACTGCAGCATTCCATTCCTTCTACCTCCTACCATGTCACCAACATTTGTTTTGGCTTTATTCTAGTACTCTCCTAGTTTACCTCTGGCTCCTAAAATAAGCTTATTTTACAACAGAAACACTCAACAGAAAGAGATCACTGCTTACGAAAGCTACAATGTGCCCTTTCTGGTACAATGTAGTTAAACTTAGAAGCAATGATGTGAAACTTGGACAGCCTCTCATCTAGTCTCTCTCTCCCTCTCTCCCTCTCTCCAGGCCCCTTCCCTGCCATCCCTCATAACATCTGCACACAGGGCATTGCTTAGCTCCTTGATTGGGGCCAAAAATCTTCTCAGGTTGCTCTGCTATTGCTAACTTCGTTAGAGCGGTGTTGAAATGCAAGGGAAGAACGCTGGTTTTCTTCTGTATTCATCTTATCCTCGATAACAAGCACACACAAGCAACTGCTCACCCCAGCCCTGCTGGCTCATCAGATATGCTGGGCTAGCAAGAAATCTATCTGATTACTGTGCCATCCTTTGAAAATGTGCATCACCCCCATTAGCTATTTCAGAGATGTGCATTTAAACCAGTGTTTGGTGTCAACAGTAATCACTTTCCACAGCCTTGTGGCCCGGATAGATTGCTGACATTTCAGAAAGCCTGACAAGTGACTGCTTGCCTCAGACTCGTCAGATATGCCAGGGTGGCAAGAAATCTCTCTGGTGTTGGGTCTGCTGAGCTATCCTTTGGAAGAGTGTAAACCCCCACCTGTGCCTGGTAATCCTATCCCATATTGCAAGCACCTGATTCTCCAAGCCATTTCCCAGCACAGATTTGTCTCTAACCAGAGTTTAAAAAAATGTTTTGTAAACACACTTGTGCTGAAGAGAAATACAGAACAGTTAAGCACAATGCATTTCTCAATAATTAAAAAAAGACATACACGTGCAAGCACTGTTTATTATCACTAGAAAACGTGTTTTTATTTTTTAAATGTTTCAGAAAGCACGTGCACTTTCGAAAAATAAACAAATGGGTCTCCAAAACATGCACACATGCTTCCTGAAGAGTTCTCAAAATACTTTGTTTTCAAGTAATACGGTAGAGTGCGTGTGCATTTAAAAAGTCTTTTTTAAATTTTGGAAAAAAGCATCGTGCTGGACTTTTCTTCTGCTGTATTTATATGGACCGCGATAACAAGTGAACACAAGCAACTGCTCATTCTAGGCCTGCAGGCTCGTTAGATATCCTAGGCTAGCAAGAAATCCCTATGCTGCTGTGACTACTGTGCAATCCTTTGGAAGTGTACATCACCCCACATATGCCCGGTAATCCCCCTCCCCCCCCCCATCCCCCCCCCAACCCAATTATCGCAACCCCCTTATTCTCCCGGCCATCTCAAAAGTTGTGCATTTAATTCCAGTGTCTGGTGTCACCATCAACCACTTTCAACAGCTTCAATTACCGGATAGATTCTTGCCATTTCAAAAAAGCCTGAATCTCCCCCATGACACCACTACAGTACCGTCCTTTGGAAGTGTGTGACCCCCCCTCCCCAGAATGCATTTCTCAGTAATTAAACAAAGTCATTCTAAATGTGCACACACTTATCACTAGATACCAAATGCTTTTTAAAATGTTTCGAGAAGCGTGTGTGCTTTCGGAAAATAAACAAATAGGTTTCCAAACCGCATACACATGCTTCCCGAAATGTTTTGAATTAACTTTTTTTAAATGATCATGTAGAGTGTAAATGAACCAGCACTGCGCCTGCTCATCAGATATTGTAGGTTGGCAAGAAATCTCTTTGGTGCAGTGACTACTGTGAGTCCTTTAAATGTGCCTAACAACCCCACAAATGCCAGAATATTGCCCACAACCCCTCATACCGCAACACCTATTCTCCCAGTTCTCAAAGACATGTAATTAGGTCCAGTGTCTGGTGCCACCAATAACCCCAGTCACCACAGCTTCAAGGCCTGGATCGATTCTTGCCATTTCAGAAAGTCTGACAAGCGACTGCTTGCCCCTGCCCTGCCGGCTCATCAGATATCCTAGGCTGGAAAGTAATCTCTGGTGCTAGGACTACTGTGCCGTCATTTGGAAGTGTGTAACCAGCCCACCCCCACAGCCATGCTCGGTAATTGCCCCCCCATATTGCAACCCCATAAATTTCCCCAACCACTTCCCAGCCTTTGCACTCTACGTTACTGCACTCTATTCTACTCTACACCACTGTACTCTGACACTGCACTCCACACCACTGCTCTTTAGGCCACTGCACTGTACAACATTCTAATCTGCAACACTGTACTCTCTGCCACAGGAACTCTACACTACTTTACACCACTGAACTCTACACCACTACACCAATGCATTCTATGACACTACACCCCACTCCACACAACTCCATTGTATGCCAGTGCACTGTACACCAATGCACGCTGCACCACTTTCCTCAAAACATATGCACTCTCCGCCACACTACTCTGCAACACTGCACTCTATCCCACTCTACTGCACTCTATGCCATTGCACTGTACACTACTACACATTAAACCACTCTACATTGTTCCACTCTACACCACTTTACTCTACGACTGCACTCTATGAGACTGCGATCTATGCCACTTTAATCTACTCTAAAATGCTCCACACTACTGCACTCTACTCCGCGCCATTTCACTCTATGCCACTAAAAACTACCCTGCTCCAATCCACGACACTGTTCTATACTGATGCACTCTACACCACTTTACTCAAAACCAATACACTCCACATCAATCTACTTTGCACTACTCCAATGTACACCACTATACTCTACAATACTCTACTCCATTGCACTCTACATCACTTTAATCAGCGCCACTCTACCACTGCATTCTACACTAATATACTCTACACCACCATACTTTACAACACTGCACTATACAACGCACTACACTTCAACACTACACTCTTCACTACTCAACTCTACACCTTTCTGCACTACTATACTCCAAGCCACTGCACTCTACTCTTCAGTAGAGCGGTATAGTATAGAGTGATGCACACAAAACCAATGCAGGCTACACCAATGGACTCCAAGTCACTCTAATCTACTTTATAGCACAGTGAACTTCTGTGCACTATTGCCTTCTGACACAGCACTCTGCGCCACTTCACTAACTCTGTACCATTCTATACCAGTGCAAATCAAGCCACTCTATGCACCACTACAATTTTCACCACAGCACTCTACAGCACTCCAATCTAGGCCAGTCCACTCTACACCACACCACTCCAACCTACAACACTGCACTGTAGGCCACTGCATCCCTGCACTCAAAATTCTACTATAAGCCACTGCACTACTCTAATCTACATTACTGCGCTCTATCAATCAATCAATCACATTATTTGTAAAGCGCGCTATGTACCCGTCAGGGTTTCGAGGCGCTGGGGGGGATGGGGGGGGGGGGGGTTGCTGTTAGTGGTCGAAGAGCCAGGTCTTGAGGAGTCTCCTGAAGGCGAGGAGGTCCTGGGTCTGGCGTAGTGGTGTGTGGAGAGAGTTCCAGGTCTTGGCGGCGAGGAAGGAGAAGGATCTGCCGCCGGAGGTCTTGCGCTGGATTCGGGGGACGATGGCGAGGGCGAGATTGGCGGAGCGGAGTTGACGAGAGGGAGCGTAGAAGTTTAGTCTGGAGTTGAGGTAGGAAGGTCCGGTGTTGTGAAGAGCCTTGTGAGCGTGGGTGAGGAGTTTAAAGGTGATCCTCTTGTCTACAGGGAGCCAGTGGAGTTCCTTCAGGTGAGGGGAGATGTGACATCGGCGGGGTATGTCGAGGATCAGTCGGGCGGAAGCATTTTGGATGCGCTGGAGTCGTTTGATGTCTTTGGTTGGGATGCCTGTGTAGAGTGCGTTGCCGTAGTCAAGTCTGCTGCTGACGAGGGTATGGGTCACCGTCTTACTGGTTTCTGTTGGAATCCATTTGAAGATTCTGCGGAGCATTTGAAGGGTGTTAAAACAGGAGGAGGAGACGGCGCTGACCTGTTTGGACATGGTGAGGGCGGAGTCCAGGATGAAGCCGAGGTTTCTTGCGTGGCTGGCAGGGGTGGGTGGGGGTCCGAGGTCGGAGGGCCACCATGAGTCGTTCCAGGCAGAGGGAGTACGCCCGAGGATGAGGACTTCCGTCTTGTCGGAGTTGAGTTTCAGGCGGCTGTTGTTCATCCATTCGGCGATGGATTTTAGTCCCTTGTGGAGGTTAGTTTTAGCGGTGAGAGGGTCTTTGGTTAGGGAGAGGACGAGCTGGGTGTCGTCGGCGTAGGAGATGATGTTGAGGTGATGTTGGCGGGCCAGTTTAGCGAGGGGCGCCATGTAGACGTTGAACAACGTAGGGCTGAGGGAGGATCCTTGCGGGACGCCGCAGATAAGGTTGGTGGCTTTGGAGCAGAATGGGGAGAGTCGGACTCTCTGAGTTCTGTCGGCGAGGAAGGATGAGATCCAGTGGAGGGCTTTATCTTGGATGCCGGCTTCTTGGAGGCGGGTCAGTAGGGTGCGGTGGCAGACTGTGTCAAAAGCGGCTGATAGGTCGAGGAGGATGAGGGCCGAGGTTTCGCCGTTGTCCATTTGCTGTCTGATGTCATCTGTGGCGGCGAGGAGGGCAGTCTCGGTGCTGTGGTTTCGTCTGAATCCGGATTGTGAGGGGTCCAGGATGGAGTTGTCTTCGAGGAAGTGGGTGAGTTGTGTGTTGACGATCTTCTCGATGACTTTTGCCGGAAAAGGGAGGAGAGAGATCGGACGGAAGTTTTTGAGGTCGTTGGGGTCGGCCTTGGGTTTCTTGAGAAGGGGTTGGATTTCTGCGTGTTTCCAGCTGTCCGGGAAGGTGGCGGAGGTGAAGGAGAGGTTAATGATCTTGCGGAGTTCAGGGGCGATGGTGGCGTTGGCTATGTTGAAAACATGATGAGGGCATGGGTCCGTTGGTGAGCCTGAGTGGATGGTGTTCATGGTTGTTGAGGTTTCTGCGTCGTCCACTTGGGTCCAGGCGGTGAGGCGGAAGGCGTGGGTGGAGACGTCGGGGGTTGGGTCTGGCGGTGGGCCGGTGTTGAAGCGGTCGTGGATGGTTGCGATTTTCTGGTGGAAGAAGGTGGAGAGGTCGTCGCAGAGTTTCTGGGAGGGCGGGATGTCGTTGGAGTTGGCTTTTGGATTTGAGAGTTCCTTCACGATGCCGAAGAGTTCTTTGCAGTCGTGAGCGTTGTTGTTGATGCGTTCTGTGAAGTGGGCGCGCTTGGCGACGCGGATCCGTTGGTGGTGTTCACGGTTGGCGTTTTTGAGGGAGGCGAGGTTGTCGGGTGTGCGTTCTAGGATCTATTTCTTTTTGGAGCTTCTGACAGCGGCTTTTGGAGGCGGTTAGGTCGTCTGTGAACCAGGCTGGTTTTTTCTTTCCTAGGTTGGTGGTGGGTTTCTTGAGTGGGGCTAAGGTGTTGGCGCAGTCTAGGATCCATTGATGGAGGTTGGTGGCGGCTGTGCTCGGGTCGGTCGTGTCAGGAGGAGGGTTTATGACGAGGGTGCTGGTCAGTTGGTCTTGGGTGACTTTACCCCAGCGGCGGTGAGGAGGTAGAGGGATGCGGTGTTGCTCAGTGATTTTCTTGTAGGAGAAGTGGACGCAGTGATGGTCGGTCCAGTGGAGTTCGGAGGTGTGGCTGAAAGAGATGTGGTCGCTTGAGGAGAAGAGGGGGTCAAGGGTGTGTCCGGCGTTGTGGGTGGGAGTGTTGACCAGTTGGCGGAGTCAGAGGTTGAGGAGGTTGGAGGTCAGAGAAGCGGTGTTGACGTCGTTGATATTTTCCAGGTGGTAGTTTAGATCTCCTAAGAGGATGTAATCTGGGGAGGTGAGGGCGTGGGTGCTTGCGAGGTCTGCAATGGTGTCGCTGAAGGGGGCTCTTGGTCCTGGAGGGCGGTATATGAGGGTTCCTCTGAGGGTCGTGTTGGGGTCCGTGTGGATCTGGAAGTGGAGGTGTTCGGCTGTCTTGAGGGTGTCGTCCGTGTGGGTGTGGATTTTGAGGGTAGCTTTGTGGGCGATGGCTAATCCGCCACCGATTCCGTTGGTTCGATCTCTTCTGGTGATTTTGTAGCCGTCCGGTATAGCGATGGCAATGTCCGGGGCCGAGGAATCGTTCCACCAGGTTTCGGTCAGGAAGGCCACGTCAGGTGCAGTGATGTCGAGCAAATCCCAGAGCTCGATGGAGTGTTTGCGTGCGGAGCGAGTGTTGATGAGGATGCAGTTCAGGTGGTTAGGGTTGGAGGTTTTTGTAGTTGGTTTTGTCGTTCTGGTGCAGGAGAAGTTGCAGGTGCAGCAGGTAAAAGGTCCTTTTGTGTGCTTCGGGGACGCCAAGAAGCACTCAGTGGTGGGGCCGGGGTTGAGAGCGCAGAGTTTGTTAGCCGAGTAGCGGACGCAGGGGATGCGGGGGGCGCGAGGACCAGGGGGGGTGGCGCTGGGCGCGGTCCAGGCGCGGACGGGCGCAGATGGACATGCCTCTGGCGCGCAAGCGGCGCGCCCGCTGCGCGGACGCACAGCGCCAGCCATTAAGAAGGGAGGGGGGAGGGAGGAGCAGCTGGGAGGCGGGAGGGAGCGGCGAATGGGGGCGAAAGGGGGGCAGGGCCGCAGGGAGGCAGCGGCAGGGATCGGAGAGCTGGGGGAGCGCACAAGGGGCAAAAAAAGCACAGAAATCGAGCAAAATTAAAGGCAGTCACAATAAGAAAACACACAATATGAAATACAATAATGTCACAATACACGATCGGGAGACAGCAATCAGGGGGGCACAACGGGGGCAGAAGCGCCGGCGGCGAGGCGCAGAAAAAAAGAGAAAAACAACTTACAGGACGGCGGAAGCGGCACACAGGTCAAGTGAAGCTAGACAGAGCCCACTAGACACCAGGGATGAGGCGCAGGAGGACGCCTGCGGGTGGAGGAGGGCCTCGAACACGCAAACAGCAGCGTGGTCGGGGGACAGAGGCACGAGGCAGCAGGTTGGTGCTGCGGTCGTGGGGGGGCGATCTCAGGACCTGAAACGCTCTACACCACTACTCTATGCTACTGCATTGTACCCTGCACCATTCCACGCTGTAGGAAGTTGGCTCTGTATGTGCTATTTCAAAGTAAGGAATAGCATGCACAGAGTCCAAGGGTTCCCCTTAGAGGTAAAATAGTGGTAAAAATAGATAATACTAATGCTCTATTTTGTGGTAGTGTGGTCGAGCAGTAGGCTTATCCAAGGAGTAGTGTTAAGCATTTGTTGTACATACACATAGACAATAAATAAGGTACACACACACAGAGACAAATCCAGCCAATAGGTTTTGTTATAGAAAAATATCTTTTCTTAGTTTATTTTAAGAACCACAGGTTCAAATTTAATATGTAATATCTTGTTTGAAAGGTATTGCAGGTAAGTACATTAGGAACTTTGAATCATTTCAAATGCATGTATACTTTTCAAGTTATTCACAAATAGCTACTTTAAAAGTGGACACAGTGCAATTTTCACAGTTCCTGGGGGAGGTAAGTTTTTGTTAGTTTTACCAGGTAAGTAAGACACTTACAGGGTTCAGTTCTTGGTCCAAGGTAGCCCACCGTTGGGGGTTCAGAGCAACCCCAAAGTTACCATACCAGCAGCTCAGGGCCGGTCAGGTGCAGAGTTCAAAGTGGTGCCCAAAACGCATAGGCTTCAATGGAGAGGAGGGGGTGCCCCGGTTCCGGTCGGCTTGCAGGTAAGTACCCGCATCTTCGGAGGGCAGACCAGGGGGGTTTTGTAGGGCACCGGGGGGGAGACAAGCCCACACAGAAATTTCACCCTCAGCGGCGCGGGGGCGGCCGGGTGCAGTGTTAGAACAAGCGTCGGGTTCGCAATGTAAGTCAATGAGAGATCAAGGGATCTCTTCAGCGCTGCAGGCAGGCAAGGGGGGGCTTCCTCGGGGAAACCTCCACTTGGGCAAGGGAGAGGGACTCCTGGGGGTCACTTCTGCAGTGAAAGTCCGGTCCTTCAGGTCCTGGGGGCTGCGGGTGCAGGGTCTTTTCCAGGCGTCGGGACTTAGGTTTCAAAGAGTCGCGGTCAGGGGAAGCCTCGGGTTTCCCTCTGCAGGCGGCGCTGTGGGGGCTCAGGAGGGACAGGTTTTGGTACTCACAGTCGTAGAGTAGTCCGGGGGTCCTCCCTGAGGTGTTGGTTCTCCACCAGCTGAGTCGGGGTCGCCGGGTGCAGTGTTGCAAGTCTCACGCTTCTTGCGGGGAGTTGCAGGGGTCTTTAAATCTGCTCCTTTGGATAAAGTTGCAGTCTTTTTGGAGCAGGTCCGCTGTCCTCGGGAGTTTCTTGTCGTCGTCGAAGCAGGGCAGTCCTCAGAAGATTCAGAGGTCGCTGGTCCCTTTGGAAGGCGTCGCTGGAGCAGAGTTCTTTGGAAGGCAGGAGACAGGCCGGTGAGTTTCTGGAGCCAAGGCAGTTGTTGTCTTCTGGTCTTCCTCTGCAGGGGTTTTCAGCTAGGCAGTCCTTCTTGTAGTTGCAGGAATCTAATTTTCTAGGGTTCAGGGTAGCCCTTAAATACTAAATTTAAGGGCGTGTTTAGGTCTGGGGGGTTAGTAGCCAATGGCTACTAGCCCTGAGGGTGGGTACACCCTCTTTGTGCCTCCTCCCAAGGGGAGGGGGTCACAATCCTAACCCTATTGGGGGAATCCTCCATCTGCAAGATGGAGGATTTCTAAAAGTTAGAGTCACCTCAGCTCAGGACACCTTAGGGGCTGTCCTGACTGGCCAGTGACTCCTCCTTGTTATTCTCATTATTTTCTCCGGCCTTGCTGCCAAAAGTGGGGGCCGGGGCCGGAGGGGGCGGGCAACTCCACTAGCTGGAGTGTCCTGCGGTGCTGTGACAAAGGGGTGAGCCTTTGAGGCTCACCGCCAGGTGTTACAGCTCCTGCCTGGGGGAGGTGTTAGCATCTCCACCCAGTGCAGGCTTTGTTACTGGCCTCAGAGTGACAAAGGCACTCTCCCCATGGGGCCAGCAACATGTCTCTAGTGTGGCAGGCTGCTGGAACTAGTCAGCCTACACAGATAGTCGGTTAAGTTTCAGGGGGCACCTCTAAGGTGCCCTCTGGGGTGTATTTTGCAATAAAATGTACACTGGCGTCAGTGTGCATTTATTGTGCTGAGAAGTTTGATACCAAACTTCCCAGTTTTCAGTGTAGCCATTATGGTGCTGTGGAGTTCGTGTAAAACAGACTCCCAGACCATATACTCTTATGGCTACCCTGCACTTACAATGTCTAAGGTTTTGCTTAGACACTGTAGGGGTACAGTGCTCATGCACTGGTACCCTCACCTATGGTATAGTGCACCCTGCCTTAGGGCTGTAAGGCCTGCTAGAGGGGTGTCTTACCTATACTGCATAGGCAGTGAGAGGCTGGCATGGCACCCTGAGGGGAGTGCCATGTCGACTTACTCGTTTTGTCCTCACTAGCACCCACAAGCTGGCAAGCAGTGTGTCTGTGCTGAGTGAGAGGTCTCCAGGGTGGCATAAGACATGCTGCAGCCCTTAGAGACCTTCCTTGGCATCAGGGCCCTTGGTACTAGAAGTACCAGTTACAAGGGACTTATCTGGATGCCAGGGTCTGCCAATTGTGGATACAAAAGTACAGGTTAGGGAAAGAACACTGGTGCTGGGGCCTGGTTAGCAGTCCTCAGCACACTTTCAATTGTAAACATAGCATCAGCAAAGGCAAAAAGTCAGGGGGCAACCATGCCAAGGAGGCATTTCCTTACACACGCCACTTCACTGTACTCTGAAACAATCTATTCTATGCCACTGCTCCACTCTGAAAGAATCAACTCTACGCCATTAAACTCTAAATCACTACTCATTTCTGCCTGCCCCCACTCCACTGTATGCCATTGCACTCTATGTGCCACTGAACTCTGAACCACTGTGCTCTGAGCCACTCTACTCTAAACCACAGCACTTTACACCAATGCACCCAATACTACTTTACACAACACAAATGCACTCTATGCCACTGCATTCTACACCAACTACTCTGCACCACTGCACTCTTACTATACTCTAGTCTGCAACACTATGCAACAATTTCCAAACAAATAGCTCTTCTATATGCTCCAGAACAAGAAAAAACAACCCTTTAATTCTACTTATTCATTGGCTATCAACTGTGACAAACATGAACAAGGTTCTAATTAGTATACAAAAACTTTTAGTGCACAACAATAATTTCTCTTTTACTGTCTATCTTTATATATTTTGCTACATTTCTGATCACAAATGCTTCAGTCTTTCTTTCTGTGTGTTACTCTTACTCTCTCTATCACTATAATTTCAGGTTCAGCATTTTCACAAACCACTTTCCTCTATCACTTACTCTCATACATAATCTCTTTAAATTTCTAACTATCTATAGCGATCTGTTACAGTCCAATCTCAAAACAGAACAAAACAGCCAAACTCCAATATACTCCAGTCCTATCTACTCCACTGCAATAAAGCCCCACTCCAGAACAAACCACTTACATCTGCCACACTACAATCCACACCAATCACAACAAAACCACCTTATCCCGGAGCACCTACTCTACTGTATCCTAATTCAGCCCACTCTAATCCAACACAATCCAAACTACCAACATCAAATAAAATATTCCAACAAAAACAACTCATCTACCACACTTTAAAAATAACCAACGTCACTACAACCTACCAAACTCCATTCTATTACACTCCACTCAAATCTACCTTACACCGATACAATATACCTTACTCCACTCGTTTTCAACATCACACACTAATCCACCCCACTCAGTCCAAAGCACCACACAACAATCCAATTTACCACATTCTAATCAAAGCCACTCGCCACAATCCAATTCACCACACTCCAATTCAACCCTCTCCAAACCAAATAAATATTCCCCACTCCAATCTAGACCAACATATTAAACTCCAAACCAATCTACCCCATGCCAATCCAAAACTATCTGCCCTACTCCAATCCAAAACAATCTCCTACACTCAACTCTGCCCCCCTCCAGTCCAAAAACACCTGCACCATGTCATTCCAAAACGATCTACCACACTCAAATACAAATCAATCTTACCCACTCCAATCTACTTCACTCCAAACCAAAATGCAACACTCCAATCCAAAACAATCTGCCAAACTTCCACCACAGCACTTCAAACCAAAACTATTTGCCCTATTCCAATCTTACCCACTCCAATTCATAAGAATAAGCCAACTCCATTCCACAACACAACAATCTACCCCACACCGAGTCCAAAGAAACTGCGCCACTTCAATACATCCCACTACTATCTACCCAATTCCAATAAAAAAGCCCCACTCCAATCCGCCCCACTCCAATCCAAAACAAAATTACTTAATTCCACACTTCCCCACTCCAAAGTGCAACACTCCAATACAACAATCTACCATACTCCAATCCACCCCAATCCAAACAAATCTACCCCTCTTCAATATACCCCACACTACCCTAATGCAAACACCCTCACCCAAATCCACTTCACGCCAATCCTCTGGCCACCCCAAAACAATCTAATCCACTACACAATCCAACCAAAACAATCAATCACACACCTTTACAATACATACACTCCTATCCAATCCTCCTCATCCAATCTAACCACTTCAATCCACCCCACTCTACTCAATACTTACCACCCAAAACTACTCCAATCCAAACCACCCTACTACATCAATCCACTACACACTATTCCACGCCACATCACTCCACTCCACAAAATTATAACACTAAACTCTACACCATTAATCTCCTCTCTACTCCTCCTACAACACCATACTCTAAAAAAAAAACACTACCTACAACACTAGCATAAAACCTACCAAAACCAATTTACAAATCCAATAGCTCTTTTATAAACTCTATACAGAATACAAAACCCACTAATTTATTCAAATTCTTCAGTATCCATCAACATCTACAAACACAATTACATTTCAAATTACTGCACAAAAAGATTTAGTGGCAAACAATAACTATCTCAATACCTATCTCCTTCTCCATTTTTCATTATCACTGTTGCTTCCTTCTCTGTATCTTACCCCACTCCAATTGAACGCACTCCAATGCAACAAATGGAAAATGTCACTTACCCAGTGTACATCTGTTCTGGGCATGTTCCACTGCAGAGTCACATGCTATGCACAGTTCCTGCCATCTAGTGTTGGGCTCGGAGTGTTTCAAGTTGTTTTTCTTCGAAGAAGTCTTTGAGTCACGGGACCGAGTGACTCCACCTTTTCGGCGCCATTGCGCATGGGCATCGAATCCATCTTTGATTGTTTTCCCGCAGAGGGTAATGTAGGAGTGATAGAGTGAGAATTGAAAGATGTCCATGCAATGGGATAGAGATGTATGTACAAAGTTTAAGTAACGGAATGTTTGTATACATATGTACAATTTTTAATTATAACAAACGGCTACAGGCTCCCGGGGAGGAGGGAGGGCACATGTGAATCTGCAGCGGAACATGCCACAAACAGATGTACACTGGGTAAGTGACATTTTCCGTTCGGTGGCATGTGTAGCTGCAGATACACATGCTATGCATAGACTACAAAGCAGTAATCCTCCCCAAAGCGATGGTCAGCCTGTAGGAGTTGAAGTTGTTTGAAATAGTGTTCTTAGTACAGCCTGTCCTACTGTGGCTTGTTGTGTTGCTAACACATCTACACAGTAATGCTTGGTAAAGGTATGAGGTGTGGACCAAGTGGCTGCTTTACAGATCTCGGTCATTGGTATGTTTCAGAGAAAGGCCATTGTTGCTCCTTTCTTTCTAGGAGAGTGTGCCTTTGGTGTAATGAGTAGTTGTCTTTTAGCTTTCAGGTAGCAAGTTTGTATACACTTCACTATCCATCTGGCTATGCCTTGTTTGGATATTGGGTTACCAGTATGGTTTTTTTTGGAATGCGATGAACTGTTTGGTTTTACAGAATGCTTTTGTTCTGTCGATGTAATACATTAGAGCTCTTATTATATCTAATGTATGCAGTGCTCTTTGTGCCACTGAGTCTGGCTATGGGAAGAAGACCGGGAGTTCCACTGCTTGGTTTAAATAAACTGTGAGATGACTTTTGGTAGAAATTTGGGATTTGTGCGTAGTACAACTTTATGTTTGTGTACTTGTATAAATGGTTCTTGAATCGTGAAAGCTTGTATTTCACTAACTCTTCGTAATGAAGTGATTGCCGCTAGAAATGCTACTTTCCAAGTTTCTGACAAGAGTGCATGGGTTCAAATGGTGGGCCAATAAGTCATGTAAGTACAATATTATGATTCCACGAGGGTACTGGTGGAGTTCTTGGAGGTATGATTCGTCTTAGACCTTACATGAATGCTTTAATGACTGGTATCCTAAATAGGGATTTTGTCTATATATTTTGCAAATAAGCAGAAATTGCAGTGAGATGTATTTTGATGGATGAAAAAGCTAGATTTGCTTTTTGTAGGTGGTGTAAATATCCTATGATGTCTTGTATGGACGCATCCAACAGAGATATGTGTTTTGCCTGGCAATAGAAAACAAATTTTCCATTTGGTCGTACAACATTGCCTAGTGGTAGGTTTTCTTGCTTGTTTAATGACTTCCATACACTCATTTGGCAGGTTTAGCTAGCCAAATTCTAAGATTTCAGGAGCCAGACTGCTAAATTGAGCAACGCTGGATTGGGGTGTCCGATCTGCTGTTTGTGTTGTATTAACAGATCTGGCCTGTTTGGGAGCTTGACGCGAGGTACTATTGAGAGGTCCAACAGTGTGGTGTACCATGGTTGGCGTGCCCACGTTGTTGCTAGAAGTATTAGTTTGAGTTTGTTTTGACGCAGTTTGACTAGAAATGGAATGAGTGGGAGAGGGGGAAAAGCGTAAGTAAATATCCCTGACCAGTTGATCCATAGAGCATTGCCCTTGGACAGAGGGTGTGGGTACCTGGACGCAAAGTTTTGGCATTTTGCGCTTGGTTTCTGGCGAACAGATCTATGTCTGGTGTCCCCCACTGACAAAAGTGTTTGTGTAGTACCTGGGGATGTATTTCCCACTCGTGAGTTTGCTGGTGACCTCAACTGAGGTTGTCTGCTAATTGACTGTGAATCCCTGGAATGTATTGAGCTATTAGGTGAATGTTGTTGTGAATTGCCCAATGCCAATTTTTTTGTGCTAGGAGGCAAAGCTGCGATGTGTGCTCCCCCCTGTTTAAGTAGTGCATTGTTGTCATATTGTCTGTTCTGACAAGAATGTGTTTGTGAGCCAGAAGAGGTTGAAAGGCTCTTAGTGCTAGAAAGACTGCTAGCAGCTCTAAGTGATTTATGTGTAGCTGCTTTTGCTTGCTGTCCCACTGTCCCTATATACTGTGATTGTTGAGGTGTGCTCCCCACCCAATTATTGATGCATCTGTTGTGAGAATGGCGTGAGGCACAGGGTCTTGAAAAGGCTGCCCTTTGTTTAAATTTGTGGGATTCCACCACTGAAGCGAATAGTGTATTTGGCGGTCTATCAACACTAGATCTTGGAGATGACCCTGTGCCTGCGACCATTGTTTTGCAAGGCACTGTTGTAAGGGCCGCATGTGTAACCGTGCGTTTGGGACAATTGCGATGAATGATGCCATCATGCCTATGAGTTTCATCACAAATCGGACTGTGTAGTGATGATTTGGCTTTAATTTTGGCAACATGGTGTGGAATGATTGCACCCTTTGTGTGCTTGGACTTGCAAGCGCCTTTTGAGTGTAGCTCCCAAGTACTGCTGAATTTGGGATCGTTGCAGGTGTGATTTTTGATAATGTATCGAAAACCCTATTCTGTGTGTGTGTGTAGGGTATCTATTACATAACGTGTGTGATGTTGACACTGTTTTTGAGTGTTGGCCTTTATTAGCCAATCGTCGAGCTAAGGGAATACATGCATGTGTTGTCTCCTTACGTATCCTGCTACTACGGCAAGGCATTTTGTAAATACTCGGGGCTGTTATCCCAAAGGGTAATACTTTGAATAGGTAATGTTTCCCTTGTATAACAAACCTGAGGTATTTTCAGTGAGCTGGATGGATGGGTATGTGAAAATACGCATCTTTTAAATCCAGTGTTGACATGTATTCTCCCTGTTGCAGTAATGGGACTACATCTTGTAGTGTCACCATGTGGTAGTGTTCTGATTGAATGTAGAGGTTGAGAGTCCTGAGATTTAATACTGGCCTTAGCGTTTTTTGCTTTTTCAGAATGACTAAGTACAGACCCCTGTTCCTTTTTGATGATGAAGCACTAGTTCTATAGCTTGTTTGGTTAATAGTACCTGCACCTCTGTAACATTGCCAGATGTTGCGATGATAGTTTGTGTGCTTTTGGGGGAATATCTGGAGGAAAATGTGTGAATTCTATGCAGTAACCTTGTTGGATAATTGATCGTACCCATGTGTCTGTTGTGAAGTGTGACCACTGTTTGTGCAACATTTGCAGTCTTTTTCCCAAAGGGGATGTGTGTTGGGGGAAGGTGATTGCAAAGTCACTGCTTGTTGTTAGTGGCTTGCTTTGCAGATTGGAATTTTCCCCTGGTTTTGGGAAATTGCCCTCTGAACGACCCTCGAAATCCCCCTCTTTGATATTGTGTTTGGTATGAGGGCTTGGTTTGTGAGGTGGATGGCTCTGAGGGCTGTGGCCTGAAACCCCCACTATAGTGAGGCTTCCAAAATATCCCTCTGTATTGGGATGAATAAAGCGCTCCCATTGCTTTCACTGTGTCGGCATCCTTTTTCATCTTTTCTATGGCTGTGTCCACCTGTGTGCCGAATAACTGCTGTTGGTTGGAGGGCATATTGAGGACCGCCTGTTAGATCTCAGGTTTAAAACCTGATGATCTGAGTCATGCATGGTGCCTAATAGTAACTGCCGTACTTATGGTTCAGCTGAGTCCAACGCTGACCTTATCTGGTTATTTGTTATTGCCTGGCCCTCCTCTACTACCTGCTGAGCTCTTTTGGTGTTCTTTGGGGGAGAAGTTGAATAATGTCCTTCATCTCATCCCAATGAGCCCTGTCGTATCTTGCGAAGAGGGCCTGTGAGTTCGCTATGCACCACTGACTGGCTGCTTGTGACGCTGACCTCTTTCCTGCCGCATCAAACTTTTTACTTTCCTTATCTGGAGTAGGTGCATCTCCAGAGGACTGCGAGTTCGCTCTTTTCCTCGCCGCGCTGACCACTACCGAATCTGGGGGCAGGTGTTGCGTGATAAATACTGAGTCAGAAGGTGGTGGTTTATACTTTTTTTCTACCCTTGGGGTTATGGCCCTTCCTTTAACCGTCTCCTGGAATATCTGTTGGGCATGTTTGAGCATACCGGGAGCATGGGTAGACTTTGGTATGCTACGTGTGTTGAGGACAATGCATTCAAAAGAAAGTTGTTGTAGGAAGTTGGCTCTGTATGTGCTATTTCAAAGTAAGGAATAGCATGCACAGAGTCCAAGGGTTCCCCTTAGAGGTAAAATAGTGGTAAAAAGAGATAATACTAATGCTCTATTTTGTGGTAGTGTGGTCGAGCAGTAGGCTTATCCAAGGAGTAGTGTTAAGCATTTGTTGTACATACACATAGACAATAAATGAGGTACACACACTCAGAGACAAATCCAGCCAATAGGTTTTGTATAGAAAAATATATTTTCTTAGTTTATTTTAAGAACCACAGGTTCAAATTTAACATGTAATATCTTGTTTGAAAGGTATTGCAGGTAAGTACATTAGGAACTTTGAATCATTTCAATTGCATGTATACTTTTCAAGTTATTCACAAATAGCTATTTTAAAAGTGGACACTTAGTGCAATTTTCACAGTTCCTGGGGGAGGTAAGTTTTTGTTAGTTTTACCAGGTAAGTAAGACACTTACAGGGTTCAGTTCTTGGTCCAAGGTAGCCCACCGTTGGGGGTTCAGAGCAACCCCAAAGTTACCACACCAGCAGCTCAGGGCCGGTCAGGTGCAGAGTTCAAAGTGGTGCCCAAAACGCATAGGCTTCAATGGAGAGAAGGGGGTGCCCCGGTTCCAGTCTGCCAGCAGGTAAGTACCCGCGTCTTCGGAGGGCAGACCAGGGGGGTTTTGTAGGGCACCGGGGGGGACACAAGCCCACACAGAAATTTCACCCTCAGCGGCGCGGGGGCGGCCGGGTGCAGTGTTAGAACAAGCGTCGGGTTCGCAATGGAAGTCAATGAGAGATCAAGGGATCTCTTCAGCGCTGCAGGCAGGCAAGGGGGGGCTTCCTCGGGGAAACCTCCACTTGGGCAAGGGAGAGGGACTCCTGGGGGTCACTTCTGCAGTGAAAGTCCGGTCCTTCAGGTCCAGGGGGCTGCGGGTGCAGGGTCTTTTCCAGGCGTCGGGACTTAGGTTTCAGAGAGTCGCGGTCAGGGGAAGCCTCGGGATTCCCTCTGCAGGCGGCGCTGTGGGGGCTCAGGGGGGACAGGTTTTGGTACTCACAGTCGTAGAGTAGTCCGGGGGTCCTCCCTGAGGTGTTGGTTCTCCACCAGCCGAGTCGGGGTCGCCGGGTGCAGTGTTGCAAGTCTCACGCTTCTTGCGGGGAGATTGCAGGGTTCTTTAAAGCTGCTCCTTTGGATAAAGTTGCAGTCTTTTTGGAGCAGGTCCGCTGTCCTCAGGAGTTTCTTGTCGTCGTCGAAGCAGGGCAGTCCTCAGAGGATGTAGAGGTCGCTGGTCCCTTTGGAAGGCGTCGCTGGAGCAGAGTTTTTTGGAAGGCAGGAGACAGGCCGGTGAGTTTCTGGAGCCAAGGCAGTTGTTGTCTTCTGGTCTTCCTCTGCAGGGGTTTTCAGCTAGGCAGTCCTTCTTCTTGTTGTTGCTGGAATCTGATTTCTAGGTTCAGGGAGAGCCCTTAAATACTAAATTTAAGGGCGTGTTTAGGTCTGGGGGGTTAGTAGCCAATGGCTACTAGCCCTGAGGGTGAGTACACCCTCTTTGTGCCTCCTCCCAAGGGGAGGGGGTCACATCCCTAATCCTATTGGGGGAATCCTCCATCTGCAAGATGGAGGATTTCTAAAAGTTAGAGTCACCTCAGCTCAGGACACCTTAGGGGCTGTCCTGACTGGCCAGTGACGACTCCTTGTTATTCTCATTATTTTCTCCGGCCTTGCCGCCAAAAGTGGGGGCCGGGGCCGGAGGGGGCAGGCAACTCCACTAGCTGGAGTGTCCTGCGGTGCTGTGACAAAGGGGTGAGCCTTTGAGGCTCACCGCCAGGTGTTACAGCTCCTGCACTGGGTGTTAGCATCTCCACCCAGTGCAGGCTTTGTTACTGGCCTCAGAGTGACAAAGGCACTCGCCCCATGGGGCCAGCAACATGTCTCTAGTGTGGCAGGCTGCTGGAACCAGTCAGCCTACACAGATAATCGGTTAAGTTTCAGGGGGCACCTCTAAGGTGCCCTCTGTGGTGCATTTTACAATAAAATGTACACTGGCATCAGTGTGCATTTATTGTGCTGAGAAGTTTGATACCAAACTTCCCAGTTTTCAGTGTAGCCATTATGGTGCTGTGGAGTTCGTGTAAAACAGACTCCCAGACCATATACTCTTATGGCTACCCTGCACTTACAATGTCTAAGGTTTTGCTTAGACACTGTAGGGGCACAGTGCTCATGCACTGGTACCCTCACCTATGGTATAGTGCACCCTGCCTTAGGGCTGTAAGGCCTGCTAGAGGGGTGTCTTACCTGTACTGCATAGGCAGTGAGAGGCTGGCATGGCACCCTGAGGGGAGTGCCATGTCGACTTACTCATTTTGTTCTCACTAGCACACACAAGCTGGTAAGCAGTGTGTCTGTGCTGGGTGAGGGGTCTCTAGGGTGGCATAATACATGGTGCAGCCCTTAGAGACCTTCCCTGGCATCAGGGCCCTTGGTACCAGAGGTACCAGTTACAAGGGACTTATCTGGGTGCCAGGGTGTGCCAATTGTGGAATCAAAAGTACAGGTTAGGGAAAGAACACTGGTGCTGGGGCCTGGTTAGCAGGCCTCAGCACACTTTCAATTCAAAACATAGCATCAGCAAAGGCAAAAAGTCAGGGGGTAACCATGCCAAGGAGGCATTTCCTTACACAACCTCCCCCCCCCCCAAACGAAAGAGGATGAGACTAACCTTTCCCAAGAGAGTCTTCATTTTCTAAGTGGAAGAACCTGGAAAGGCCATCTGCATTGCCATGGGCAGTCCCAGGTCTGTGTTCCACTACAAAGTCCATTCCCTGTAGGGAGATGGACCACCTCAACAGTTTTGGATTTTCACCTTTCATTTGCATCAGCCATCTGAGAGGTCTGTGGTCAGTCTGAACTAGGAAGTGAGTACCAAAGAGGTATGGTCTCAGCTTCTTCAGGGACCAAACCACAGCAAAGGCCTCCCTCTCAATGGCACTCCAACGCTGCTCCCTGGGGAGTAACCTCCTGCTAATGAAAGCAACAGGCTGGTCAAGGCCATCATCATTTGTTTGGGACAAAACTGCCCCTATCCCATGTTCAGAGGCATCTGTTTGCACAATGAACTGCTTGGAGTAATCTGGAGCTTTTAGAACTGGTGCTGTGCACATAGCTTGTTTCAGGGTGTCAAAGGCCTGTTGGCATTCTACAGTCCAGTTTACTTTCTTGGGCATTTTCTTGGAGGTGAGTTCTGTGAGGGCTGTCACAATGGATCCATATCCCTTTACAAACCTCCTGTAGTACCCAGTCAAGCCAAGGAATGCCCTGACTAGAGTCTGGGTTTTTGGAGCTGCCCAGTCCAGAATAGTCTGGATCTTAGGCTGGAGTGGCTGAACTTGGCCTCCACCTACAAGGTGTCCCAAGTAAACCACAGTTCCCTGCCCTATCTGGCATTTGGATGCCTTGATAGAGAGGCCTGCAGATTGCAGAGCCTTCAAAACCTTCTTCAGGTGGACCAGGTGATCCTGCCAGGTGGAGCTGAAGACAGCAATATCATCAAGATAAGCTGCACTAAAGGATTCCAGCCCAGCAAGGACTTGATTCACCAACCTTTGGAAGGTGGCAGGGGCATTCTTTAAACCAAAGGGCATAACAGTGAACTGATAATGCCCATCAGGTGTGGAGAATGCTGTCTTTTCTTTTGCTCCAGGGGCCATTTTGATTTGCCAGTACCCTGCTGTTAAGTCAAAGGTACTTAAGAATTTGGCAGCCCCTAATTTGTCTATTAGCTCATCAGCTCTAGGAATGGGATGGGCATCTGTCTTGGTGACAGAGTTGAGACCTCTGTAGTCCACACAAAACCTCATCTCTCTCTTTCCTTCTTTGGTGTGAGGTTTGGGGACTAAGACCACTGGGCTAGCCCAGGGGCTGTCAGAGTACTCAATTACTCCCAATTCCAGCATCTTGTGGACTTCCACCTTGATGCTTTCCTTAACTTGGTCAGACTGTCTAAATATTTTGTTTTTGACAGGCATGCTGTCTCCTGTGTCCACATCATGGGTACACAGGTGTGTCTGACCAGGGGTTAGGGAAAAGAGTTCAGCAAACTGCTGCAGGACCTTCCTGCAGTCAGACTGCTGCTGGCTAGAGAGGGTGTCTGAGTAGATCACTCCATCTACTGAGCCATCTTTAGGGTCTGAGGAGAGGAGATCAGGGAGAGGTTCACTCTCAGCTTCCTGGTCCTCATCTGTTACCATCAACAGATTTACATCAGCCCTGTCATGGAAGAGCTTAAGGCGGTTCACATGGATCACCCTCTTGGGGCTCCTGCTTGTGCCCAGGTCCACCAGGTAGGTGACCTGACTCTTCCTCTCTAGTACTGGGTAAGGGCCACTCCATTTGTCCTGGAGTGCCCTGGGAGCCACAGGCTCCAGAACCCAGACTTTCTGCCCTGGTTGAAATTCAACCAGTGCAGCCTTTTGGTCATACCACAACTTCTGGAGTTGTTGGCTGGCCTCAAGGTTTTTACTTGCCTTTTCCATGTACTCTGCCATCCTTGAGCGAAGGCCAAGTACATAGTCCACTATGTCTTGTTTAGGCTCATGAAGAGGTCTCTCCCAGCCTTCTTTAACAAGAGCAAGTGGTCCCCTTACAGGGTGGCCAAACAGAAGTTCAAAGGGTGAGAATCCTACTCCCTTCTGAGGCACCTCTCTGTAAGCGAAAAGCAGACATGGCAGGAGGACATCCCATCTCCTTTTGAGTTTTTCTGGGAGCCCCATGATCATGCCCTTTAATGTCTTGTTGAATCTCTCAACAAGGCCATTGGTTTGTGGATGATATGGTGTAGTGAATTTATAAGTCACTCCACACTCATTCCACATGTGTTTTAGGTAAGCTGACATGAAGTTGGTACCTCTGTCAGAAACCACCTCCTTAGGGAAACCCACTCTGGTAAAGATACCAATGAGGGCCTTGGCTACTGCAGGGGCAGTAGTCGACCTAAGGGGAATAGCTTCAGGATACCTAGTAGCATGATCCACTACTACTAGGATGTACATATTTCCTGAGGCTGTGGGAGGTTCTAGTGGACCAACTATGTCCACACCCACTCTTTCAAAGGGGACCCCCACCACTGGAAGTGGAATGAGGGGGGCCTTTGAGTGCCCACCTGTCTTACCACTGGATTGACAGGTGGGGCAGGAGAGGCAAAACTCCTTAACCTTCTGGGACATATTGGGCCAGTAGAAGTGGTTGACTAACCTCTCCCACGTCTTGGTTTGTCCCAAATGCCCAGCAAGGGGAATATCATGGGCTAAGGTCAGAATAAACTCTCTGAAACCCTGAGGCACTACCACTCTCCTAGTGGCACCGGGTTTGGGATCTCTTGCCTCAGTGTACAGGAGTCCATCTTCCCAATAGACCCTATGTGTTCCATTTTTCTTGCCTTTGGACTCTTCAGCAGCTTGCTGCCTAAGGCCTTCAAGAGAGGGACAGGTTTCTTGTCCCTTATACAACTCTTCCCTTGAGGGTCCCCCTGGGCCCAAGAGCTCAACCTGATAAGGTTCCAGCTCCATAGGCTCCGTTCCCTCAGAGGGCAGAACTTCTTCCTGAGAAGAGAGGTTCTCTTTTTGGTGTTGTGTTGCAGCTGGTTTCCCAGCTGACTTTCCTTTTCTCTTGGTAGGCTGGGCCATTTTTCCAGACTCCAGCTCTACTTTTTCACCCTGTGCCTTGCACTGTGCCCTAGTCTTGACACACACCAGTTCAGGGATACCCAGCATGGCTGCATGGGTTTTCAGTTCTACCTCAGCCCATGCTGAGGACTCCAGGTCATTTCCAAGCAAACAGTCTACTGGGATATTTGAGGAGACCACCACCTGTTTCAGGCCATTGACCCCTCCCCACTCTAAAGTTACCATAGCCATGGGATGTACTTTAGTCTGATTGTCAGCGTTGGTGACTGGATAAGTTTGTCCAGTCAGGTATTGGCCAGGGGAAACCAGTTTCTCTGTCACCATAGTGACACTGGCACCTGTATCCCTCAGGCCCTCTACACTTGTCCCATTAATTAAGAGCTGCTGCCTGTATTTTTGCATGTTAGGGGGCCAGGCAGCCAGTGTGGCTAAATCCACCCCACCCTCAGAGACTAATGTAGCTTCAGTGCGACACCTGATTTGCTCTGGGCACACTGTTGATCCCACTTGGAGACTGGCCATTCCAGTTTTAGCTGGATGGGAGTTAGAAGTGGTATCTTTCTTGGGACAGGCCTTGTCTCCAGTTTGGTGTCCAGACTGACTACAGTTTCGACACCAGGCCTTTTTGGGATCAAAGTTTTTACCCTTGTACCCAGGATTGTTTTGTGAAGAGGCTCTGGGCCCACCCTCCTGTGCAGGTTTTTGGGGGCCTGTAGAAGACTCTTTACTATTTTTATTTTTGGCTGTCTCACCACCTTTCCCCTGGGGAGGTTTTGTGACCCCTTTCTTTTGGTCACCCCCTGTGGAAGTTTTGGACACCCTAGTCTTGACCCAATGGTCCGCCTTCTTTCCCAATTCTTGGGGAGAAATTGGTCCTAGGTCCACCAGATGCTGATGCAGTTTATCATTGAAACAATTACTTAATAGGTGTGTTCTCACAAATAAATTGTACAGCCCATCATAATCATTTACACCATTTCCTTGAATCCAACCATCTAGTGTTTTTACTGAGTAGTCTACAAAGTCAACCCAGGTCTGGCTCGAGGATTTTTGAGCCCCCCTGAATATAATCCTATACTCCTCAGTGGAGAATCCAAAGCCCTCAATCAGGGTACCCTTCATGAGGTCATAAGATTCTGCATCTTTTTTAGAGAGTGTGAGGAGTCTATCCCTACACTTTCCTGTGAACATTTCCCAAAGGAGAGCACCCCAGTGAGATTTGTTCACTTTTCTGGTTTCACAAGCCCTCTCAAAAGCTGTGAACCATTTGGTGATGTCATCACCATCTTCATATTTAGTTACAATCCCTTTGGGGATTTTCAACATGTCAGGAGAAACTCTGACCCTAGTTATGTTGCTGCCACCATTGATGGGTCCTAGGCCCATCTCTTGTCTTTCCCTTTCTATGGCTAGGATCTGTCTTTCCAAAGCCAATCTTTTGGCCATCCTGGCTAACTGGATGTCCTCTTCACTGGAGTTATCCTCAGTGATTTCAAAGTTGTTGGTCCCTCCTGTGAGGGAACCAGCATCTCTGACTATTATTTGTGGAGTCAGGGCTTGAGAAGCCCTGTTCTCCCTAAGTAGGACTGGAGGGGGGGGAATTTCCCTCCAAGTCACTATCTTCATCCTCTGTGTTGCCCACAGCGGGGTTGGCTCTATCATACTCTGCCAACAGCTCCTGGAGCTGTGCTTTGGTAGGTCTGGAGCCCATTGTTATTTTTCTTATGTTATCTGGAGATGGAGGTAAGGTGTGGTGTCGAGTTCCACCACATTCACATCTGTGCTAGACATTATGCTTCTAAAAGTTGGAATACTTTTTAAGAAACTAAACTGGTTCTAGAATCTAATTCAAACTTTTACAAACTTTTAAACTCTAAAAGAAATGCTAACAGGGACTAACACAAGGCCCTAGCAGGACTTTAAAGAATTTAGAAAACTTTTCAAATTGCAAAAATCTATTTCTAATGACAATTTTGGAATTTGTCGTGTGATCAGGTATTGGCTGAGTAGTCCAGCAAATGCAAAGTCTTGTACCCCACCGCTGATCCACCAATGTAGGAAGTTGGCTCTGTATGTGCTATTTCAAAGTAAGGAATAGCATGCACAGAGTCCAAGGGTTCCCCTTAGAGGTAAAATAGTGGTAAAAAGAGATAATACTAATGCTCTATTTTGTGGTAGTGTGGTCGAGCAGTAGGCTTATCCAAGGAGTAGTGTTAAGCATTTGTTGTACATACACATAGACAATAAATGAGGTACACACACTCAGAGACAAATCCAGCCAATAGGTTTTGTATAGAAAAATATCTTTTCTTAGTTTATTTTAAGAACCACAGGTTCAAATTTAACATGTAATATCTTGTTTGAAAGGTATTGCAGGTAAGTACATTAGGAACTTTGAATCATTTCAATTGCATGTATACTTTTCAAGTTATTCACAAATAGCTATTTTAAAAGTGGACACTTAGTGCAATTTTCACAGTTCCTGGGGGAGGTAAGTTTTTGTTAGTTTTACCAGGTAAGTAAGACACTTACAGGGTTCAGTTCTTGGTCCAAGGTAGCCCACCGTTGGGGGTTCAGAGCAACCCCAAAGTTACCACACCAGCAGCTCAGGGCCGGTCAGGTGCAGAGTTCAAAGTGGTGCCCAAAACGCATAGGCTTCAATAGAGAGAAGGGGGTGCCCCGGTTCCAGTCTGCCAGCAGGTAAGTACCCGCGTCTTCTGAGGGCAGACCAGGGGGGTTTTGTAGGGCACCGGGGGGGACACAAGCCCACACAGAAATTTCACCCTCAGCGGCGCGGGGGCGGCCGGGTGCAGTGTTAGAACAAGCGTCGGGTTCGCAATGGAAGTCAATGAGAGATCAAGGGATCTCTTTAGCGCTGCAGGCAGGCAAGGGGGGGCTTCCTCGGGGAAACCTCCACTTGGGCAAGGGAGAGGGACTCCTGGGGGTCACTTCTGCAGTGAAAGTCCGGTCCTTCAGGTCCAGGGGGCTGCGGGTGCAGGGTCTTTTCCAGGCGTCGGGACTTAGGTTTCAGAGAGTCGCGGTCAGGGGAAGCCTCGGGATTCCCTCTGCAGGCGGCGCTGTGGGGGCTCAGGGGGGACAGGTTTTGGTACTCACAGTCGTAGAGTAGTCCGGGGGTCCTCCCTGAGGTGTTGGTTCTCCACCAGCCGAGTCGGGGTCGCCGGGTGCAGTGTTGCAAGTCTCACGCTTCTTGCGGGGAGATTGCAGGGTTCTTTAAAGCTGCTCCTTTGGATAAAGTTGCAGTCTTTTTGGAGCAGGTCCGCTGTCCTCGGGAGTTTGTCGTCGTCGAAGCAGGGCAGTCCTCAGAGGATGTAGAGGTCGCTGGTCCCTTTGGAAGGCGTCGCTGGAGCAGAGTTTTTTGGAAGGCAGGAGACAGGCCGGTGAGTTTCTGGAGCCAAGGCAGTTGTTGTCTTCTGGTCTTCCTCTGCAGGGGTTTTCAGCTAGGCAGTCCTTCTTGTTGTTGCAGGAATCTGATTTCTAGGTTCAGGGAGAGCCCTTAAATACTAAATTTAAGGGCGTGTTTAGGTCTGGGGGATTAGTAGCCAATGGCTACTAGCCCTGAGGGTGAGTACACCCTCTTTGTGCCTCCTCCCAAGGGGAGGGGGTCACATCCCTAATCCTATTGGGGGAATCCTCCATCTGCAAGATGGAGGATTTCTAAAAGTTAGAGTCACCTCAGCTCAGGACACCTTAGGGGCTGTCCTGACTGGCCAGTGACTCCTCCTTGTTATTCTCATTATTTTCTCCGGCCTTGCCGCCAAAAGTGGGGGCCGGGGCCGGAGGGGGCGGGCAACTCCACTAGCTGGAGTGTCCTGCGGTGCTGTGACAAAGGGGTGAGCCTTGTAGGCTCACCGCCAGGTGTTACAGCTCCTGCCTGGGGGAGGTGTTAGCATCTCCACCCAGTGCAGGCTTTGTTACTGGCCTCAGAGTGACAAAGGCACTCTCCCCATGGGGCCAGCAACATGTCTCTAGTGTGGCAGGCTGCTGGAACCAGTCAGCCTACACAGATAGTCGGTTAAGTTTCAGGGGGCACCTCTAAGGTGCCCTCTGTGGTGCATTTTACAATAAAATGTACACTGGCATCAGTGTGCATTTATTGTGCTGAGAAGTTTGATACCAAATTTCCCAGTTTTCAGTGTAGCCATTATGGTGCTGTGGAGTTTGTGTAAAACAGACTCCCAGACCATATACTCTTATGGCTACCCTGCACTTACAATGTCTAAGGTTTTGCTTAGACACTGTAGGGGCACAGTGCTCATGCACTGGTACCCTTACCTATGGTATAGTGCACCCTGCCTTAGGGCTGTAAGGCCTGCTAGAGGGGTGTCTTACCTATACTGCATAGGCAGTGAGAGGCTGGCATGGCACCCTGAGGGGAGTGCCATGTCGACTTACTCATTTTGTTCTCACTAGCACACACAAGCTGGTAAGCAGTGTGTCTGTGCTGGGTGAGGGGTCTCTAGGGTGGCATAATACATGCTGCAGCCCTTAGAGACCTTCCCTGGCATCAGGGCTCTTGGTACCAGAGGTACCAGTTACAAGGGACTTATCTGGGTGCCAGGGTGTGCCAATTGTGGAATCAAAAGTACAGGTTAGGGAAAGAACACTGGTGCTGGGGCCTGGTTAGCAGGCCTCAGCACACTTTCAATTCAAAACCTAGCATCAGCAAAGGCAAAAAGTCAGGGGGTAACCATGCCAAGGAGGCATTTCCTTACAGTTGTCCTCGAGTGGTTCAGTGTGCATGCTTACATTGTGGAAAGCTGCAGCCTTAGCCAAAACCTGTGTGTAGGAGGTGCTATCTTCAGGTGGAGAGGGCTTAGATGGATAGCACTCTGGGCTGTTGTCTGACACAGGGTCATCATAAAGATCCCACGGATCTGTGTCTTGACGTGACTGCATAGTGTGTGCAGTAGGTGTAACAGGTGGAGAGACAGTTCGTTGAGGAGAATGAGGAGGAGACTGGGCTGGGGAAAACTGGTGTGCCGGAGATTGCTCACTTGGCACTTTAGCCATTGGCTGATCAGTGTCCATACGTCCATGGAATGCCAGCTTTCTTTTAAATTTGAGGGGAGGTGCTGTGAGGATCTTGCCAGTATCCTTGTGGATCTGTATCCTGGCTTGTCAGCCATCACATTCCTCCATTTGTTGAAGCTCTTTCTCAAATCTATGGCTTTCTTTAAGCTGTTTTGAAAGTCCATGTTCCTCAGTATAGGATTGTCTTTTCGGCACCGAAGCCGTTTTTTTCGGTACCGAAATGCCCGGGGTGGTAGTAGGCCTCGCTTCTGGAAGACTTTCGGGGTCTCGACTCGACAAGTCTGTGTCAAATTTTTTCGGAGACTGTGTCTCGACTCGAGTCCAAAGGCTTCGATGCGGGTGTGCCCTTTTTCGGTGCCGAAGGGGTTACTTGGTCACCGCTTTATTTTTTCCGGGTGGAGCCATGGCCTTCTGGCAATGGCGTCCCGGAGGCCTTTTGTTTGGTCTTGGTCTGGGTCTGGGCAAGCGTACTCACATGCTGGCCCGCTGTCGGTGGTCGGTCGACGTCAGATTCGTCCAAATCGGATCCTTGAACGGAGATGGCAGTGTGGATCATCTCCTCTTCTTCCGCGTCGAGGTGTTCCGTGATCTTGGATGCCATTTGTAGCCTTCTCGCGCTTCGGTCTCTCAAGGTCTTCTTGGAATGGAAGGATCTGCAGGCCTCAAAAGTATCCTCTTGGTGATCTGGTGACAAACAAAGATTACAGACACAATGTTGATCTGTGTAGGGATACTTGGCGTGGCACAGAGGGCAGAATCGGAACGGGTTCCGGTCCCTCTGGCTTCGAGTGGTCAGGCCGACCAGGCCCAGGTTGGGCATGGGTCCCCCGAAGGGCAACCGAAGGTGTGTGTCCGCCGGTACCGAGGTGTCGATGCAAGATGGGGCATGATCAAGAACAACACCGACGAATTTCGGTGAATGATAAGTTTTCCAAATCGAACAGCCGGAGTGAAAAGGAACACGTCCGAACTCGATGGCGGAAAGAAAACAATCTAAGATGGAATCGATGCCCATGCGCAATGGAGCCGAAAAGGAGGAGTCACTCGAACCCGTGACTCGAAAAGACTTCTTCGAAGAAAAACAACTTGTAACACTCCTAGCCCAACACTAGATGGTAGGAACTGTGCATAGCATGTGTATCTGCAGCTACACATGCCATTGAACACATAACTTCACTACACAAAACCACTCCACACAATTCCACAACTAACAATTCCAATTCAACCCACATAATTCCACTCCAGACTACATACATCCATTCCAAACCAACAGACATAGGTAAAATACATGCTCATTAACAAAGCCAATAGCTCCAACTCTCACAAATGTGAGACCTATTGCATTGCCAATGCTTCTTTATTAATATTTTAGCCATGTGGCGAGACCTGAAATAAGTGCACTATACTGTTCTACCAGGTACTTTGTAAGCTGAGATGCTTACAGGGTAAAACTGATGTGTTGTATCTGTCATACCGGTTAAGCTAATCTATTCTGTGTTTTATTTGTGTACTGTTTGACCTTAAAAATAATATGAAAAATAAGAAATCTACAAACGTTATATCCGTTCAGGAGTATCATTGCAACAAAATACCAAAAATACATCACAGTAATGTCATACAATGAGATGTATAATGTGCCTTTAATAGCAAAGTGATGCATAACGTCCCTAACTCCTTTATTCAATACCAGGACACTAATAAATGTCATTCCTTTACATATAGCTTGCTTGTTATACTGAACGTTTCCATGATGGGATTTGGTTATGAGAAGTCAAAGAGATGTTCCTTAAGGACTGCTAAGAACTCGTAAAATGGACTCGAGAATGGTTTAGGCTTAGCTGGTTAAATCATGCGTGCTAAATACTCTTTTTCGGGACTCTGGTGCTTGTGCAATCTTTCGCTTTTCAGGCACTCCAAGATGACCAGGGCACATGACGTCCCACAAGTTAGAAACAAACATATTGGAGAGATAAATTAGAGCGCTCAATTGTTCAAGGCGCAAAGCGTGACAGCTTATCCAGGCAAGGTTTTTGCTTTGCATTCTGGAACCTGTAGTCCCGTTCGTCACACTGTAAATTCACTACTGTGTGACCCTGAAAGCAAACACTTGGACTGGATAAGCTACTCATGCATCGACATGGAATAATGCAGAGCTCTTATATACAAACATTTAAAACTATAGAATAATAACTGTCTTATGCTCCATGTGTTAGGCCATAAACCAGTGTTGACTTAAGCACTTTTGATGCTCGCCGTTTTAAACTACTTTGAAAATGTTAAGAAATAACCTTCGAGTCCCAGAATTCAATACGCTGAGAACTGAGGCATCATGATCGGTTGAGGGCATCATATGCGATATGTAGCTGCTTGGAAGCTATATTAAGTCAGTTGGTGTATACAGACTCTTGGCAGGTCAGCATAATGTGGGCTTTAGAATGCTGCGGTACCTTTTCAGGGAAATGGACTATAGTGGGTTACATTGTTATTAGAAAAACAAAGAAAATTGGCATGTAAAGATTCCAAAGGGCTGTTTTCTTTCACTGACTATCTCGGTGCCTCCTGCTAGCAAGCACAGACAATTTGCTCGTTTACTGTAATGGTCAATGGGGTTTTCGTGCCAAGGAAGTAAAAAAAAAAAAAAACACCACTTAAGGTGCAGCAGGAGGGGGAGCGGGTAGAAATAGTACCCCAATCACGAAGGAAGCAGCGGACGGTCACTAATTAAATTAACGTAATGAGTGCTTGGCCACTGCTCCACAACAGAGCCGGAAACGATGCTAAGCATGAAGTGGGCGAATTACAAGGCTCTATAGAAGAGTGCCATGCAAGCCATCAAATGGCAGGTGACAGGCAGGCTCCAAGCCCTTTTCTAACTACAAAAGCATCTTGCAAGCGATACGATGCGCTAGCTCATGCTATCCCAGACTCAACCCTAAAAATGTAGGTGGCTGGGAGAATGGCGCACACACTACTAGTGTGCATTCATTAGTCCATAAAATAGCTTCAGTCTCAAAATGATGGTGTAAAGAAATGGCTCCCTGTTGCAGTTACCCCCCACTTTTTGCCTCATACTGATGCTGACTTGACTGAGAAGTGTGCTGGGACCCTGCTAACCAGGCCCCAGCACCAGTGTTCCTTCACCTAAAATGTACCATTGTGTCCACAATTGGCACACCCTGGCATTCAGATAAGTCCCTTGTAACTGGTACTTCTAGTACCAAGGGCCCTGATGCCAAGAAAGGTCTCTAAGGGCTGCAGCATGTCTTATGCCACCCTAGAGACCCCTCACTCAGCACAGACACACTGCTTACAAGCCTGTGTGTGCTAGTGAGAACAAAATGAGTAAGTCGACATGGCACTCCCCTCAGGGTGCAATGCCAGCCTCTCACTGCCTATGCAGTATAGGTAAGACACCCCTCTAGCAGGCCTTACAGCCCTAAGGCAGGGTGCACTATACCATAGGTGAGGGTACCAGTGCATGAGCACTGTGCCCCTACAGTGTCTAAACAAAACCTTAGACATTGTAAGTGCAGGGTAGCCATAAGAGTATATGGTCTGGGAGTCTGTTTTACACGAACTCCACAGCACCATAATGGCTACACTGAAAACTGGGAAGTTTAGTATCAAACTTCTCAGCACAATAAATGCACACTGATGCCAGTGTACATTTTATTGTAAAATACACCACAGAGGGCACCTTAGAGGTGCCCCCTGAAACTTAACCAACTATCTGTGTAGGCTGACTGGTTCCAGCAGCCTGCCACACTAGAGACATGTTGCTGGCCCCATGGGGAGAGTGCCTTTGTCACTCTGAGGCCAGTAACAAAGCCTGCACTGGGTGGAGATGCTAACACCTCCCCCAGGCAGGAGCTGTAACACCTGGCGGTGAGCCTCAAAGGCTCACCCCTTTGTCACAGCACCGCAGGACACTCCAGCTAGTGGAGTTGCCCGCCCCCTCCGGCCCCGGCCCCCACTTTTGGCGGCAAGGCCGGAGAAAATAATGAGAATAACAAGGAGGAGTCACTGGCCAGTCAGGACAGCCCCTAAGGTGTCCTGAGCTGAGGTGACTCTAACTTTTAGAAATCCTCCATCTTGCAGATGGAGGATTCCCCCAATAGGGTTAGGATTGTGACCCTCTCCCCTTGGGAGGAGGCACAAAGAGGGTGTACCCACCCTCAGGGCTAGTAGCCATTGGCTACTAACCCCCCAGACCTAAACACGCCCTTAAATTTAGTATTTAAGGGCTACCCTGAACCCTAGAAAATTAGATTCCTGCAACTACAAGAAGAAGGACTGCCTAGCTGAAAACCCCTGCAGAGGAAGACCAGAAGACGACAACTGCCTTGGCTCCAGAAACTCACCGGCCTGTCTCCTGCCTTCCAAAGATCCTGCTCCAGCGACGCCTTCCAAAGGGACTAGCGACCTCGACATCCTCTGAGGACTGCCCCTGCTTCGAAAAGACAAGAAACTCCCGAGGACAGCGGACCTGCTCCAAGAAAAGCTGCAACTTTGTTTCCAGCAGCTTTAAAGAACCCTGCAAGCTCCCCGCAAGAAGCGTGAGACTTGCAACACTGCACCCGGCGACCCCGACTCGGCTGGTGGCGATCCAACACCTCAGGAGGGACCCCAGGACTACTCTAAGACTGTGAGTACAAAAACCTGTCCCCCCTGAGCCCCCACAGCGCCGCCTGCAGAGGGAATCCCGAGGCTTCCCCTGACCGCGACTCTTTGAATCCTAAGTCCCGACACCTGGGAGAGACCCTGCACCCGCAGCCCCCAGGACCTGAAGGACCGGACTTTCACTGGAGAAGTGACCCCCAGGAGTCCCTCTCCCTTGACCAAGTGGAGGTTTCCCCGAGGAACCCCCCCCCTTGCCTGCCTGCAGCGCTGAAGAGATCCCTAGATCTCCCATTGACTTCCATTACAAACCCGACGCTTGTTTCTACACTGCACCCGGCCGCCCACGCGCTGCTGAGGGTGAAATTTCTGTGTGGGCTTGTGTCCCCCCCGGTGCCCTACAAAACCCCCCTGGTCTGCCCTCCGAAGACGCGGGTACTTACCTGCAAGCAGACCGGAACCGGGGCACCCCCTTCTCTCCATTCTAGCCTATGTGTTTTGGGCACCACTTTGAACTCTGCACCTGACCGGCCCTGAGCTGCTGGTGTGGTGACTTTGGGGTTGCTCTAAACTCCCAACGGTGGGCTACCTTGGACCAAGAACTAAGCCCTGTAAGTGTCTTACTTACCTGGTTAACCTAACAAATACTTACCTCCCCTAGGAACTGTGAAAATTGCACTGTGTCCACTTTTAAAACAGCTATTTGTGAATAACTTGAAAAGTATACATGCAATTTTGATGATTTGAAGTTCCTAAAGTACTTACCTGCAATACCTTTCGAATGAGATATTACATGTAGAATTTGAACCTGTGGTTCTTAAAATAAACTAAGAAAAGATATTTTTCTATACAAAAACCTATTGGCTGGATTTGTCTCTGAGTGTGTGTACCTCATTTATTGTCTATGTGTATGTACAACAAATGCTTAACACTACTCCTTGGATAAGCCTACTGCTCGACCACACTACCACAAAATAGAGCATTAGTATTATCTCTTTTTGCCACTATCTTACCTCTAAGGGGAACCCTTGGACTCTGTGCATACTATTCCTTACTTTGAAATAGTGCATACAGAGCCAACTTCCTACATTGGTGGATCAGCGGTGGGGTACAAGACTTTGCATTTGCTGGACTACTCAGCCAATACCTGATCACACGACAAATTCCAAAATTGTCATTAGAAATTCATTTTTTGCAATTTGAAATTTTTCTAAATTCTTAAAAGTCCTGCTAGGGCCTTGTGTGTTAAGTCCCTGTTTAGCATTGTCTTTTAGAGTTTAAAAGTTTGTTAAAGGTTTGAAATTAGATTCTAGAAACAGTTTTAGATTCTTTAAAAAGTCTTCCAACTTTTAGCAAAATAATGTCTGATACAGAGATGAATGTGGTGGAACTCGACACCACACCTTACCTCCATCTTAAGATGAGGGAGCTAAGGTCTCTCTGTAATATAAAGAAAATAACCATTGGCTCCAGACCTACCAAAATTCAGCTCCAGGAGCTGTTGGCAGAGTTTGAAAAAGCCAACCCCTCTGAGGATGACTTCACAGAGGAAGAAATTAGTGACTTGGAGGGCAATTCCCCCCTTCCAGTCCTAAATAGGGAGACCAGGGCCTCTCAAGCCCTGTCTCCAAAAATGATAGTCAGAAATGTTGCTTCCCTCACAGGAGGGTCCAGCATTTCTGAAATCACTGAGGATGCTCTCAGTGAAGATGACCCCCTGTTAGCCAGGATGGTCAAAAGATTGGCTTTGGAAAAGCAGCTCCTAGCCATAGAAAGGGAAAGAAAAGAGATGGGCCTAGGTCCCATCAATGGTGGCAGCAACTTAAATAGGGTCAGAGATTCTCCTGACATCCTAAAAATCCCCAAAGGGATTGTAACAAAATATGAAGATGGTGATGACATCACCAAATGGTTCACAGCTTTTGAGAGGGCTTGTGTAACCAGAAAAGTGAACAGATCTCACTGGGGTGCTCTCCTTTGGGAAATGTTCACTGGAAAGTGTAGGGATAGACTCCTCACACTCTCTGGAAAAGATGCAGAATCTTATGACCTCATGAAGGGTACCCTGATTGAGGGCTTTGGATTCTCCACTGAGGAGTATAGAATTAGATTCAGGGGGGCTCAAAAATCCTCGAGCCAGACCTGGGTTGATTTTGTAGACTACTCAGTAAAAACACTAGATGGTTGGTTAACTGGAAATGAAGTGTGTGACTATGTTGGGCTTTATAATTTGTTTATGAAAGAACACATTTTAAGTAACTGCTTCAATGAAAAGTTGCATCAGTATCTGGTAGACCTAGGTCCAATTTCTCCCCAAGAATTGGGAAAGAAGGCAGACCACTGGGTCAAGACTAGGGTAACCAAAACTTCCACTGGGGGTGACCAAAAGAAAGGGGTTACAAAAACTCCCCAGGAGAAAGTGGGTGACACTAGAAACAAAGAAAAAGAGTCCTCTGTAGGCCCCCAAAAACCAGAACAGGTGGGTGGGCCCCAAGACACAACCCAAAACAAAGGTGGGTACCAGGGTAAGAACTGGGATGCCACTAAGGCATGGTGCCACAACTGTAAACAGTCTGGGCACCACACCAAGGACACTTCTTGTCCCAAAAACAAACCCCAGAACAAAATTCCTGGGGTAACCAGTGTAGCCATGGGAGATGACTCCTCAGATGAGGAGGTCTTCCTAGCCTTCCACTGGAAACAGGGCCCAACAGGTGAGTTGGAGATTCCAGAGGGAAGTAGACACTTCCACCACCTACTGGTGAATGGAATCCCAACCACTGCCCTGAGAGACACTTGTGCCAGTCACACTATTGTGCATGACAGGCTGGTGCTCTCAAACCAGTACATCCCAGGTGAGACTGCCAGGGTAAGAGTTAGCCTAGACAGGGTCACTAAGAGGCCTGTGGCTTTAGTGCCCATAGAAGTGGGTGGCACTCTTAGCTGGAGAAGGGTAGTAGTCAGTACAGACCTCCCCCTTGATTGTCTCCTTGGAAATGACTACCCAGAGGTTAGTCAGAGCTCAAGAGAGGAACTGGTCCAGTGCCAGTCCTCTCCCAAGGATTCTGGAAGTCCTGCCTCTGCAGTAAATGCAAGCAGGCCCCAGAAGAAGAAGAAAAGAAAACAGAGTAGGAAGGGTGGACAACCTTTAGCCAAGGTTACAGCAAGCCAAGGAGATTCTGCTCCAGTAGGGGAGAACTCCAAAAATGGCCCTGATAAAGTCCAACCTGACCCACAAGAAGTCCTGGCTAGTCAGGCAACTGTTAAACCTGAGTGGGTGGCTCCTCAGCTAACAGAAGAAAGAGTGGAAGAAGGGTGTTTACTACAAGATGTGGTAACCCCCCACTCCAATACAGCAGACAGGCAACCTGAACCCAAAGAAGCCTGTAACTTAGCCCCTTCCCTTTTAGGTGAAGAGCTAAAGGTGTGGTTCTGGGCACTGACAGCTGTCAGTGGCCTCTGCTGGGTGTTAGCCTTTATGGCTGCACTATCCTTAGCATGGTGGTCTGACCCCATGCCAAATAGCAAGTTAGGCCCCCTGACCCTATTGGTCATGGTGGGGTTACTCCAGCTCTGGGTAACCTCTCTGGGTAAGCTAGGGGTAACCCTGGCCAAGATAAGGTTAGCAGAGGTGGATACCTCTAAGACCAAAATAGAAAGAATGGGTGGAGACATTGAAGAGGCAGACAAGAGGCAATTCAGACTAGGTCCTATCACTGTGGAAGTGGGTCAGTTCCCCAAAGGGAATGACCTGAACAGAAGGATGTAAGGCAGAGTAGGCCCTGCAACTAACCAGCCTATTTCTCCTACTCTTCCTCGCCTGACAGACTAGGAAGACTCTCCCAGCTTGGGCTGAGTCTCCTGGCCTGTAGGCTGGGGGGGGGCTTGTGTAAAGAAATGGCTCCCTGTTGCAGTTACCCCCCACTTTTTGCCTGATACTGATGCTGACTTGACTGAGAAGTGTGCTGGGACCCTGCTAACCAGGCCCCAGCACCAGTGTTCCTTCACCTAAAATGTACCATTGTGTCCACAATTGGCACACCCTGGCATTCAGATAAGTCCCTTGTAACTGGTACTTCTAGTACCAAGGGCCCTGATGCCAAGAAAGGTCTCTAAGGGCTGCAGCATGTCTTATGCCACCCTAGAGACCCCTCACTCAGCACAGACACACTGCTTACAAGCCTGTGTGTGCTAGTGAGAACAAAATGAGTAAGTCGACATGGCACTCCCCTCAGGGTGCCATGCCAGCCTCTCACTGCCTATGCAGTATAGGTAAGACACCCCTCTAGCAGGCCTTACAGCCCTAAGGCAGGGTGCACTATACCATAGGTGAGGGTACCAGTGCATGAGCACTGTGCCCCTACAGTGTCTAAACAAAACCTTAGACATTGTAAGTGCAGGGTAGCCATAAGAGTATATGGTCTGGGAGTCTGTTTTACACGAACTCCACAGCACCATAATGGCTACACTGAAAACTGGGAAGTTTGGTATCAAACTTCTCAGCACAATAAATGCACACTGATGCCAGTGTACATTTTATTGTAAAATACACCACAGAGGGCACCTTAGAGGTGCCCCCTGAAACTTAACCAACTATCTGTGTAGGCTGACTAGTTTTAGCAGCCTGCCACACTAGAGACATGTTGCTGGCCCCATGGGGAGAGTGCCTTTGTCACTCTGAGGCCAGTAACAAAGCCTGCACTGGGTGGAGATGCTAACACCTCCCCCAGGCAGGAGCTGTGACACCTGGCGGTGAGCCTCAAAGGCTCACCCCTTTGTCACAGCCCAGCAGGGCACTCCAGCTTAGTGGAGTTGCCCGCCCCCTCCGGCCACAGCCCCCACTTTTGGCGGCAAGGCTGGAGGGAACAAAGAAAGCAACAAGGAGGAGTCACTGGCCAGTCAGGACAGCCCCTAAGGTGTCCTGAGCTGAAGTGACTCTAACTTTTAGAAATCCTCCATCTTGCAGATGGAGGATTCCCCCAATAGGGTTAGGATTGTGACCCCCTCCCCTTGGGAGGAGGCACAAAGAGGGTGTACCCACCCTCAGGGCTAGTAGCCATTGGCTACTAACCCCCCAGACCTAAACACGCCCTTAAATTTAGTATTTAAGGGCTACCCTGAACCCTAGAAAATTAGATTCCTGCAACTACAAGAAGAAGGACTGCCTAGCTGAAAACCCCTGCAGAGGAAGACCAGAAGACGACAACTGCCTTGGCTCCAGAAACTCACCGGCCTGTCTCCTGCCTTCCAAAGATCCTGCTCCAGCGACGCCTTCCAAAGGGACCAGCGACCTCGACATCCTCTGAGGACTGCCCCTGCTTCGAAAAGACAAGAAACTCCTGAGGACAGCGGACCTGCTCCAAGAAAAGCTGCAACTTTGTTTCCAGCAGCTTTAAAGAACCCTGCAAGCTCCCCGCAAGAAGCGTGAGACTTGCAACACTGCACCCGGCGACCCCGACTCGGCTGGTGGCGATCCAACACCTCAGGAGGGACCCCAGGACTACTCTAAGACTGTGAGTACAAAAACCTGTCCCCCCTGAGCCCCCACAGCGCCGCCTGCAGAGGGAATCCCGAGGCTTCCCCTGACCGCGACTCTTTGAATCCTAAGTCCCGACACCTGGGAGAGACCCTGCACCCGCAGCCCCCAGGACCTGAAGGACCGGACTTTCACTGGAGAAGTGACCCCCAGGAGTCCCTCTCCCTTGACCAAGTGGAGGTTTCCCCGAGGAACCCCCCCCTTGCCTGCCTGCAGCGCTGAAGAGATCCCTAGATCTCCCATTGACTTCCATTACAAACCCGACGCTTGTTTCTACACTGCACCCGGCCGCCCCCGCGCTGCTGAGGGTGAAATTTCTGTGTGGGCTTGTGTCCCCCCCGGTGCCCTACAAAACCCCCCTGGTCTGCCCTCCGAAGACGCGGGTACTTACCTGCAAGCAGACCGGAACCGGGGCACCCCCTTCTCTCCATTCTAGCCTATGTGTTTTGGGCACCACTTTGAACTCTGCACCTGACCGGCCCTGAGCTGCTGGTGTGGTGACTTTGGGGTTGCTCTAAACTCCCAACGGTGGGCTACCTTGGACCAAGAACTAAGCCCTGTAAGTGTCTTACTTACCTGGTTAACCTAACAAATACTTACCTCCCCTAGGAACTGTGAAAATTGCACTAAGTGTCCACTTTTAAAACAGCTATTTGTGAATAACTTGAAAAGTATACATGCAATTTTGATGATTTGAAGTTCCTAAAGTACTTACCTGCAATACCTTTCGAATGAGATATTACATGTAGAATTTGAACCTCTGGTTCTTAAAATAAACTAAGAAAAGATATTTCTCTATACAAAAACCTATTGGCTGGATTTGTCTCTGAGTGTGTGTACCTCATTTATTGTCTATGTGTATGTACAACAAATGCTTAACACTACTCCTTGGATAAGCCTACTGCTCGACCACACTACCACAAAATAGAGCATTAGTATTATCTCTTTTTGCCACTATCTTACCTCTAAGGGGAACCCTTGGACTCTGCATACTATTCCTTACTTTGAAATAGTGCATACAGAGCCAACTTCCTACAGATGGGTACTCGAAAAACCAGACAGCCACCTGTTCCTCTGGAGCTGGAAAGTCCACCAATTATAAGATTATAATTTCAAGGACTCCACTCCTACACCAAGGTAAAGTACCAAAAGCGTTCTCAATAGAGTTACTGTTCTTGTTTATTTCCCTTGACAACATTTCCACAGGTTTCATTAGCGAGCAGCATCCAAGCACAAAGCCTTCAAACACAAAGCCTTCAAACACAAAGCCAACATGTGTTTCGTCTGCTAAGAAACTGTCATCACAGACTTAATCACGGCTAAGGAAACACAATATGTATATTCTGTTGTTTCGTGCCCCAATAAAATATAAGGAAAATGTCACTTACCCAGTGTACATCTGTTCGTGGCATTAGTCGCTGCAGATTCACATGCTGTGCATAGTCCGCCGTCTGGTGTTGGGTCGGAGTGTTACAAGTTGTTTTTCTTCGAAGAAGTCTTTTCGAGTCACGAGACCGAGGGACTCCTCCCACTTAGGTTCCATTGCGCATGGGCGTCGACTCCATCTTAGATTGTTTTCCCCGCAGAGGGTGAGGTTGGAGTTGTGTATGCTAATAATAGTGCCCATGCAATGGAATAAATACGTATGTACAAAATGAAGGTTTAATGTACAAATGTCCAAGATCTACTTCTAAACGGCTACAGGCTCCCGGGGAGGAGGGTGGGCGCATGTGAATCTGCAGCGACTAATGCCACGAACAGATGTACACTGGGTAAGTGACATTTTCCGTTCAGTGGCATGTGTAGCTGCAGATACACATGCTGTGCATAGACTAGTAAGCAGTTATCTCCCCAAAAGCGGTGGTTCAGCCTGTAGGAGTGGAAGTAGTTTGAAATAAAGTTCTTAATACGGCTTGACCTACTGTAGCTTGTTGTGCAGATAACACATCTACACAGTAGTGTTTAGTAAATGTATGAGGCGTAGACCATGTTGCTGCCTTACATATTTCGGTCATTGGAATATTTCCTAGAAAGGCCATAGTAGCACCTTTCTTTCTGGTTGAGTGTGCCTTTGGTGTAATAGGCAGTTCCCTCTTTGCTTTAAGATAGCAGGTTTGGATGCACTTTACTATCCATCTGCCGATACCTTGTTTTGAAATTGGATTTCCTGTATGAGGTTTTTGGAAGGCAATAAATAGTTGTTTTGTCTTCCTAATTTCTTTTGTCCTGTCAATGTAGTACATTAGTGCTCTCTTGATGTCTAATGTATGTAGTGCTCTTTCAGCTATTGAATCTGGCTGTGGGAAGAACACTGGTAATTCCACTGTTTGGTTTAAGTGGAACGGTGAGATAACTTTTGGTAAGAATTTTGGATTTGTTCTTAGAACAACCTTATTTTTGTGTATTTGAATAAATGGTTCTTGTACGGTAAACGCCTGTATTTCACTTACTCTTCTTAGAGATGTGATGGCAATGAGAAATGCAACTTTCCACGTTAAGTATTGCATTTCACAAGAATGCATGGGTTCGAAAGGTGGACCCATGAGTCTTGTCAAGACAATGTTGAGGTTCCATGAAGGAACAGGTGGTGTCCTTGGTGGTATAATTCTCTTTAGGCCCTCCATAAACGCTTTAATGACAGGTATTCTAAATAGGGAAGTTGAATGAGTAATCTGCAGGTAAGCAGATATTGCTGCGAGATGTATTTTTATGGAAGAGAAAGCTAGATTTGATTTATGTAAATGTAGTAAATATCCTACTACATCTTTTGGAGATGCATGCAATGGTTGGACTTGATTATTATGGCAGTGACAAACAAATCTTTTCCATTTACTTGCATAGCCGTGTCTAGTGGATGGTCTTCTAGCTTGTTTGATGATCTCCATACACTCTTGTGTAAGGTTTAAGTGTCCAAATGCTAGGATTTCAGGAGCCAAATTGCTAGATTCAGCGATGCTGGGTTTGGATGCCTGATCTGTTGCTTGTGTTGTGTTAACAGATCTGGCCTGTTGGGTAGTTTGACATGAGGTACTACTGACAGGTCTAGTAGTGTGGTATACCAAGGTTGTCTTGCCCATGTTGGTGCTATTAGTATGAGTTTGAGTTTGTTTTGACTCAATCTGTTTACTAGATATGGAAGGAGAGGGAGAGGGGGAAAAGCGTACGCAAATATCCCTGACCAATTCATCCATAGAGCATTGCCTTGAGATTGCCGGTGTGGGTACCTGGACGCGAAGTTTTGGCATTTTGCGTTTTCTTTTGTTGTGAACAGATCTACTTGAGGTGTTCCCCAAATTTGGAAGTAAGTGTTCAGGATTTGGGGGTGAATTTCCCATTCGTGGACCTGTTGGTGATCCCGAGAGAGATTGTCTGCTAGCTGGTTCTGGATCCCTGGAATAAACTGTGCTATTAGGCGAATGTGGTTGTAAATTGCCCAATGCCATATTTTTTGTGTTAGGAGACACAACTGTGTCGAGTGTGTTCCCCCCTGTTTGTTTAAATAATACATTGTTGTCATGTTGTCCGTTTTGACAAGAATGTATTTGTGGGTTATCATTGGTTGGAATGCTTTCAACGCTAGAAATACTGCTAACAGTTCTAGGTGATTTATATGAAACTTTTTGATGTACGTCCCATTGTCCTTGGATGCTGTGTTGATTGAGGTGTGCTCCCCACCCTGTCATGGAAGCATCTGTTGTTATCACGTATTGTGGCACTGGGTCTTGGAAAGGCCGCCCTTTGTTTAAATTTGTACTGTTCCACCATAGAAGCGAGAGGTATGTTTGGCGGTCTATCAACACCAGATCTAGAAGTTGACCCTGTGCATGTGACCATTGTGATGCTAGGCACTGTTGTAAGGGCCGCATGTGCAATCTTGCGTTTGGGACAATGGCTATGCATGAGGACATCATGCCTAGGAGTTTTAATACCATCTTTGCGTATATCTTTTGTGTTGGATACATAGCTTGTATCACTTTGTGAAAATTTAGAACCCTTTGTGGACTTGGAGTGGCTATCCCTTTTGTTGTGTTGATTGTCGCTCCTAAGTATTGCTGTGTTTGACGCGGCAAAAGGTGTGACTTTGCATAGTTGATGGGGAAACCTAGTTTGTATAGGGTTTGTATAACATAATCTGTGTGGTGTGAACACTTTGTTAGCGAGTTGGTTTTGATTAACCAATCGTCTAGGTACGGAAACACGTGTATTTGCTGCCTCCTGATATGTGCAGCTACTACTGCTAGACATTTTGTAAAGACTCTTGGTGCTGTTATTCCGAATGGCAACACCTTGAATTGGTAATGTATTCTTTTGAATACGAACCTTAGGTATTTCCTGTGCGAGGGATGTATCGGTATATGGAAATATGCGTCTTTTAGATCTAACGTTGTCATGTAGTCTTGCTGTTTCAGTAGTGGTATTACGTCTTGTAACATGACCATATGAAAGTGGTCTGATTTGATGTAGGTGTTTAGTGTTCTGAGATCTAATATTGGTCTCAAAGTTTTGTCCTTTTTTGGTATTAGAAAGTACAGTGAGTAAACTCCTGTGTTCTTTTGTGTTTTTGGTACTAATTCTATTGCGTCTTTTTGCAGTAATGCTTGAACTTCTAGTCCTAGAAGGTCTATATGCTGTTTTGACATATTGTGTGTTTTCGGTGGGACATTTGGAGGGAGTTGGAGAAATTGTATGCAATAACCATGTTGGATAATTGCTAAGACCCAAGTGTCTGTTGTTATTTCTTCCCATGATTTGTGGAACTGGCTTAGTCTTCCCCCCCACTGGTGTTGTGTGAAGGGGTTGTGTGAAGGGGTTGTGTGACCTGTGAGTCACTGTTTAGTTTGAGGGGTTTCCCCGGTTTCTTGGGAATTGGCCCCCTCTGTATTGGCCTCGAAAGCCACCCCTTTGATATTGTCCCTGGTAGGTAGGTGGTCTGGTTTGTGAGGTGCTGGATTCTGTGGCTTGACCTCGAAACCCTCCTCTGTAAGTTGTTTTGCGAAATGTGCCAAATGTGCCTCTGCCCTGCAGGGAATAGAGTGCGCCCATGGCTTTGGCTGTGTCAGTGTCCTTTTTTAATTTTTCAATTGCAGTGTCCACTTCTGGTCCAAACAATTGCTGTTCATTGAACGGCATATTGAGCACAGCCTGTTGTATCTCAGGTTTGAAGCCAGATGTGCGCAGCCATGCGTGCCTCCTTATTGTCACGGCAGTATTTATTGTTCTTGCAGCTGTATCTGCTGCATCCATAGAAGAGCGTATTTGGTTGCTGGAGATATTTTGCCCCTCTTTAACCACTTGTTTTGCTTGTTTCTGGAATTCTTTGGGGAGGTGCTCGATGAGATGCTGCATCTCGTCCCAATGGGCCCTGTCGTATCGCGCTAGGAGTGCTTGCGAATTGGCGATGCGCCACTGATTTGCAGCTTGTGCTGCAACCCTTTTCCCAGCTGCATCAAACTTGCGGCTCTCCTTGTCCGGAGGTGGTGCGTCGCCTGATGTCTGCGAGTTGGCTCTTTTACGAGCTGCTCCTACGACTACTGAATCTGGTGTCAGTTGCGATGTAATAAAAGCAGGGTCTGTGGGCGGTGCCTTGTATTTTTTCTCCACCCTTGGAGTTATTGCTCTGCTTTTAACAGGCTCCTTGAAAATTTGTTTAGCGTGCCTTAGCATTCCCTGGAGCATGGGAAGGCTTTGATAATGGCTGTGGGTGGAGGACAGGGTGTTAAAGAGGAAGCCATCCTCAATAGGCTCCGAATGTAGAGATACATTATGAAATTCGGCTGCCCTAGCTACCACCTGTGTATATGCTGTACTGTCCTCAGGTGGTGAGGGTCTAGTTGGGTACGAATCTGGACTATTGTCCGATACTGGTGCATCATAGAGGTCCCATGCTGCCTGATCATCCTGGCTCATGGTGGTATAAGCTGGTGATTGTGGTGGAGTCTGTGCCGGTGACACATGAGTTGACTGTGGTGGAGTTACCCTTTTTACCACCTTTGCTTGTGGTGGCTTGTCTTGTTGTTGGAAGTCAAGTTTCCTTTTCCTTCTGATTGGGGGAAGAGTGCTGATTTTCCCCTTTGGATAAAAATCCGCTTTTGAGTGTGATCTACGTCTGTAGTTTGTAATTCCTCCTCAAACCTGTGTCTTTTTAGTTGGGAGGACATTGATTGTTCCTCTGAGTAGGAACTGGCTTTCGGTTCGGTTGCTGGGCGTTTTGGCACCGAAACCATGTCTTTTGTTGTTTTCAGCTCCGCAGAGATTTTCCTCTTTTTCGGTGTCGTACCGTCTTGGCGTCGACAATCGTCGGTGCCGCTATCTCTGTGCCGAGCAGCTTCGGTGCCGCTGTCTCGGTGTCAACCCTTTTCTGCGGCACTTTCTCGGTCCCGAGATTGCTGCGCGCCTGTGTCTCGACCTGAGTCGGACGATCTCGGCACCAGTTCGCCCTTTTTCGGTGCCGATGGACGGTCACCTACTTTATGGGTTGAGCCATGGCCTGTCGGCAGTGGCTTCCCCTGGGCTTTGTCTGTTTTCCTGTGTGATGCTTGTTTCGACGTCTTACTCACGGTTTCTTCGACGTCGAATTCTTCGGAATCCGATTCGTGGATGGAGAATGTTTCTTCTTCTCCCTCTTCCTCGAACCGTTGTTGTCCTGTCGGCGTGGACGCCATCTGCAACCTTCTGGCTCTTCGGTCTCGGAGCGTTTTTCTCGACCGAAACGCTCGTCAGGCCTCACACGTCTCTTCTTTGTGCTCGGGTGACAGGCACAAGTTACAGACCAAATGTTGGTCTGTATAGGGATATTTACTGTGGCATTTAGGACAGAATCGGAATGGGGTCCGTTCCATCAGTCTCGATGTTGCACGCGGTCGGGCCGACCAGGCCCCGACGGGGGATCGAAATTATCCCGAAGGGCTACCGGAGCTCTTCAAGATTCGGTGTCGATTCTAATCTAACCCGATACCGAACGAAACAATACCGACGAATTTTCCGTTGATTCTGACTAACTTTCCGACCCGAAACACGGAGCGAAAAGGAACACGTCCGAACCCGATGGCGGAAAAAAAACAATCTAAGATGGAGTCGACGCCCATGCGCAATGGAACCTAAGTGGGAGGAGTCCCTCGGTCTCGTGACTCGAAAAGACTTCTTCGAAGAAAAACAACTTGCAACACTCCGACCCAACACCAGACGGCGGACTATGCACAGCATGTGTATCTGCAGCTACACATGCCACCGAACATATATTTTCCAGAATCAACCATCAGACAGTACTTAGCAAAGGATTTCACCACATAAGATAATGAACAACAGCTAAAACTGTAGGAAAATCAGCAAAGTCTGAGGTCTGTCATGAGTTTACAGAACCCAAAACATATGGAGGCTTGCCTGTAAAACTGTGCCAATGATGAAAATGTCACTTACCCAGTGTACATCTGTTCGTGGCATTAGTCGCTGCAGATTCACATGTTTGGCACAGTCCGCTGCCTGGTGTTGGGCTCGGAGTATTACAAGTTGTTTTTCTTCGAAGAAGTCTTTTTGGTCACGGGACCGAAGGACTCCTCCCTCTTTGGCTCCATTGCGCATGGGCGTCGACTCCATCTTAGATTGTTTTCCCCGCAGAGGGTGAGGATGGAGTTGTTTGGTATAAATAGTGCCCATGCAATGGAGTGAATATGTATGTATGATAAGAGTTTCTAATAATTATTTACAAATGTTCAGATGTTTAAGGTTTATGATCTACTTCTAAACGGCTACAGGCTTCCCGGGGAGGTGGGAGGGTACATGTGAATCTGCAGCGACTAATGCCACGAACAGATGTACACTGGGTAAGTGACATTTTCAGTTCGATGGCATATGTTGCTGCAGATACACATGTTTGGCATAGACTATAAAGCAGTTACCTCCCCTAAAAGCGGTGGTTTAGCCTGTAGGAGTTGAAGTAGTTTGGAATAATGTTCTTAGTACAGCTTGGCCCACTGTAGCTTGTTGTGCATTTAGTACGTCTACACAGTAGTGTTTAGTAAACGTATGAGGCGTAGACCAGGTTGCAGCCTTACATATTTCGCTCATAGGAATGTTTCCTAGAAAGGCCATTGTAGCACCTTTCTTTCTGGTTGAGTGTGCCTTTGGTGTAATAGGCAATTTTCTTTTGGCTTTAAGATAGCATGTTTGGATGCATCTGACTATCCATCTAGCAATGCCTTGTTTAGAGATTGGATTTCCTACGTGTGGTTTTTGAAAAGCTATGAACAGTTGTTTTGTTTTCCTGATTAGCTTTGTTCTGTCAATGTAATACATTAGTGCTCTTTTGATGTCTAATGTATGTAGTGCCCTTTCAGCCACAGAATTTGGTTGTGGGAAGAACACTGGCAATTCTACTGTTTGATTTAAATGGAATGGTGAGATTACTTTTGGCAGAAATTTTGGATTTGTTCTTAGAACTATTTTATTGTTGTGTATTTGAATAAATGGTTCTTGTATGGTAAATGCCTGTATTTCACTTACTCTTCTGAGGGATGTGATTGCAATGAGAAATGCGACCTTCCAGGTTAGATATTGCATTTCACAGGAATGCATGGGTTCGAAAGGGGGACCCATGAGCCTTGTTAAGACGATGTTAAGATTTCATGAAGGAACTGGTGGTGTTCTTGGTGGTATAATTCTTTTTAGCCCTTCCATGAATGCTTTAATAACTGGTATTCTAAATAGAGACGATGAATGAGTAGTTTGTAGGTAAGCAGATATAGCTGCGAGGTATATTTTTATAGATGAAAAAGCGAGATTTGCTTTTTGCAAATGTAGTAAGTATCCTACTATGTCTTTAGTAGAGGCATGTACTGGTTGTATTTGATTGGCATGGCAGTAGTAAACAAATCTTTTCCACTTAGATGCATAGCAGTGTCTAGTGGAAGGTTTTCTAGCTTGTTTTATGACCTCCATGCATTCTTGTGTGAGGTCCAAGTGTCCGAATTCTAGGATTTCAGGAGCCAAATTGCCAGATTCAATGATGCTGGGTTTGGATGTCTGATCTGTTGTTTGTGTTGTGTTAACAGATCTGGCCTGCTGGGTAGTTTGACATGCGGTACTAGTGAAAGGTCTAGTAGAGTGGTATACCAAGGTTGTCTTGCCCATGTGGGTGCTATCAGTATGAGTTTGAGTTGGTTTTGACTTAACTTGTTTACTAGATATGGAAGGAGAGGGAGAGGGGGGAAAAGCGTACGCAAATATCCCTGACCAATTCATCCATAGAGCATTGCCTTGTGATTCGCGGTGTGGGTACCTGGATGCGAAGTTTTGGCATTTTGAGTTTTCTCTTGTTGCGAACAAATCTATCTGGGGTGTTCCCCAAATTTGAAAGTACTTGTTCAGAACTTGGGGGTGAATTTCCCATTCGTGGACTTGTTGGTGGTCTCGCAAAAGGTTGTCTGCTAGTTGGTTTTGTATTCCTGGAATAAATTGTGCTATTAGGCGAATGTTGTTGTGAATCGCCCACTGCCAAATTTTTTGTGTTAGGAGGCACAATTGTGTTGAGTGTGTTCCTCCTTGTTTGTTTAGATAATACATTGTTGTCATGTCTGTTTTGACAAGAATGTATTTGTGTGTTATTATGGGTTGGAAGGCTTTTAACGCTAGAAATACTGCCAACAGTTCTAGGTAATTGATATGAAATTTTGTTTCGTGTATATCCCATTGTCCTTGAATGCTGTGGTGATTGAGGTGTGCTCCCCACCCTGTCTTGGAAGCATCTGTTGTTATAACGTATTGAGGCACTGGGTCCTGAAATGTCCGCCCTTTGTTTAAATTTTTGCTGTTCCACCATAGAAGCGAGAGGTATGTTTGGCGGTCTACCAACACCAGATTTTGAAGTTGACCCTGTGCCTGTGACCATTGTGATGCTAGACACTGTTGTAAGGGTCGCATGTGTAGTCTTGCGTTTGGGACAATGGCTATGCATGATGACATCATGCCTAGAAGTTTTAGCGCAAATTTTGCTTGTATCTTTTGGTTTGGAAACATAGCACTTATTAGCTTGTGGAATGCCTGCACTCTTTGTGGACTTGGAGTGGCAATTCCTTTTGATGTGTTGATGGTTGCTCCTAGATATTGTTGTGTTTGACACGGTTCTAGGTGTGATTTTGTGTAGTTGATGGAAAACCCCAGTTTGTGAAGGGTTTGTATGACAAAAGGTGGTGTCGCTTGCGCATTTTTTTACTGTGTTGGTTTTGATTAGCCAGTCGTCTAGGTAAGGGAACACATGTATCTGTTGTCTCCTGATGTGTGCTGCTACTACTGCTAGACATTTTGTGAACACTCTTGGTGCAGTTGTTATTCCGAATGGCAACACCTTGAATTGGTAATGTATTCCTTTGAATACGAACCGTAGGTACTTTCTGTGAGAAGGGTGTATTGGTATATGAAAGTACGCATCCTTTAGGTCTAATGTGGTCATGTAATCTTGCTGTTTGAGCAGTGGAATGATGTCTTGTAGTGTGACCATGTGAAAATGGTCCGATATGATGTAGGTATTTAGTGTCCTGAGATCTAATATTGGTCTCAATGTTTCGTCTCTTTTTGGAATTAGAAAGTACAGGGAGTAAACTCCTGTGTTTTTTTGTTGTACTGGTACTAATTCTATTGCATTCTTTTGCAGTAGTGCTTGAACTTCTAGTCCTAAAAGTTCTAAATGATGTTGTGACATTTTGCGTGTTTTGGGGGGGATGTTTGGTGGGAAGTTGTGGAATTCTATGCAATAGCCATGGTGGATTATTGCTAATACCCAATTGTCTGTTGTAATCTGTTGCCAAGATTGGTAGAATTGGCTTAGTCTTCCCCCCACTGGTGTTGAGTGAAGGGGTTGCGTGACGTGAAAGTCACTGTTTAGGTGGAGGTGTTTTTGGAGTTTGGAATCTTCCCCTACTCCTTGGGAATTGACCCCCCCGATATCCCCTGAAACCTCCCCTTTGGAAGGAACCCTGATATGGTGTGGTTCTTGATTGTTGGCTGGTGGTGTCTGTGGGTTGGCCACGAAACCCCCCTCTAAATGGAGTTTTCCGGAAAGAGCCTCTGCTCTGCGGGGAGTAGAGTGCGCCCATGGCTTTGGCCGTGTCTGTGTCCTTTTTAAGTTTTTCAATGGCTGTATCCACTTCCGAGCCAAACAGTTGTTTCTCGTTGAAGGGCATATTAAGGACAGCCTGCTGGATTTCAGGTTTGAAGCCTGAAGTGCGTAGCCAAGCGTGTCTCCTTATGGTGACAGCAGTGTTGACTGTTCTTGCTGCAGTATCGGCTGCGTCTAGTGAAGAGCGGATTTGATTGTTTGAGATCGTTTGTCCCTCTTCCACTATTTGCTGCGCCCTTTTTTGGTATTCCTGGGGAAGATGGTCTACGAGAAGTTGCATCTCGTCCCAGTGTGCGCGGTCATATCTGGCCAGCAGCGCTTGTGAATTTGCGATGCGCCACTGGTTGGCTGCCTGTGACGCCACTCTTTTCCCTGCCGCGTCAAATTTTCGGCTTTCTTTGTCCGGAGGTGGGGCGTCGCCAGATGTATGTGAATTTGCTCTTTTGCGAGCTGCCCCTACTACCACAGAGTCGGGTGGTAACTGCGAAGTAATAAACACTGGGTCTGTGGGTGGTGGTTTGTATTTCTTATCCACCCTTGGGGTGATGGCTCTTGATTTTACGGGCTCCTCAAAAATTTGTTTTGCGTGCCGTAACATCCCTGGTAGCATTGGGAGACATTGATATTGGCTATGTGTAGCCGAGAGGGTGTTAAATAAGAAATCATCCTCTATAGGATCGGAATGCAGTTGGACATTGTGGAAGTCTGCAGCCCTAGCCACCAGTTGCGAGTATGAGGTACTGTCCTCTGGCGGTGACGGCTTTGTGGGGTATGACTCGGGATCATTGTCCGGCACTGGGGTGTCATACAGGTCCCAAGCGTCTTGATCCTGATCGTCATGACTTATGGTAGTTTGCGCTGGTGAGTGCATTTGTGGCGGTGTTTGTGCCGGCGATGCCTGTGGAGGAGAGGGCGGAGGCGTGACTTTAACCACTTTGGCTTGTGGTTGTGTGTCATCCTTTGGAAGTCCGATCCTTCTTTTCCTCATGATTGGGGGAAGGGTTGATATCTTCCCTGTATCTTGCTGGATGCACAGTCTCTTTTGTGTGTAGTCCGATTCTACACTTTGGAGCTCTTGTCCAAATTTGTGCATTTGGCCACTTAGTCCTTGTTCCTCTGAGTAGGATGAAGGTGTGGTATTTTTCGGCGCCGAGAGGGAATCTTTTTTCGGTTTCGGCACCGACAGAATTTTTGTTCCTTTCGGCAAGGATTCTCGGTGCCGATGTTTTTCGGTGCCGGTATCTTGTTTCTGTCTCTCGGAGCCGCTTTCTCGGCTCCGAGGTTGCTCCATGGCGGTCCCTCGACCGGAGTCGGGTGTCTTCGCTATGGGCGTGCCCTTTTTCAGCCCCTTCGACGGGTCGCCTGATTTATGGGTCGAGCCATGGCCTGTTGGCAGTGGCGTCCCCTGGGCTTTCGGTTTGTCGATGGATTTACTTTTCGACGTCTTACTCACAGTTTGTTGCTGTTGTTCGACGTCGGAGTCTCCGGATTCTGATTCCGGAACCGAGAATGTTTCCTCTTCGTCGTCGAAACGTTGTTTTGTCGACGTGGACGCCATTTGGTGACGCCTGGCTCTTCGGTCCCGGAGTGTTTTTCTGGACCGGAAGGCTCTACAGGCTTCACAGGTATCCTCCTTGTGCTCGGGGGACAAGCACAAGTTACAGACCAAGTGCTGATCTGTATAAGGATACTTACTGTGACATTTTGGGCAGAAACGAAACGGGGTCCGTTCCATCGGCTTCGATGTCGCACGCGGTCGGGCCGACCAGGCCCCGATGGGGGATCGAAACTAACCCAAAGTCTTCCGATGATCGGTGTCGATGTACCTAACTATCCCGATACCGAACGGAACAAAACCGACGCTTTCTTCCGAGATTCTGACTAACTTTCCGAACCGAAACACGGAGCGAAAAGGAATACGTCCGAACCCGACAGCGGAAAAAAACAATCTAAGATGGAGTCGACGCCCATGCGCAATGGAGCCAAAGAGGGAGGAGTCCTTCGGTCCCGTGACCAAAAAGACTTCTTCGAAGAAAAACAACTTGTAATACTCCGAGCCCAACACCAGGCAGCGGACTGTGCCAAACGTGTATCTGCAGCAACATATGCCATCGAACACTGTTTTACCCCAGACTTCTTGGTTCACTACAACATGTTAGCAAATTCTGCTGATTTCAGTAGGTGTAGTGTCTTTCTGGTGGAGAATTTACTGGCTTAGAACGGAAGTGGCAGCATTTCAGACAAGCTATTTGTAAGGATTATTGGTATATGCCATTACAGGATGTAACCGAATAACAGTGTTTTAGTATCTTTATTAGGAGTGTTGTGATACTGAACAGTCTTGGAGAGAAATGATAACTTCAGCTACATACCCATCATCCCCTCCGGATACCATGTGCTCTTCGTTGATCAGCTGGATGCAGTCAATGGAGCCACTAGAAAGGGGCAAGAAAATCAAAGATCAAAAAGTGCCATTGCATGATTGAGTTTGGGCAGGAATGGAGAAAATAAATGGGGAAAAAGCTGGGACAGCAGACAAAGTGGTGAGGAGTCATTTCATGGGTGGGAAAACCGGAAGAGGGGACAGAGTTCCTATTTTGGGTGCCCTTCAATGCCAGCTGGATTCCTGGTACTACTGTTTGTTCTCCACAAGCCAACCACCAAAATAAAAAAATGAAGTGAAGATGTTCTAGGCTTGTTCACAAAATTCTCAAGCCACCACTTGGCAGGCGGCACAGGAAAATTCTGTTTCAATGATTTTAATTAAGGCTTCATTTTTAATAGGCATACAAACATTGCTTGCAGTAAGAGATAACCAACGTGGTCGGGAACAATCACCACCACCCTCCACTCCATACCCAGACCCTTATCATGGACATCAGAGCATTACAACCTACACGTCAGAATCAGTCAGGAAGGTCACTCCATTGTATGATAACTGTGTTGTGTCCAATAGGTCCAAAGAGCAAAGCTTCGGAAAGTATGTCCTGGCCAGGACGTCGGATTTCCAACAGAGAAGAACTGGATCCCAGAGTTTGTGGAGTTGGATTTATCCAGTATTTTGTGAGCAAAATTCTCCTGGCTCAATAGGAACCACAATTTATTAAGCCGGTGCTTGTCTGTGGGAATAGAGGGCTTCCCCCAGAGGTTGAGGCTCGCCTGCTTTGCGGCTAGAAAAATGTGAGAGATGCTCTTGCACACAGTAGAGTGATGGGGATAAAGTTCTCAGCGGTCTTCCCAGGAGAGTAAACTTGGGGAGTCTGTCAAGCTCACTACCCTGGATTTGCCTAGAATACAGAGTCACATAAGGTCTCTAGTCAGGGGCAAGACCATAGGTTGTGTATGAGGGTGCTTCCACAGCTGCGCCACACTGTCACTGACTGGGTCATATTAATAGTGTTTTGAATTCTGTCTTGGATAGGAGTGGGGCCACCAAAATGGTCCAGCACTACAAAAAAACATGCTCTGATCCACCCTATCCAATGCTTTCTCAGCATCCACAGATAGGAGATACTGCACAGATTAAGTCAGGCGGCAAAGATTTAAGGTGGTTAGCTAGGACTTGATGTAGGAAACTTTACTTCTCTGAAGATGTCCCCTCACTTTTCACCTCCTTTAGAACTACTAGATGCTGGTTTTCTGCTGACAGTGCACCATCAGACCTCAAAGCCAGTTCTCTTTCCCTTAAAACTAGGTATGTCTGAATGTTTTACAATTGGCACCGGACTTTATCACCCATCTAAGTACCTAGTAAATGGGAGCCCTGGTACCTAGGGCATGGGTACTAAAGAGGAAACCCTAAGGGCTGCACCATATCTTATGCCACCCTAAGGGACCCACAGATGAATTGCACACAGCCTGCCACCCAAACAGTGTCAGAGCGCAAGCCTCGAAAGAAAAAACAGCATGGCACACACTGTCTGCCATGCCATAGTGACTGCATGTATTACATGTAAGTCACCCCTACAGCAGCAGCCCGTAAGTGCCCCAAGGCAAGGTGCATTATAATACATATGGGCACTGCTTGCAAAGTCGGGTACTCTGTCAAGCTGGCCATCGGGCCCGCTGAGGGAACAATGAGTTAGGAGAAGATTGTTTGGAGCTCAGCCCCGCCACTGCACCAAAGTCCTGAGACACTGATCCCTCCCCAGAGTCTCCCTGGACCTCTTGCAACAACCAAGGCTTGTTGGTAGTCCAAAATAGGCTCCAACTGCACAAAGGCAGCCCTACTGTCAAGGTACGTCAGGATCAGCCATGCCAGCATCAAGTGGCCCCACTGCCCTGTTTCCCCTCGTCAATTGGTCACAAGAATGTCTGACCGCCGCGACAAGACACCTCAAAGCGTCCCTGCACCCGAGTTCCATCGCTTGAGTTAGAGGGAGACAACTGTGTCAATGGGGTCCACAGACCCTCAAAAGCTAAGCCCACCATTGGGTTTGGCCATACTGGTCCCCAATTCACTACCTGAACCTCCTTCCGTAGAGATCAAGAACCATACATCTTCTCCAGCGCAACCCCACCAGACAAAGCACCATTGCACATGGACCCTCAAGCCAGATGGACCGATGGTGTACCTGCGTGACCAAGACCCTCAAGACCTGAGCTCCTCTGGGGGTTCAGGTTGATTGGCCCCCTAGTACCTGCCTGCAGCCTTTGTCACTGGACCATTTTCCATTGAAGAGAATGGGGCACCTGGCACCGAAACGCACCTCTGCGCCCACAGTGCCTTCTGAGTTGACCTGTTCGTGCTGCCTTGGACCTTGCCCCATACTCACCTTGAGTCTAGCAGAACCATCCTGTAAGTCGTTGCTAAGTGACCCTATGCAGTATATATTTATTCCCCACAGGATAACATTACTGTTTGAAGTTCAAAGTACAAGTGTACTTTATTGGGACTTCAAAACTGACAACTTGAAACGTACTTACACGATGACTGTCTAAATTAATACAAAAAACAGTTATTTTTATAAATTCGTTTTGGATTTCTTTATTGAGTGTGTGTCCTGTTTACCGGCTCTGTGTGTGCAAAAAATGCTTAACACTATCCTCTGATAGCTCACACTACCAGAAAAGAGAGAATTTAGAGTTATTATTCTAACCCGTGTAAACCAAGGAGGGTCGCCCTGGACCATCTGCATAGTGTCCCATTACATTGGTACACTCCACAGATGGCCAGCTTTCTACACTTGAGCAAAGAGTTTAAGGTCTACGTTCAGGAAGGCTTTCAGGAGTTAGGAACGTCAAAGCTTGGAGTCCTACTGTAGGAAGTTGGCTCTGTATGTGCTGTTTCAAAGTAAGGAATAGCATGCACAGAGTCCAAGGGTTCCCCTTAGAGGTAAAATAGTGGTAAAAAATAGATAATACTAATGCTCTATTTTGTGGTAGTGTGGTCGAGCAATAGGCTTATCCAAGGAGTAGTGTTAAGCATTTGTTGTACATACACATAGACAATAAATGAGGTACACACACTCAGAGACAAATCCAGCCAATAGGTTTTTATATAGAAAAATATCTTTTCTTAGTTTATTTTAAGAACCACAGGTTCAAATTCTACATGTAATATCTCATTCGAAAGGTATTGCAGGTAAGTACTTTAGGAACTTCAAATCATCAAAATTGCATGTATACTTCTCAAGTTATTGACAAATAGCTGTTTTAAAAGTGGACACTTAGTGCAATTTTCACAGTTCCTGGGGGAGGTAAGTTTTTGTTAGTTTTACCAGGTAAGTAGGACACTTACAGGGTTCAGTTCTTGGTCCAAGGTAGCCCACCGTTGGGGGTTCAGAGCAACCCCAAAGTCACCACACCAGCAGCTCAGGGCCGGTCAGGTGCAGAGTTCAAAGTGGTGCCCAAAACACATAGGCTAGAATGGAGAGAAGGGGGTGCCCCGGTTCCGGTCTGCTTGCAGGTAAGTACCCGCGTCTTCGGAGGGCAGACCAGGGGGGTTTTGTAGGGCACCGGGGGGGGGACACAAGCCCACACAGAAATTTCACCCTCAGCAGCGCGGGGGCGGCCGGGTGCAGTGTAGAAACAAGCGTCGGGTTTTCAATGTTAGTCTATGAGAGATCTCGGGATCTCTTCAGCGCTGCAGGCAGGCAAGGGGGGGATTCCTCGGGGAAACCTCCACTTGGGCAAGGGAGAGGGACTCCTGGGGGTCACTTCTCCAGTGAAAGTCCGGTCCTTCAGGTCCTGGGGGCTGCGGGTGCAGGGTCTCTCCCAGGCGTCGGGACTTTAGGTTCAAAGAGTCGCGGTCAGGGGAAGCCTCGGGATTCCCTCTGCAGGCGGCGCTGTGGGGGCTCAGGGGGGACAGGTTTTGGTACTCACAGTATCGGAGTAGTCCTGGGGTCCCTCCTGAGGTGTCGGATCTCCACCAGCCGAGTCGGGGTCGCCGGGTGCAGTGTTGCAAGTCTCACGCTTCTTGCGGGGAGCTTGCAGGGCTCTTTAAAGTTGCTGGAAACAAAGTTGCAGCTTTTCTTGGAGCAGGTCCGCTGTCCTCGGGAGTTTCTTGTCTTTTCGAAGCAGGGGCAGTCCTCAGAGGATGTCGAGGTCGCTGGTCCCTTTGGAAGGCGTCGCTGGAGCAGGATCTTTGGAAGGCAGGAGACAGGCCGGTGAGTTTCTGGAGCCAAGGCAGTTGTCGTCTTCTGGTCTTCCTCTGCAGGGGTTTTCAGCTAGGCAGTCCTTCTTCTTGTAGTTGCAGGAATCTAATTTTCTAGGGTTCAGGGTAGCCCTTAAATACTAAATTTAAGGGCGTGTTTAGGTCTGGGGGGTTAGTAGCCAATGGCTACTAGCCCTGAGGGTGGGTACACCCTCTTTGTGCCTCCTCCCAAGGGGAGGGGGTCACAATCCTAACCCTATTGGGGGAATCCTCCATCTGCAAGATGGAGGATTTCTAAAAGTTAGAGTCACTTCAGCTCAGGACACCTTAGGGGCTGTCCTGACTGGCCAGTGACTCCTCCTTGTTGCTTTCTTTGTTCCCTCCAGCCTTGCCGCCAAAAGTGGGGGCCGTGGCCGGAGGGGGCGGGCAACTCCACTAAGCTGGAGTGCCCTGCTGGGCTGTGACAAAGGGGTGAGCCTTTGAGGCTCACCGCCAGGTGTTACAGCTCCTGCCTGGGGGAGGTGTTAGCATCTCCACCCAGTGCAGGCTTTGTTACTGGCCTCAGAGTGACAAAGGCACTCTCCCCATGGGGCCAGCAACATGTCTCTAGTGTGGCAGGCTGCTGGAACCAGTCAGCCTACACAGATAGTCGGATAGGTTTCAGGGGGCACCTCTAAGGTGCCCTCTGTGGTGTATTTTACAATAAAATGTACGCTGGCATCAGTGTGCATTTATTGTGCTGAGAAGTTTGATACCAAACTTCCCAGTTTTCAGTGTAGCCATTATGGTGCTGTGGAGTTCGTGTTTGACAGACTCCCAGACCATATACTCTTATGGCTACCCTGCACTTACAATGTCTAAGGTTTTGTTTAGACACTGTAGGGGTACCATGCTCATGCACTGGTACCCTCACCTATGGTATAGTGCACCCTGCCTTAGGGCTGTAAGGCCTGCTAGAGGGGTGTCTTACCTATACTGCATGGGCAGTGAGAGGCTGGCATGGCACCCTGAGGGGAGTGCCATGTCGACTTACTCGTTTTGTTCTCACTAGCACACACAAGCTGGTAAGCAGTGTGTCTGTGCTGAGTGAGAGGTCTCCAGGGTGGCATAAGACATGCTGCAGCCCTTAGAGACCTTCCTTGGCATCAGGGCCCTTGGTACTAGAAGTACCAGTTACAAGGGACTTATCTGGATGCCAGGGTCTGCCAATTGTGGATACAAAAGTACAGGTTAGGGAAAGAACACTGGTGCTGGGGCCTGGTTAGCAGGCCTCAGCACACTTTCAATTGTAAACATAGCATCAGCAAAGGCAAAAAGTCAGGGGGCAACCATGCCAAGGAGGCATTTCCTTACACCTACCCATGGCTATGAGAGCAATGGAATTGAACAGGCTTCTGAAGATCAGGATATGGGGTGCAAAAAGCTCGTATAACAGGGGGCTTAAGCTGCTCCATTTCGCAACTAGGCAGAGGGTAAGACCTTGTGTGCCCCATCTAGAGGGAATCTGTGTCCCCACATCACGCTCCAGGATAGCATCATCAGAGAGAGACTGAGGACGGTCAGCAATAGTCCCAGTAGCTGTACCCCGCGGATGCAGACATTGTTGCGGCGTGACCGGTCTTGAAGTCCTCACACCTATCTTGGAGGCTAAAGTGTGGGTCCTCTGAAGTATGTTGTAGGACTTTGTTTCAGACTACCTGTCCAATAATTGTTCATTTTGTGCCAAGCAGCAACCGAGGTAATCAACGTCCTGCTCAAGGTCAGTTTTCACCAATGTTGTCCCCAAGGAGGAGGTAGTACTTAGGGATGGGTTGGTCGTCTCCAGTGGTCGCCATCCCCTCTTCTGTAGGTGGAGGCAGTATGGTGTGTCTGGGGTCTTTTTGGGATGAGAATTAAATAAAGGGTTTTATGGAGGAGTCTTTTTTTACCTTGCAAACTCCACTATAGTGTAGATTTTGAAACCAGCCTCAGTGGGAGAGGGCTGCGGGGGCGACTAGCACATTCGGCGTGGGCCGGGGAGGCTTGCTCATGAATGGCCTGGGTGACTGAAGGAGTGGGAGGGTAGGCCATCAGGAATCAGCCAGAGGGGCGACTATGGATCTGGGCTTCAGGCAGGTCACTACAGGAACAGATGTGCTGGCGTGTACGAATCACCCTCATTTTGCAGTGATATGAGCAAATAGGGATATGCAGCCAACAGAGTGAGAGTGCAACAATCACAGTGCCAGTGGAGTTGTAGGGGGCCTCATTCAGGCTACGAAGGGCCGGTTGGCTGTCGTCCCCTAGAGAACGGAGGCTGTTAGTATATTAGCAGTCTGGGTGGGAGAAGGGTGATCACGCATCTGCAATATTCTTCGGCATGGCCAGGAAGTTTCTAAATCTTTTAGGACTTTTTTTTCTGGTCAATGGCAGCATAACGAGGAATAGCTAAGGTCAAAAAGAACGTAGTGGTTCTGGAAAGTGGTGACCAAATAGGACCCTGTAAGGCAATATAATCCAAGTGCAGAAGTTTTTCAAAAAACAGCATAACAACTTAGATGTTCTAGTGGCCAGGATTATGATCAAGTATCCCAATACTAACCAATAAACAGTCAAAGTTCATGGATCGGGAGGAAACCTTATTTCTAGGATTATGTACCCGAGTAGAAAGAAGAACATTCTACTTATCTGCCACATTCAAATGAGCATAACATCCCTAGCATTCACAGGTAACTCTGTATACTATGTCTAGATGTTTATTTTTAAGTTTATTATATTCTATTTTTTCTTATACGATGTAAATGGCTCAGTTAGTCTTCCCTTGTCCTAGACAAGAGAAATACATTTTGTGTATTTGTTGGTGTGGCAGACGTGTTGGGGTCAGTCCTTTATCACCTTAGAATGCTTATATGCCACACAGTTGGAATGTTTCCAAACTATCTAGGTTACAGTAAGGCAGAAACAACTGTGGGGAGTGCCTGCTGACGTTGTGCCTATGCCCTCTGCTGTGCCAGCTAGTTTTGTTGGTGGTATATGAATACATCTAAAGATAAACTACAAGACGAGTCTCTGCTGTGATTTAGACTCAACATGCTGTGAAACTCCAGCAACAATTTCTTGCTTTAAAAAGGGGCACAACACTCCAACTCAAAACATTCAATTGATACTAAATATTGTGGAAGGCTCTGAAATCTATACCACATTATTGCACTGAGAGTAAAGGGACAGAGAGAAAACCTACTCGTGGCCATGGAACACCAGCTGGGATTCTTCTGCGATTTTCCAAACCCGAACTGTGCCATCCCTTCCACCAGCTGTAACACAGCGCTCCCTGCTCAGGCTATCCAATCCAGTAATGACATCCTGGTGCCCAAATCTGCAAGAGACAAAAGATAGATGGTAACAATAAAACACCATTGAGAAAAGTAATTTTAGTTAGTTTTCGGATAACAGCAAATGCATTACTCTTAGACGTTTTACACAGCATCTGAAGCTGCTACAAAAACATTTTATAGTACTTATGTTAAAAGCATGGGACATTTATAAAATCACTAGTGACAGCTAAAATTACAGAGGCAGTGTTTTCCACAGAACTGAGTGCTGTGGGTGGGCTGTACAAAAACAGGGGGAGAGGAAAGGGGGTTGCCGGCAGAACAGGAAAATAAATTGAAATAAGAGGAAAAAGAGAGTGAACATACGAAGAAGATCAGATCACTTGAATTACATAAACCCTTTCTAAACGCTGTGCTAAACTCATTTTTCTAGCCAAAAAAAACTTTATGGAGAAAGGAAGTTATCACTGTCTCTGGAAGTTGTGTGTCAGAGGCAGTGCTTAATTTGGGCTGGTAGTTGCAGGTGGGGCCCTCCGACACTCATTTTTGGGGGCTGTCACTTATTTTTCCTCATCAGACTGACCCAGAGCAAGCAAGAAAAAACACACAAGGGGGAAATTAGGAGCAAGAGGAAGTTGGAAAAACTGTGACAAATGAAGAAAGCAGGAATGCGCAAGAGTGAGATAAAGGGAGCAGACCGTGGCAAGAGATGCACTCAAGATTATGCACCCTGCACAGTCAGCATGCCAAAACTCATCAGCGCCACTCAAAGGTTTCGGTTTGAAACTTCGGGCCCTGGCACTTTTACAAATTAATCATTGGGCAGAGGATTGAAGTGTGGAAAGTTACCCCGGCAACAAACAGCAAAGAAGGAAATCTAGCAGGTGCCGTGATAGTTCAACGCCCGCAGCAGTGAAAAATCAGGATGGAAATGATAACTGTTTCGCCGTGCCTCACCTAGAGCCGCCATTTTGCCCAAGACTAAAATTAACTGCACCTACAGCCAACAACCCCTGATATTCCAACTGAATAATAAGTGATGAGACCTTTACTTACAGTGTTTCAACGTACGCATTCTCAGCTACGTTCCAGACTTTTATCGAGCGATCATGTGATGCACTGTACAACTGGTGTGTGCCTTTTCGGAAAGACAAGCCCTGTATACAGAAAGAGACAACAAATTATCAGGGCTATTGTTGTTGTGCCATGTAAAGTCCCACAGTCCCACAATTAATCTCCGTTTCTCTTGCTACAGAGGGGAAAAAAAGTTACTAACCGACACGGGACCCCGGTGACCTGTGAACTTGTGCAGATGTTGGCATGATGCAGGATCCCAAATCATGATCAGTTTATTTCGGTCTCCGGTTGCCTGAAAAGAACATTTATTACAACAAAATGATGAGTACAACAGAAGAGCTTTATGTGAATAGAAATACAGCAGATATATGTGAACCGAAACGGCACAATACTTCAGCAAACCACAGTTCAGGTAAATTAGGCATGTAATGTGATAACCAGACTGTAACACTCAGAATCCAGGCAAACCGCATTCAAACATCTAGTCACACAGTTTGTGTACTAGGAACCTGCAGATAAGCAGGCTTATGCTAGCCACACAATTGCATAAATACATGTGATCACTCAAAAACCAGACAGACTTATTCAGGTACTGCAAAATACAGTGCAGGTCGAAAGTTCTGAATTAAACATATTAGAGTTCAGGTGTAGAGATCTGGACAGTGCAAATGTTTAAAAAAAAAAAAAAAAAAAAAAAAGGAACACCTGGGGTTAAGAGAAGCACATAAATCACATAACGCACTTCATGTAAAGCACCACTGTATTAAGGAAAAGCGTAGCAAAAGAGGTAAACATTGGGCACCTCCATAGGTCATACAAGTGACTGACTACCCGTCATTCCAATCACATGGCATGTATCATTAATGAACCCCCCTTTCCCCAACCTCACTCTTTACAGCACCACAATATTAAATGAACACGTTCCAATTCAACACTGAGGCAGTTCTCAACACCCTGCTCGCTTTTCCATTCATTTTATGAGGACTAGCTTCCTACCCGCCACCCAAGCCTGTTCCATTTCAGTTTGTCTCCTCACCAAACTATTAACCCTGTAAAGCTTGTAGAACCACCGTACAACCCCCAGTGCCTTTTAGATTTCCAAGCCAGTGTGGCATTTTTGCAGTACACAGCAGAAGCAAATCATTCACCACTCATCCCAGCTCAGACCTTCCAGTTACTGATTTATTGTTCCCAGTCGGGCTCACTAACTGGTCGTTTGAAATATAGAAGCTCATCACCGCTTTAGGGTGGCCTATGATCTCCTTCCAGAATCTTTAGTGGAAATTCACATGCATTCAGAGATATGCTAATGATCCCACTCCATTAGAGTATCTATAGCATGTTTTAGACATACAGGCATATTTTAGGTTGGCGTTAAGGAAAAGGCCTCATTGGTATATTATTGAGCTAGTTTCACAAAAGGGGATGATTCAAAATGACTGGTATATGCCAACACCTGCAACCCACTCCCGAGTCCAACAGCATGTTGTATCTAGTAAATAACGAACCCTAACCTTAAGGCCCTTGTTATTGCCTGATGCAGGTTTCAAATTTGATAAGCTTCCTGGCTGTGGCCTCTGTTCCTGGGACACAGGCCCCAAAGTTTCAGCTGTAGGTACGACAACCTGTCTTGCTACCTAAACTGAAAGTTCATTTTACATACTCAATTGTTTATCTTCTGCTGGTTAAATAGGACTAGCAGTGTTCTGCCTTTACCATGTTCCCTGTGCCTAGAGCTGGGGAAAACAAAAGGTTAGCAAGTGCGGCTCTACTGGGATATGGGAAATATTGTTAGGGGTCCAGGAGAGGCCACGCTATCCCACTCCTCCAGAGTTCTTCTCTCTGGGAAAACAATATGAGTTTTGTTGGTCTCGTCTTACCACTAAAGTCCCATAGTGACGACCTCACTAATACCTAGTTCATGAATAGTCATCACTTTTCCAATATCCTAATAGTCCGTTCAATCATCACTAGAATGCGAGCTGCCTGATAATTCAGTTTTACAGGAGAAGTGAGATCCCCTCTTTGACTCATTGCCCTCCCGATCCTGCCTCTCATCCTCGGTTTGCCACACACCCACCTAATTTCCACATGCTCATGTTTCGGAAAAGGCAACAGAAGTGATTGAAGAGAGATAGCAAGCATGGCAAGACCTTCATCTTAACTTTTTGAACAACAAAGTTCTGACACATTAAACCTCCTACATGTTTCACATTTGAACCAGCCAAATGTTTTTGTCTGTTGTGCAGAAGCCTCACTCACCAAAATCCAGTAAAATGGATTTGACTACTAACCGGCAGTGCCCATCATTTTGATGGAGTTCGGATACTGCTCAACTGGGGTGAAAGGTCCTGGTATGGTTAAAAGTGATCATGTGTGCACACGTGAACGTGCTGAGCAAGTGGAAATACTATCTAACTTTGTTCAGTGTCTGCGCATAGGTAGCTAGTGGATGATGGGGCATTTAATAAATTGTTTATGGTAGACCTAATTTAGATTGTAATTTCTTTTTGATTATAGTGAGAGAAGGTACCGCTTCATAGCACGTTTGTAGTGCTTAACTGTATGCACACTACAGATCAATGGTTCTTAACCTGTGGTCTGAAGATTCCTGGGTGTCCGCAAGGCCTACTCAGGTCTGCTGTGGTTCTACAAAATCAAATAATATTAAAATTCATAAAGCATATACAATTAAAGAAACAAAAGTGACAT